>NC_140998.1:83666344-84266344 GCF_052327205.1 Somniosus microcephalus | reverse complement strand
CCACCAGATTGTGGGAGGACGTCTGAGTGGTCCTGTCACCACTGCAGCTGCCGACCCCATTGTCCACAGCGATGGTAAGGTTCTCTACTATTATAGCTGTCACCTTCCAGTTGTTTCCCCCGCCAGCATGCTTTCTCAATGTGGAGCATTGCCGCACTGTTGCATCCCTTGCTGCCAAACTGTCCTTTTACTAAAGCCACTCTTCAACCTCCCTGCTTTCAGATGCTGCGTCACCAGCTCGGGAGCCGGCCCCTCATGCTGCCAGTGCCAGTGCCTCCGGAGGTGACGACCAGGAGGAAGCCGGACCATCCGTGCCAGCCTCAGGGGAGCCACCACATCTGGAGGCTGGGGATAGTAGTTCCCTTGAGGGGAGTGGGGGTGGCTCTGATGAGGAGCCAGTTGCAGGAACCAGCGGCCTGCAGCAACGCGCGGGGGGTAGGGACGCTCGGGGGCCGTCTCCCCGGAGGGCGAGGCAGGCCACCATGACTGCTGCACAGAGTGCAGAGGAGGTGCGTAGCCTTGCCGAGATGAGCGCCCAGGCCCGGCTCAGGCACACTGAGCTGATGGTTGCAGTGGGGAGGATGCCTGAGTCGATCGACACACTGGCAAAGAGTGTGCTGGACTTTGGGGCAGCAATGGAAAGGACTGTCCAGGGCTTCAGCCCAGCAATGGAAAGGTCTATCCAGGGCTTCGGCCCAGCAATGGAAAGGTCTGTCCAGGGCTTCGGCCCAGCAATGGAAAGGTCAGTCCAGGGCTTCGGCCCAGCAATGGAAAGGTCTGTCCAGGGCTTGTCCGATGCAGTGGAAAGGTCTGTCCAGGGCTTGTCCGAGGCAGTGGAAACGTCTGTCCATGCCTTGTCTGAGGCAGTGGAAAGGAGTGTTCCGGCCTTATCCGAAACACTTGCACCTGCCACGCAGGTCCTCACTGCTGCCACGCAGTCACTTGCTGGCCTCGTCCACATGCAAATTGAGGCCACACGAACACTCTCTGCTGCCACCCTAGCTGCATCAGGCAGGATCACCCCAGGCCCTTGCAGCACCACAGCAGGCCATGAATCTGTGGAGCAGTCGATTGTGGCGGATGATCCTGTGCGGCCCCGTCAGAGTGCTAGTGTTTCAGCCGACCACGCTGCAGGTGTCCTCTCTCTACATGTGAGCAGTCCTGATCCTGATGCCACCGCTGGCACGTCAGCAGAGCAGCTGCCACGACCTGCGCGGCAGACTGCTAGCAGACATGCCCAGTTGGAGAAGCCTGCTTGCGGGACCTCCAAGCCCAGAGGTCGTCCAGGCCGCCCCTCAGGGGCTTCAGCGCTTCCAGACACTCAGCAGGTGTCCCCCAGCCTTGATGCAGCCACTGGGATCCAATTACGGAGGAGCTGCAGGGAGGGAAGGGGCCGACCTCGTAAGAGGAGTCGGTCTCCATCAAGGGGTCACCAGCAGAGGGAGGTGCTACGACGTCTCTTTTTCCGGATTTAAGGCCGTCCACACCTGCTGTGTTTGTTTGTTATGGTTTGGTTAGTTTCGCCGGGTTGCCAGACAGTTGTCTGTTCGTTTGTTAGTTATGATTTCTGTTACCATTACGTTGTCATGCTGGAAGGAAGCACTTGTTTGAAAAGAAAGAAAACTTTTTATTTACAATCGAGCTGTACACTATTTACAATCATCGAGGCCTTCATAGGCTTACAGCGAACCGGAGGGCGCTGTTCGATTCACAGCCACCATTCCGTCCGAGGGGCCTAGAACCGAGTCCTTACAAGCCTCTGACGAACGGCCCTTCCAGTTTCTGGAGCCCTCCCATCTTCCTCCTCCTCCTCCTCCTCCTGATCCTCCTCGCCTGCATGCTCCTCCTCCTCCTCCTCCTCCTCGTCCGCCTGCTTTGCTGGACCTTGAGGGTCGGCTGGCATTGGCTGGGTGCGTCGAATGGCCAGGTTGTGGAGCATGCAGCAGACAACAACGATGCGCGCCACATGCTCCGGCAAGTACTGTAGGGCACCCCCCGAATGGTCTAGACAACGGAAACGCTGCTTCAGCACACCAATTGTGTGCTCCACAATGTTCCTGGTGGCCTGATGGCTGTTATTGTAATGCTCTTCTGCCGGGGTGCTGGGCAAACAGAGCGGGGTCATGAGCCATGGGCAAAGAGGATAGCCCTTGTTGCCCAGAAGCCAGCCTCGTGGGTGAGCCGGGGCCTCAAAAAGGTCAGCCACTGAGGTCTGCCGCAGGATGAATGCGTCATGGCTGCTGCCAGGGAATTGTGCGTTCACCGCCATGATCATCTGCCGGTGACCACAGACCAGCTGCACATTAAGGGAGTGGAACCCCTTTCGGTTACGGAACTCCTCCGGATTCTGTAATGGCGCCCGCAAAGCCACATGTGTGCAATCAATGGCCCCCTGCACCATGGGGAAGTCCGCAATAGCTGCAAAGCCCTGTGCGCACTCCAGGGTCACAGGGAAGATGATTAAATCGCGCCTCCTTTTGTAGAGGGCAGCTGTCACTTGCCGGATGCAGCAGTGCACCGCGAATTGAGAGATATTTGATATGTCCCCAGCTGCTGCCTGAAACAATCCGCTGGCGTAAAAGTTGAGCGCAACAGTGACTTTCACGGCCACCGACAGAGAGGTCCTGCACCGTATCCGCGGCTGCAGATCCTCAGCAAGCAGGTGGCACAGCTCAGTGACAACATCCTTACCAAATCTGAGCCTTCGCAGACACTGCTCCTCCAACATGGTAAGGTAGGAGACCTGCTGCCTGAAAACCCTGGCAGCGCATGGTCGGATTTGGCGACGTCCATTGGCCCTCCTCCTTCTGGCCAATCCCGGCCCTCTCTCCCTCTGTCTCTGTGCCCTTGCCAGTTGTTCAGCCAGGATGACGTTCCCCTCCAAAGCAGCTCCCATTATTCTGGCCGACGAGTAAGACGCAGTCAGCTTTCTGGATCCAACTGTGCTGGACAGGGCTGAAGGTCCCAAGGCTCCTCTGGCTCAATAAGAACAAGTCTGTGTAACTGAAGGTCTGCAACTCTCTCCAGCAGCAAGCAGTATGGCCAGGCCAAATGACTGCCGCTTTTATACTAGTGCTGTCCCCTTTAAAGAGCACCCCCCGAGTCCGAGAAGGACCTGGTAACATTCCATCCAACTGTCACTAATAGCGCCAGGCGGAACGGAGGGGGGCACCACTGAATTTCCGGTACGGGGCGCCAAAAAGGCGTTGCACAATGAAATGACGTAATTATCTGGCTGCGCCCGTGAGCGGGCGCAAAGACTTAGCGCCGGCGCTAACAGGCTACTCAATATGGCAGGATGCGCTAGGATCACTGCGCACATCCGAAAATTGGGTAACCCCCCAAATCTCGGGCTCTTTAGGCGCTAATCGCTGGCGCAACCAACCGAATTTCTAGGCCCAGAGGTTTACAGCACAGAAGAAAGACATTCAGCTCTTTGTGTCTGTGCTTGGTCTTTACTAGAGAAATCCAAAAATAATCCCACTGTCCTGCTCGCATCCATTGACCTATACCTTCCTCTGTTTCACAAGTTTATCTACTCTTCCCTTAAAATATACAATGCTCCCTGCCTGAACTACTCCTATTGCTTTCCCTAATAATTCTCCGCAAAATGAGATGAACTTGCTGCGCAGAGGAGCATAGGAATAGACCACGGTCCATCTAGTTCGCCATCTACCACCATGGCAGTTGCATAATAGAATAATGGAGCTGTTGACTAATCATAGCTTACCACTCTCGCAGACCGGCGGTGGCGTTCCAGAGCCACGTCACGATTCAAAATGTGACGCGGGCAGGAGGATGCAGCTGATTGGGTGAGCACTTATACTACTCTATAGTTTGACAGTTAAGGTTCATAGGCCTAGAAATTCAGTTAAGGCCCGCCAGCAGGCTAACGCCCAAAAGTTAGCGCTGCGCGCGGAGCCAGGTGCGCCCGTCAGATATTCGGCTTTTGCGCCACAAGTCGGAACCGGGCACTATTCCAGGGTGTGCCCGCCCCCGCTTGGGGCGCTGAAACTGAATTTCTGCGCTGTAGGCCCCGCTGCGCCACCCGCTGCGGAGCGGCAGGCTGCGGTACTGCAGGCCTCCTCCTTCTCTTAAGGGGGAGGTGCCTGCAACAGCGAGATCGCCGCTGGATTGTGCCGGCAAATGAGCCTGGCACCACGGAGAAGTGCCGGGCTCACGGAAAGCAGCCGGCAATGCCGCGGGGGGGCGGGTGGAGGAGGCCGGGGAAGGAGGTGCGGGCAGGCGGCCGCCGAAAAAGCGGCCGGCCGCACCTCCACCTTAAAGCGCCCCAGTAGCGCAGCAGTATGGCCCCGTTTTTCAATCACTGTTTGCGGCTGCTGCAGAAGAGGGGGCCGCAACTAAATATGGGGTTTGGGCGGGAAGCGGGGTGGAACCGGGGCACTGCGCACACCGATGACGTCATCGGTGTCGGCGCAGCGCTACCGGCTACCGCCGCCATTACCGCAGCACTGAATATCAGCGCACCCTCTTACACTGGCGCAGAAACCCTATTTGGGCGGAAACTGGGCGCAAAGCCCACTGAATTTCTAGGTCTTAATTTTGTGGTTATAATTTCTAAGGTCTCTGTTGTGTATTGTGGAGAGCTAGTAACCAAGGGCCCACGAGTACATCATTTAATTGTAGTGTAATTAGTGGTATTGATTTGATTTAAATTAATTTAAATTAATTAAAGGGTAAGTCATGGCAGGACAGCTCGGCCCCGTGGCATGCTCCTCCTGCGCTATGTGGGAAATCAGGGACACCATGTGTGCAGGAAATGTATCCAGCTGGAGCTACTGGCAGACTGCATTGTGGTGCTGGAGCTGCGAATGGATACATATTGGAGCATTCACGATGTTGAGGACATCATGGATATCACATTTAATCAGTTGGTCACACCGCAGGTAAAGACTGCACAGGCAGGAAGGGAATAGGAGGCAGTAGAGGCCAATTCATTAAATATATTCAAGACGGAGTTAGATATATTTCATAAGGTTAAAGGGATCAAGGGATATGGGGAGAAAGCAGGGACAGGGTATTGAATTTGGATGATCAGCCATGATCTCATTGAATGGCGGAGCAGGCTCGAGGGGCCGAATGGCCTACTCCTGCTCCTATCTTCTATGTATCTATATAGGTGACCGCCAGGCAGAGTAGTAGGCGCAGGCAGGTAGTGCAGGGGTCCCCTGTGGCCATTCCCCTCTCAAACAGATATACCGCTTTGGATATTGTTGGGGAGGATGGCTTATCGGGGGAAGGCAGCAGCAACCAACTTCCTGACACCATGGGTGGTTCTGTTGCATGGGACGGGAGGAAAAACAGCGGGAGAGTTATAGTGATAGGGGGTTCTATTGTAAGGGGAATAAATAGGTGTTTCTGCGGCCGCAAACGAGACTCCAGGATGGTATGTTGCATCCCTGGTGCAAGGGTCAAGGATGTCTCAGAGCAGCTGCAGGGCATTCTGGAGGGGGAGGGTGAACAGCCAGTTGTTGTGGTGCATATAGGTACCAACGATATAGGTAAAAAAATGGAATGAAGTCCTAAAAGCTGAATATAGGGAGTTAGGAGGTAAATTAAAAAATAAGACCTCATAGGTAGTAATCTCAGGATTGCTACCAGTGCCATGTGCTAGTCAGCGTAGAAATAGAAGGTTATTTCAGATGAATACATGGCTAGAATAATGGTGCAAGGGGGAGGGATTCGAATTCCTGGGACATTGGAACCGGTTCTTGGGGAGGTGGGACCAGTACAAACTGGACGGTTTGCACCTGGGCAGGACCGGGACCGATGTCCTAGGGGGAGTGTTTGCTAGTGCTGTTGGGGAGGGTTTAAACTAAAAGGGCAGGGGGTTGGGAACCTGTGCAGGGAGACAGAGGAAAGGGAAAAAAGGATAGAAGCAAAAGACAGGAAGGAGAAAAGCAAAAGTGGAAGTCAGAGGAATCAAGGGTGTAAATCAAACATGGCCACAGTAAACAATAATTCTAAAAGGTCTAAGAGCATTAAAAAAATAAGCCTGAAGGCTTTGTGTCTTAATGCGAGGAGCATTCGTAATAAGGTGGATGAATTCGCTGCGCAAATGGATGTAAACGGATATGATATAATTGGGATTACGGAGACATGGCTCCAGGGCGACCAAGGCTGGGAATTCAACATCCGGGGTATTCAGTATTCAGGAAGGACAGGCAAAAAGGAAAATGCGGTGGGGTAGCATTGCTGGTTAAAGAGGAGAGTAACACAATAATAAGGAAAGATATTAGCTCTGATGATGTGGAATCTGTATGGGTAGAGCTGAGAAATACCAAGGGGCAGAAAACATTAGTGGGAGTTGTATACAGACCCCCAAACAGTAATGCTGAGGTTGGGGATGGCATTAAATGGGAAAATAGAGATGCATGCAATAAGGGCGCCGCAGTTATCATGGGTGACTTTAATTTACATATAGATTGGTCTAACCAAATTAGTAACAATACCGTGGAAGAGGAATTCCTAGAGTGTATACGGGATGGTTTCCTGGACCAATATGTCGAGGAACTAACTAGAGATCAGGCCATCTTAGACTGGGTATTATGTAATAAGAAAGGATTAATTAGCAATCTTGTTTTGCGAGGCCCCTTGGGGAGGAGCGATCATAATATGATAGAATTCTTCATTAAGATTGAGAGTGAAGTTGTTGATTCAGAGACTTGGGTACTGAATTTAAATAAAGGAAACTACGATGGTATCAGGCACGAGTTGGCTAGGATGGATTGGGGAATGTTACTTAAAGGGTTGACGGTGAATAGGCAATGGCAAACATTTAAAGATCGCATGGATGAACTACAGAATTTGTTTATCCCTGTTTTGCATAAAAATAAAACAAAAAAGGTGACTCAACATTGGCTAACAAGGGAAATTAGGGATAGCATAAGATCCAAGGAGAGGACATATAAATTGGCCAGAAAAAGCAGCAAACCTGAGGATTGGGAGCAGTATAGGATTCAGCAAAGGAGGACAAAGGGATTAATTAAGAGGAGGAAAATAGAGTATGAGAGTAAGCTTTCAGGGAACATAAAAACTGACTGTAAAAGTTTCTATAGATATGTGAAGAGAAAAAGATTGGTGAAGTCAAGTGTAGGTCCCTTGCAGTCACAATCAGGGGAATTTATAATGGGGAACAAAGAAATGGCTGGCCAATTAAATACATACTTTGGTTCTGTCTTCACAAAGGAGGACACAAATAAACTCCCAGAGATGTCGGGGAACATAGGGTCTAATGAGAGGGTGGAACTGAATGAAATCAGTATTTGTAGGGAAATGGTGTTAGGGAAATTGACGGGATTGAAGGCCGATAATCCCCAGGGCCTGATAATCTACATCCTAGGGTATGTAAGGAAGTGGCCCTAGAAATAGTAGATGCATTGCTGGTCATCTTCCAAAATTCTATAGACTCTGGAACAGTTCCCATGGATTGGAGGGTAGCTAATGTAACCCCACTATTTAAAAAAGGTGGTAGAGAAAAAACGGGTAATTATAGACCGGTAAGCCTGACATCGGTAGTGGGGAAAATGCTGGAGTCCATTATAAAAGATGTAATAGCAGAGCAGTTGGAAAACAGTGACAGGATCGGACAAAGTCAACATGGATTTACAAAAGGTAAATCGTGCTTGACTAATCTACTGGAATTTTTTGAGGATGTAACTGGTAGAATAGATAAAGGAGAACCAGTGGATGTGGTGTATTTGGACTTTCAGAAGGCTTTCGATAAGGTCCCACATAAGAGACGAGCGTGCAAAGTTATAGCACATGGGATTGGAGGTAAGGTACTGACTTGAATAGAAAACTGGTTGGCAGACAGGAAGCAAAGAGTTGGAATTAATGGGTCTTTTTCTGAGTGGCAGGCAGTGGCCAGTGAGGTACCGCAGGGATCGGTGCTAGGACCCCAGCTATTCACAATATATTAATGATCTAGACGAGGGAACTAGATGTAATATCTCCAAGTTTACAGACGACACAAAGCTGGGTGGGCGTGTGTGCTGTGAGGAGGATGCAGAGAACATCCAGTACGATTTGGACAGGTTGGGCGATTGGGCACATGCATGGCAGATGCAGTATAATGTGGATAAATGCGAGGTTATCCACTTTGGTGGCAAAAACAGGAAGACAGATTATTATCTGAATGGGAATAGATTGGGAAAAGGGGAAGTGCAATGAGACCTGGGTGTCCTTGTGCACCAGTCGCTGAAGGTAAGCATGCAGGTGCAGCAGGTGGTTAAGAAGGCAAATGGTATGCTGGCCTTCATAGCGAGAGGATTCGAGTACAGGAGCAAGGATGTCTTGCTGCAGTTGTACAGGGCCTTGGTGAGACCACACCTTGAGTATTGTGTGCAGTTTTGGTCACCTTATCTGAGGAAGGATGTTCTTGCCATGGAGGGAGTTCAGCGAAGATTCACCAGACTGATACCTGGGATGGCAGGAATGACGTATGAAGAGAGATTGGGTCGATTGGGCTTATATTTGCTAGAGTTTAGAAGAATGAGAGGTGATCTCATTGAAACTTATAAAATTCTAACAGGGCTAGACAGACCAAATGCAGGAAGGATGTTCCCAATGGCGGGGGAGTCCAGAACCAGGGGTCACAACCTAAGGATAAGGGGTAAGCCATTTAAGACAGAGATGAGGAGGAATTTCTTCACCCAGAGAGTGGTGAACCTGTGGAATTCTCTACCACAGAAGACAGTTGAGGCCAATTCATTAAATATGTTCAAGAAGGAGTTAGATATATTTCTTAAGGCTAAGGTGATCAAGGGATATGGGGAGAAAGCAGGGACAGGGTACTGAATTTGGATGATCAGCCATGATCGCATTGAATGGCGGAGCAGGCTCGAGGGGCCGAATGGCCTGCTCCTGCTCCTATCTTCTATGTTTCTAATCTCTATCAATTAGTCTACAACAGGCCCAGAAATGACATGTGGAAAATATGTGGAGAGCTTTGGGAGCCATTGCCTAGAAATTCGATAGCGTGGCATAGCTGCCACCGAGTGGTGAGGTTAACTCCCGTCTGTAAAAAAAGCACAGACAGCACCATTATTTTGGTGCTGCCTGCTGATTTAAATGTTCGGAGCGCAAAACCTACCATGGAATGTGCTGTTTTGGGTAGTAGTCTTAGCAGGAAGCCAATGGCCATAGCGTCTCTGGAGCAAGGCAGCATTGTCTTAAAGCTCACCTGTGATTTTAGAAAGCAGTCTCGAGAGGGGAACTGCATTCTAAAATGAAAAATATTAAAAATTAATTAGAAATAGGCAGTCTTTAGCCCTTAGAAATCAACTGCCTTCTGAAAAAAAAAAATTAAAAATTATTCCAAAATGGCAGTCTTCTGCTATTAAAGCTGAACTGCCTTCTGCACGTAAAAAAAAAAGGTAAAAGTGCTTCAGCACTACACAAATGGCTCTTCGAGCCAGGGAAGGGGCACCCAGGTTCTCACACGCAGCACTCCAGCTTTGTGCAGGGGGGTCAACACTACTCGAGAGGTCCTCTAGTTGTAGACTAGGACCAGGAGGCCCTCCAGAAAGAACGATGTGGGACCAGATCGCTGAGGCCGTCACTGCCAGCAGTGTCGCCCCCATGACCTGGCTCCCAAATGTTATTTTCTGAAAGAAATCTATCTAATTTGCATTTGAATTAATCAATAATAACTGCTTCCACGGTCTCCCTAGAGTACAACCAGAGTAGGAGCCTTGTTTTAGTATTTTAGTGAGCTTCCTGAATCATGCTCTGGCCGAGTGCAAGCAGCACAAGGAGCGCACGTCAACCCAATGAACCCCACCCATCCGCCCCTTCAACCACCGTCTGCTGCCCCACCTGTGGCAGAGACTGTAGGTCCCGCACTGAACTCATCAGTCACCTGAGAACTCATTTTTAATGTGGAAGCAAGTCATCCTCAGTTCCAAGGGACTGCCTAAGAGAGAGAGAGAAGAGAGCTCTGGACTCCTACGGAAGAGGCTGATCCAATATAGCGAGCGGCACATTCTAGCCCAGCTGCACCGGCCGCCATATTGGGCCTCAGGCACTCATTTTACGCCTGCAAAAGAGGCGCAGTGTGATTGAATGTCTCGGCTTTAACCTAAAGACATTTGAGCATGTATTAAAATGGTGCAGCGCAAAATATTCTGGAGGTAAATGATACTTATGATGTACAATAATAAAAGGCTTGTATGAATATCAGATCAAATGTGAAGTGCTTGTACCCATTTTGTGGCTTTTTATGAGATCTGTATTTGGTTACACTTGTACTTACATATGACAGCAGGCTGGAGGCAGTCTTGTTTTGATGTACATTTGCATTGGGCAAAAATTCAAAACCTTGATCAGAGTGAGAGCTAGAGGGAAGTGTTGCTTTTAAGTCTTGTATCTATATCCCTTAATGCTGGCTAGTGATTGACAATCATGACTTAGTGTGTACAGAATCCCTTTCTAATCTTGAAAACCCTCTTTGATTTTATTTGCATATTGTTTAGTAGTCCCATTCAGTAAAGGTAAATGGCAATCTTAGTCACGGATAAGGCTTCCTATAAAAACACCCCTAGTTGCATGCCATTTCATTGCTTTTATGGTTAACTGCTTAATGCTAAGTGTGATGTCCTGAAAAGCAGTTGGAAACTGATTTAAGGAACAGTTAGAATCCCTTTTGTCACTCAGTGTCAGGTATAACAAGTCAGATAAAGCATGATCAGGTGTAAAGTAAAGCTCCCTTTACTCTCTGTCAGCAGCTCGCTGCTTTAATTCTAACTTCAGATTACTGCTCCCTACTGCGTTACTTCAACATTTTCATTTCTCACATCACCCATCCTTGTACGCCCTCTGAGATTGTCAACTGAGTACCAAGTTAAAACAGAAGAATACATTTTGCAAGGTTCCACTCCTGACATGTAGCCTCGTTTGAAGGGAGTGTGAATAGGAGAATCATGTGCACAACCTCAGCCCCTTCCCATTTCCCACTAATTCATTTTAATTGTTGGAAAATAAGGGGCACCATGGATGGGGTGCGAGTACTTCCTTGTCTGATTCTCCAATCAGTGCTCTGTCAAATGAGGCCCTGCCCAGGGAGTAGAGCCTTGCAAGATTTAACCTATAAAGTTATGGAATGGAATGCGAAAAGGCCACTCAACCCATTAAGCAAACAGCACCAACCTACTGTCACCCAACTTATTTAATTTATTGAGGAAGGTGAATAACCAAAAGTAAAACTTCCAAGGATAGAAAACTTTGTAAAGTTTTGCTGAGTCCTGTCAGAAATTAAGTTAAAAACAAGATATTAGTCTAACTTTAAAGTCTGCATTATTTAAGCCTCACTATCGGTAATGCGCAGATGAGGTATGAGCTGGGTACATGTTGCACAGCATGTAGTGCTGGCTTTAAAAACACTCTTTAAAAAAAAGTTGCAAAAAAGTGCTTAATTTGCATAGTTTCATGAAATGACGTAAATTTTGTACCTGTACAGTGCACATTGTAGTGTCCGCGTATCAATAACACACGGACTGCAGGAGAACGGTAATAACAGGTGTTTACTGAACAGAGGGTATGCTGGAACTGAAAGTACAGAAGCCTGCTACAGCTTTATATACAGGTGTGGTCACTGCCGGTACTACAGTATAAAAACAGTTCTCTCTTAAAGGTACATACACAACAATTCCTCCCCTTTTAGATAAACAGTACATAACATTCATTTAACAATTAAATAATAACTAATTACAATTACAATTTTCTCTGTACTATATACATCAGCTGAAGTAATCATTTATAAATTCAGTCTTTGAGGAGGCTTCCTGATCCTGTCTGGATAGCGCCTTTCTCGAGTATCCTGTTCTGGCGGCGGAGTCGATTCTGGCTCATTGTCATTGTTTGGTTCGTCAGCTTCCAATACCACTGATTCTGAGGTGGACGCAATCTGTACTTCGGGTTCATCACCAGGTGCGCATGCTCGTGGTATGGGTTTGACTTGTTCCTGTGACTCTAGAATCTGGTCAGCATGGCGTCTCACGATGCTCTCTCCAATGTCCACTGTGTACATTAGTGGTCCCTGCTGTGTGCATATCGTTCCTGGCTGCCATTTTTCTGTTCGGTAGTCGCGGGCCAAGACTGGTTGCCCTATCTTGAAGCTCTTGGTTGGCTTCTCATTTATGTGCTGGAATTGCTTATCCTCAACATCTCGTTTTATGTTTGGTTTGAGCAAATCCAGGCGACATCTTAACCTTCGGTTAAAGAACATTATGGCTGGAGCTTGGTTGGTGACTGCATGTGTCGCATTCCGGTAAGCAAACAAGAAATTATCCACCTTGTGTTGTAGTGGTATGTTGTCGTTATACATCACCTTTATTGCTTTTTTAAAGGTCTGAACAAACCTCTCAGCCAATCCATTTGTGGCTGGATGATATGGGGCAGATGTGTAATGCTTTACCCCATTATTCCTCAGAAACCTCCGGAAATCCTCGGACACAAACTGTGGTCCATTGTCGGAGCAAATCTGTTCTGGCAAGCCACTCCTGGCGAAGATGGTCCGTAGGACTGCAATAGTTTTCTCTGTGGTGGTGGAGGACATTTTGATGACCTCTGGCCATTTCGAATGTGCATCCACGGCGATTAAAAACATGGGCCTAGAAATTCAGGTAAGGCCCGCCAGCAGGCTAACGCCCAAAAGTTAGCGCTGTGCGCGGAGCCCGTTGCGACCGCCAGAAATTCACTTTTAGCGCCCCAATTCGGAACCGGGTGCAGTTCCAGGGTGTGCCCGCCTCCGCTTGGGGCGCTGAAAGTGAATTTCAGCGCTCCAGCTGCCGCTGCGCCACCCGATGCGGTGCGGCAGGCTGGGGTACTGCAGGCCTCCTCCTTCTCTTAAGGAGGAGCTGCCTGCAGCCGTGAGATCGCCGCTGGATTCTGCCAGCAAATGAGCCCAGCACCACGGAGAAGTGCCGGACTCACGGGAATCAGCCACCAATGCCGCGGGGGGGTGGTGGAGGAGGCCGGGGAGGGAGGTGCGGGCAGGTGGCCGCCGAAAAAGCGGCCAGCCGCACCTCCACCTTAAAGCGCCCCAGTAGCGCAGCAGTACGGCCCCGTTTCACGAACATTGTTTGCGGCCGCTGCAGAAGAGGCGGCCGCAACTAAATATGGGGGTTGGGCCGGAAGCGGGGCGGTACCGGGGCACTGCACACACCGATGACGTCATCGGTGTCGGCGCAGCGCTACCGGCTACTGCCGCCATTACCGCAGCGCTGAATATCAGCACAACCTCTTATACTGGCGCAGAAAGCCCCTTTAGGCGCCAACTGGGCGCAAAGCTTGCAGCGCCCAACTGAATTTCTAGGCCATTGAGTCCATAAATGGACCAGCAAAATCAATGTGTACCTGTTGCCATGGAGATGAGGGCCACTCCCATGGATGTAGCAGGGCCTGTGGTGGAGTGTTTTGGACTTTCTGGCATCCTGTGCATCTCTTGGTCATTTCCTCAATTTCTTTATCGATTCCCGGCCACCACACAAACGCCCTGGCTAGGCTCTTCATTTTTACCCCTCCCAGATGACCCTCATGAAGCTCATTGAGCACTCTATCTCTCAACTTGGGTGGAATTACCACTCGGGATCCACACATCAAGGTCCCCCGGCACACTGACAGCTGTTCTCTCCTTGGCGAGACTGCTGGGAACAGTGAGTCGCCATGTGCTGGCCATCCCTTCACCGTCAAATCATAGACCCGAGAGAGTGTCGGGTCATTTCGGGTTTCCTTCTCTATACTTGAGTTTGTAACAGGTAGACATTCGACTATGGTTGAATGGAATATCTCAACAGGGTCCACTGCAGGTGCTTCCTCCATCGTAGGCAACGGCAGGCGTGACAGCCCATCAGCGTTTCCATGCTGTTTCATACCCTTGTACTCTATGTCGTATTGATGTGCCCCTAGAAAAAGGGACCATCTTTGCAGCCGTTGCGCCGTCATCACCGGAACGCCCTTCTTTGGGTTAAAAATGGAGACAAGAGGCTGGTGATCAGTAAGTAGGGTGAATTTCTGCCCGTGCAGATAATGATTGAACTTCTTTACCCCCCACACCAGGCTGAGGGCCTCCCTGTCAATCTGGGTGTAGTTACGCTAGGCTGACGTTAACGAGCGCGACGCAAAGGCTATTGGCCTCTCTGAACCATCAAGGAATTTGTGTGACAGCACCGCTCCAATGCCATAGGGAGACGCATCACATGCCAACCGAATCGGTAGTGTTGGATTGTAGTGGGCCAATACTTCTTTTGAAGTGATTAGGCATTTACATTTCTGAAAGGCACGCTTACACTCATCACCCCATTTCCATGCTACTCCAGTTTGCAGCAGGGCGTTCAGTGGGTGCAGAATTGTAGATAAATTTGGTAAGAACTTATGGTAGTAGTTCACCAACCCGAGGAACGACCTCAGTTGCGACACATTTTCTGGTGCTGGAGCCTTGACTACTGCCTCAATCTTGTCTGGGGACTTATGCAACCCCTCTTCATCAATGACGTGGCCACAATACGAGATTTGTTTCCTGAAAAACTCGCATTTGGGGCGGTTGGCTCGTAGCCCATATTCTTGTAATCTAGTTAGCATTTGCTCCAGGTTGGCAAGGTGTTCACTGTCAGTTTCACCCGTAACCAGGATGTCGTCCAAATAACACTGGGTCCCCGGGATCCCTTGCAGGACTTGTTCCATCGCCCTCTGCCAAATAGCCGGAGCTGATGCTACCCCGAATACCAGTCGGTTGTACTGGTAAAGATCTTTGTGAGTGTTTATCGTGAGGTATTTTCTAGATGCTTCTTCTACCTCCGTTTGTAGATACGCTTGGGCCAGATCAATCTTCGTAAAGCGTTTCCCTCCAGATAGTGAGGCGAAAATATCTTCTATCCGTGGAAGTGGATATTGTACTGTGTGCAGGACTGGGTTCACAGTTACCTTAAAGTCCCCACAGATGCGAACCTTCTTCGGCTCCCCAGGCATGCTGTTCAATGATTTCTTCATTACAGGAACGATGGGTGTGGCCCACTCGCTCCAGTCCACCTTGGACAGCACACCCGAACGCTCCAGACTCTCCAGCTCTGCGTCGACGGCTGGGCGGATCGCATACGGTACCGGTCTGGCCTTAAAAAATTCTGGGATTGCGTTATCTTCAATTTTTATCATTGCCGTTACGCCTTTTAGAGTCCCAAGTCCTTGCTGGAACACCTCTTTCGCATCAGTTAGAATTTTTGACAGTCGTCCAAGTGTGACGTCGTCATCCTTTTTGTCAGCCACAGTTAGCGCCTGAATGGAATGCCAATCCAATTTATTTTTCGGATCCATTCACGTCCCAATAATGGTGGTCCTCCATCTTGTAGTATATATAGATACAGTTTCTGTGTTTCCTTGCCGTTGTATTTAACGGGCACCCTTATTTTTCCTCTGGGGTAGACTTTTGCCCCGTATATGTCTTCAATACAATGGATGTGTCCTTCAAGGGTATGTGTGAGAATAGCCGCTCGTAATCTCGTCGATTCATGACTGTTAGGGCTGATCCTGTCCAATTCCATCTTTACTTGGGACCCTGCTATCATGAGGGTGATCCAAATGGTTGGGTGATCCTCCTTTGTGATCACGTTGTGTAACTTTAGACAACTTAGTCTCCTGCTCCCAGAGTCATTATCACTCTCCTGATCTTCTGAACTACTGTCTGTCATTTTTTTTTACTTTTTGGTACTTTTCCTTCGTAGTTCTTTTAGTGTTGGTTTTCTTTCCCGACCTGCAGACTCGTGCTATGTGTCCCACTTTTCCACATTACCTGCATACTTTGTCCTTAAACCTGTAATCCTTCTGGTCATGGGTTGTTCTGCCGCAGCGATAGCACTTTTCTGCTCCATATGCCATTTTGTTGGTGCTATATTCTTGTGGTTTCTGTTGTATTTCCGCAGCTCCCTGTGCTGCTGCTTCATAGGATACTGCCACGCTGAAAGCCTTTTCTAGCGTAAGGTCCTTTTCCGAAAGTAGTCGTTTCTGGGTTCCTTCACTCTGGAGCCCGCAGACAAACTTATCCCTTAAGGTATCTGCCAGTCCTGCTCCGAACTGGCAGCGCTTCGATAACTTGCGTAGTTCCGTAAGATAGTCAGCATTACTCTCATCTTTGTGCTGGTTTCTTTTATGGAACTTGAATCTTTCTGCTATCAGCAGCGGTGTAGGTTTTAGGTGTTCCTGTAAGATATTGACAATCTCTTCAAAGCTTTTCTCCATTGGTTCAGCTGGGGTAATTAAATTCCGCAATAGGCCGTACGTTCTCACGCCCATCAAATTTAATAATACCGATGCCTTCTTTTCATCGGCCACCTCATTTGCCTTGCAGTACACTTCAATTCTTTCCACATACGTGGTCCAGTCTTCTATTTCGCTGTCGAAAGCAGTGATACTGCCACTCTTCGGCATCTTGGGTGGTTTAAAATGGCGCCTCCCGCGCTTTTCCTTCTTCCCCAATGGATTAAAATGGCGCCTCCCGCGCTTTTCCTTCTTCCCCCTGCTGCCAATGCTGCTCCTAGCGTTCTAAATAGTAATGGCGGTGCCCCGCGGCTTCTGCGCGTCTCTCTTTTGTTAATTAATTTCCTTAGTTTTATTCTTCTCCGACGCTGTCCACTGCGCGTCTCTTTTCCTTCCCCTCTTTTTATTTCCTTTAACGCTGCCCGGCTCTTGAGCACCGACCGCGCCCTGTGCGCTCCACCCTCTCTCTCTCTTTCCCTTCCCGACGACGCTGCACGGCCCCCTTGCAGAGCCGCTCGATCGAGCTCTAGCCCGCCGTAGTCCGGAAGGGTCAGCACACTACCTGCTACCAGCACGATTTGCTGGAACACCTTGACTGGGGAGCCAAGCCCAGCTCTCCACAGCTTCCCCTGTGATTCACTGAACTCCGATGGATCACTGGGCGGTTGCCCACGGTCGACGCCCGTTGCTCTGGCTTCGACCTCCAAGAAACTTCTTTTCAGGGCTGGATCCCCGTGAGGTGATGCAGTACTGCAGGTGAGTTCGAACCTGCTCATCGCCACTGTAGTGTCCGCGTATCAATAACACACGGACTGCAGGAGAACGGTAATAACAAGTGTTTACTGAACAGAGGGTATGCTGGAACTGAAAGTACAGAAGCCTGCTACGGCTTTATATACAGGTGTGGTCACTGCCGGTAGTACAGCATAAAAACAGTTCTCTCTTAAAGGTACATACACAACACACATGTACCAAAAGTAATCAAGAGTTTAGAAGAATGAGAGGTGATCCCATTGAAACATACAAAATTCTTACAGGGCTTGACAGGGTAGATAAAGAGAGGATGTTTCCCCTGGCTGGGTAGTCTAGAACCAGGGGTCACAGTCTCAGAATAAGGGGTCGGCCATTTAGGACTGAGAGGAGGAGAAATTTCTTCACTCAGAGGGTGGTGAATCTTTGGAATTCTCTACCCCAGAGGGCTGTGGAGACTCAGTCGTTGAGTATATTCAAGACAGAGATAGATAGATTTTTGAATATTAAGGGAATCAAGGGATATGGGGATAGTGCAGGAAAGTGGAGATGAAGTAGAAGATCAGCCATGATCTTATTGAATGGCAGAGCAGACTCGAAGGGCTAAATGGCCTACTCCTGCTCCTATTTTTTATGTTCTTAAAAAGATAATGGAATGTTGCCCTTTATTTCAAGGGAGTTGGAATACAAAAATGAGGAAGTTTTACTTCAGTTGCGCAGAGCCTTGGTCAGATCCCCATCCAGAGTACTGCACTCTGTTTTGGGTATTGCACCTCAGGAAAGATATATTGGCCTTGGAGGGGTACAATGCAAAAGAGAATACGAAGAGATTAGGAAAGAAGTCAAAAAAAAATTAGAAAGATAAAGCGGAACTGTTGAGTCTGTGTTTCCAAATGTAGTTATGCTGAATAACTGGACACAGACTACAGAAATAATTAAACAGGTCTTTAGTAATTGAGGGTCAGGGCTGAACTGGAATACACTTTGCTCCACAGGGTTTATATACCGGTGTGGTCACCACCGGTACTACAATGTACAGGAGTCATCAAAAAGCAGTCCATCACCTTAAGGTATCCTCTTAAGGTGGTACAGGTTACATACACTACAATTCCTCCCCTTTTAGCTTAACAGTGTACACCCCAATTTAAACATTACATGGATAACATATATACAACTTTCACACAAAACTGTTCAAAGGTTCAGTCTCTGAGGAGGCCTCCTGATTCGGGCCGGATAACGCCTTTCAGGGGTCTCTGGTTCTCGTTGCTGGGGTGACTCATCCATTTGATCTCCTATGGATTGAACATCATCATGTACGTTCGAGTCTGAGGTAGATGCTACAGGCTCAATAACTTCTTCAACTGGTGTCTCTGCCGTAGACATGGGGTCGACCCTTGTTCTCGATTCCACAAGTTGGTCAGCATGATGTCATATTATGTTCTCTCCAACGTCTACCGTGTACATCAAGGGTCCTTGTCGGGCACGAATAGTTCCGGATTGCCATTTATCATTCCTATAGTCCCTGGCCAACACTGGTTGTCCTATTTTGAAACTTCGAGTGGCCTTGTTATTTACGTACTGGAATTGCTTGTTTTCGACTTCCCTACGCACATTGGGCTTTAACAAATCCAACCGGGACCGCAACCTCCTGTTATAGAACATTATGGCAGGGCTTTGATTTGTCACTGCATGCGTGGCGTTTCGATATGCCATCAGGAAATTGTCCACCTTGTGTTGTAGTGGAATATGGTCTTCGCTCATGGCCTTTATCGCCTTTTTGAACGTTTGTACAAATCTCTCAGCCAACCCATTTGTAGCCGGATGATATGGGGCAGATGTATAGTGCTTCACCCCATTCTTTTTCATGAATTTCTGGAATTCTTCTGACACGAACTGTGGTCCGTTGTCTGAACATATTTGTTCCGGCAACCCATTCCTTGCAAATATGGTTCTTAGAACTGCGATCGTCTTTTCAGAGGTAGTGGTCGACATCTTAATCACTTCTGGCCATTTAGAATGTGCGTCTACTGCTATCAAAAACATGGAATCCATGAATGGACCTGCAAAGTCGATATGCACACGTTGCCATGGGGTTGAAGGCCATTCCCACGGATGCAGCGGTGCAATTGGAGGTGCATTTTGAACTTTTTGGCACCCTGAGCAGCTTTTAGTCAGATCCTCTATTTGTTTGTCAATACCTGGCCACCACACATAAGCCCTAGCAAGGCTTTTCATCTTGACTCCCCCCAGATGACCTTCATGCAATTCCTTCAGAACTCTCTCCCTTAATTTAGGAGGAATAATCACCCTTGTTCCATACATCAATGTTCCTTGACAGACGGACAGCTGTTCTCGTCTGGCTGAGAACGCTGGTAACAGTGGGTCGCCATGTGCTGGCCATCCCTTCACTGTCAAATCGTAGACCCGAGACAGTGTCGGGTCGTTTCGGGTCGCTCTCTCAATACCCGCATTGGTGACTGGTAAGCATTCGATGATGGTCGAGTGAAATATCTCGACAGGGTCAACTGCCGGTGCCTCTTCCGCTGTGGGTAGTGGCAGGCGCGACAGCCCATCAGCATTACCATGTTGCTTTGTACCTTTGAATTCGATATCATATTGAGGTGCCCCTAGGAAAAGGGACCATCTCTGAAGCCTCTGCGCCGTCATAACCGGAACACCCTTCTTAGGGTTAAAAATGGAAACCAACGGCTGGTGATCTGTCAGCAGCGTAAACTTTTGGCCTTGCAGGTAATGGTTAAATTTCTTAACTCCCCACACGAGGCTGAGAGCCTCCCTATCTATCTGAGCATAGTTGCGCTCTGCGGAGGTCAATGATCTGGATGCGAACGCGACTGGCCTTTCCAAGCCATTTGGAAACTTATGTGAGAGCACTGCCCCGATACCATATGGAGAAGCATCACAAGCTAAGCGAATAGGCAGCGTTGGGTTAAAGTGAGCCAACACTTCCTTAGAGGTGATCAGTGCCTTGCTTTTTTGAAAAGCCCGCTTACAATCATCGCTCCACTTCCATGGTATTCCCATTTGCAAAAGAGTGTTCAGCGGGTGTAACACCGTGGATAAATTTGGAAGAAACTAGTGGTAATAGTTAACCAACCCAAGGAACGACCTCAACTGGGATACATTTTCCGGAGCGGGAGTTTTCACAACAGCTTCGATCTTGTCAGGTGACTTATGGAGCCCCTCCTAGTCAATGACGTGGCCGCAGTACGAGATTCGCTTTTGAAAGAACTCACATTTCTGGCGATTAACTCTGAGCACATATTCTTTCAATCTGGTGAGCACCTGCTCCAAATTCGCGAGGTGATCCTTATCATCATCTCCTGTAATCAGAATGTCGTCCAGGTAGCATTGTGTGCCTGGAATTCCCTGCAATACCTGCTCCATGGCCCTTTGCCAAATCGCTGGAGCCGATGCCACTCCAAAAACCAGTCTATTATACCGATATAAGCCCTTATGTGTGTTGATCGTGAGATACTGGCGTGACGCTTCATCAACTTCCATCTGTTGGTACGCCTGCGCCAGGTCTATCTTGGTGAAGTGTTTCCCGCCAGACAGCGAAGCGAAGATATCTTCAATCCGCGGAAGCGGATATTGCACCGTGTGAAGAACCGGATTAACAGTGATCTTGAAATCGCCACAGATGCGAACCTTCCCAGGTTCCCCCGGCTTGTTGCTCAACGAACGCTTCATGACAGGAACAATGGGTGTGGCCCATTCGCTCCAGTCCACCTTTGACAGTACTCCGGAACGTTCTAGCCCTTCCAGCTCTGCTTCCACAGCAGGTCGTATCGCATAAGGTACCGGTCTGGGTTTGAAAAATTTTGGGTTTGCATGTTCTTCAACCTTGATGTTTGCCGTAATTCCTTTCAGTGTTCCCAGTCCCTGTTGGAACACCTCCTTAGCATCGTCCAATATTTTGGACAGTCGTTTAGGTTTGACGTCGTCCTCGTTACAGGAATCTACAGTCAGTGCTTGTATGGAATGCCAGTCCACATTTATTCTCCGGATCCATTCCCGTCCCAGTAGTGGCGGACCTCCCTCAGGTAACACATACAAGTCCATTTCCTGACTTTCTTTACCATTGTAGACCACATTTACTTTTATCTTTCCGATGGGGTATACTATTTGCCCCGTGTATGTTTTCAATACAATCTCCGTATCCCTCAGGGGAATGTGCGAGAATAACCTTTTGTAATCTTGCTTATTCATGACTGTCAATGCCGATCCAGTGTCCAATTCCATCTTCACTTGGACTCCTGCTATCCGAAGCATGACCCAGATAGTTTGGTGGTCTGCTGTGTTACCCACATTATGTATTTTTAGACAACCCAGTTCCTTACTGCTGGAGTCTGAATCCATCTTCTGTTCATCCGAACTGTTCTCTGTCACCTTGTGTACTTTTTTGTACTTCTCCTGCGGCGACTTTTTGCTGCTGGTCTTCTTTCCTGACCGGCATACTCTCGCTATGTGACCAAGTTTGCCACATTGCCTGCGTTCTTTATCTTTGAACCAGCACTGGTTCTGGTCATGCGTTGTCCTTCCGCAACGATAGCACTTTACTGCGCCCAATGCCATTTCATTGGTGCTGAATTCCAATGGCCTTTGCTGTATCTCTGCAGCGCCTTGTGCTGCTGCCTCATGCGATGCTGCAATGCTGAAAGCTTTGTCCAGCGTAAGACCCTTTTCCTCTAGCAGTCGCTTCTGGGTTCCTTCCCTTAGGAGCCCACACACAAACTTATCTCTCAGTGCCTCTGCTAGTCCTGTACCGAACTGACAGTACTTTGATAACTTGCGCAGTTCGATTAAGAATTCAGCGTTGCTTTCCTCTTTAAGTTGAATTCTTTTGTAGAATTTAAATCGTTCTGCTATCAGCAGCGGCGTGGGGTTTAAATGCTCTTGCAGGATAGTAACAATATCCGCGAAACTCTTTCCTACCGGTTTATCTGGTGTTACAAGGTTCCTTAATAACCCGTACGTCTTCACACCCATCGAGTTTAATAGGGTTAGTGCTTTCTTATCCTCCGGTACCTCATTCGTTGTACAGTAAACTTCGACGCATTCCACATAAGTGGCCCAATCTTCCACATCGCTATCAAAAGCAGTGATGTTACCCGTTTTTGGCATCCTTGTTGAGTTTCCTTTCCTTCGGATATGATTATTATTTTATTTTATTTTTTTCAAAATGGCGGCTTCCCGCGCTTGGCGGCTTTTCCCGCGCTTGTCTTCTTCCCCCGCCGACTCAAAATGGCGATTACCGCGCTGTTGCCATTCTCGCCTCCCAGCGGTCCTTTATTTTCCCCTACGCTGCTGCTCTTGTTCCCCACCGCTCCTGCGGTCCTTGTGGACATAAACGCTTTTCTGGCTGCTGCGCGTCTCTGCCCCGATTGCAGTCCGGCCCCTGACACTGGCTGCGGTCGTGTTCTCCGCCCTTTTCATTATTTCCCTCCCCTTCTCTTACTGACAACTTGGCCGACTTCCCCCCCGTGCCGCTCGATCGGGCTTACCCGCCGCTGTCGTCAAAGGGATATTCACTGATGTTTGACTTCGTGGCCAGAAACCAACCCGGGTTCCCGATTGCCTCCCGTGCTATGCAGTGCCCAGCAGGATGTTGAGGGTGGATGTCCTTGATCGACGCCCATTTCAGAGGCGAAGCTTCCTTTGATGCAACTGCCGCTAGGTAAGACCAGACTCGTCGCCACTGTTGAGTCTGTGTTTCCAAATGTAGTTATGCTGAATAACTGGACACAGGCTACAGAAATAATTAAACAGGTCTTTAGTAATTGAGGGTCAGGGCTGAACTGGAATACACTTTGCTCCACAGGGTTTATATACCGGTGTGGTCACCACCGGTACTACAATGTACAGGAGCCATCAAAAAGTAGTCCATCACCTTAAGGTATCCTCTTAAGGTGGTACAGGTTACATACACTCCAGGAACTATGAATTTAAATTATCAAGGAACATAAAACAAAATAGTAAAATATTCTACCGACACATAAATAAACAAAGGATAGTCAGGATGGGAGTAGAGCCACTAAGGGACGGACAGGATAAAATCAGAGGCAGTGCTAGCAAAATGGCAGAAATATTAAATAATTATTTTGCTTCGGTATTTACTAGGGAGACAGATCAGGTGGACATGGCATCGGAAGATGATATTAGAAATAGTGTGATTTAAAAAAAAATGTTTTTATTGTTTTACAGTGTTTTGGGGGTGATCTCCATTCATATATTTGACAGGCCCATCTGTCAAGTGTCTGAAGGGAGATTCCCTTCTTTGATTGGCTCCCCATGGCCCACGTGATCCCAGGGACGCTTGCGAACCGCATGCGCCTCTGGGATACGTGGGCCCTGCGCATTTTGAGTTGGAGAGGCCCAGGAGTGGAAGTGTCTGGACCTTGGGAGCCCTCAGGTAAGTCCGTAGATTTTTTCCAGATCGAAGACCTCCGTAAGTGGGAAGCCTCCGATCAGAAAATACGGCCCAATAATGTATAGTCAGCATGGATTTCAAAACGGAAAGTGTTGCTTGACCAATCTCATTGAATTCTTTGAAGAGGCAACAGAGAGAGTAGACAAGGATAATATAGTAGATGCAATATATCTAGATTTCCAAAAGGCCTTCGATAAGATACCGCATAATAGACTAATGAATAAGGTCAGAGCATGCGGAGTCAGGGGACAAGTAGTAAAATGGATAGCTAGCTGGCTGCAAGACAGATAGTGGGGTAAAGAGTAAATATTCAGAGTGGCAGAAGGTGGGAAGTGGGGTCCCACAAGTATCAATGCTGGGACCACTGTTGTTCACAAGTTATATTAACGATTTAGACTTTGGAATCAAAAACACAATTTCTAAATTTGCGGATGACACCAAATTTGTTGGTGGGGGGGGGACAGGGGTGGGGGGATATTCAATACTGAGGAGGACTGCAACAAATTACAAGAAGACATTAATAAATTTGCAGAATGGGCATATAATTGGCAAATGAATTTCAACACAGATAAATGTGAGGTATTATATTTTGGAAAATAAGAATCTAAATGGGGTAGTGGAGCAAAGGGAGTACAAGTACACAAATCACGAAAAGTAGCGACGCATAGAATCATAGAATGGCATAGCACAGAAGGAGGCCATTTGGCCGGTCAAGCTCATGCCAACTCTCTGCAAGAGCATTTCAGCTAGTCCCACTCCCCCGCCCTTGCCCTGTAGCCCTGCAAATTTTTTTCCTTCAGGTACTTATCCAACTCCCTTTTGAAAGCCATGACAGAATCTGCCTCCACCACCCTTTCAGACTGTGCATTCCAGATCCTAACAACTCACTGCGTAAAAAAGTTTTTGCTCATGTCACCTTTGGTTCTTTTGCCAATCACCTTAAATCTGTGTCCTCTGGTTCTCGACCCTTCCGTCAATGGGAACAGTTTTTCTCTATCTACTCTGTCTAGACCCCTCATGATTTTGAACACCTCTATCAAATCTCCTCTCAATCTTCTCCACTCTAAGGAGAACAACCCCAGCCTCTCTAGTCTATCCACGTAATTGAAGTCCCTCATTACTGGAATCATTCTCGTAAATCTTTTCTGCACCCTCTCTAAGGCCATCACATCCTTCCTAAAGTTTGGTGCCCAGAATTGGACACAATACTCCAGTTGAGGCCGAGCCAGTGTTTTATAAAGGTTCATCATAACTTCCTTGCTTTTGTACTCTATGGGCTCGATTTTGCCATTGGTGTGGGCTGGGGGCGTGTCAACCACTTTTCGTGTTAGCCACCCGACTCCAATTTGATGTGGGAAAAATATGCGATTTTCACCTAAATGGGCAATTGATTTTCAGCGTGTGGGAACCCCTGGCCCGCTTAGTCTTTCCATCCTGAAAGTCGCCTCCGATGACATCATCAGTGCTGGTGGATTTAAGGCCTGCAAGCAGCCTTGCTTCTTCTGCAGACTGCAAACCTTATGCCCTTTGCTGTGATAGATTCCTCCAGCCAATATGTCCAGCAGTAGGCCAAAGTCTGCACCAAGGTTCGATGACGCTGCCCTGAAAGCTCTGGTGGAGGGAGCAAGAGGAAATAAGGAGGTGCTCTTCCCTTCCTCAGGGAGGAAAAAGCCTCCCCAGCAGACGAAAGCTGTGTGGATGCAAATGGCCCAGGAGGTCAACTCTTTGTCTATATGCCGCAGAACCTGGCTGCAGTGCAGGAAGAGGTTTCATGACCTTCAGCGCACTGGAAAAGTGAGTATGACTTTCCCATCACCCTCAATCTGATCCCCATTGCCTCTCCACACCAGCACTCAGCTTTGACAACCTCTTCCTCCACATCCCACTTGACACTGACATCCCTTCACCCTTACCCATTCCCTCTCTCTCTATGGTCACATTCACCTAACTATTCGACTATGCAGCCCTCACACTCCCTATCGCTGTGATGCTATGAAAACAACTTACAACACACAGGGAGGGCCCTTGGTCTTGTCACCTCACTCCATCTTTGTCTCCTCCTAACCATCAATGATATGGATTCTCTACACTCACTCCTTCATTCTCACTCAAACTCCACTTGTCTCCCTCATTGCAGGAAAAGAGAGCTCACAATAAGAGGGAAAGAGTGAGGACAGGAGGAGGGCCACCCTCAGTAGCCCAGCTCACTCCCTGGGAGGAGGCGGCCCTGGTGATCGTGGGAGTGGAGGAGGATGCGCAAGTGGGGGACGGACAGACGGGTGCATCAGAGCAAGCTGGTGACAGAATCGTTTATTGTCTCTCTCATTAACATTGCATGAGTCACTGATAAGGATTCTGATGCTCTAACAGATTGACTTTTGATCATCTGCAATATTCAATGTGCATGTAACCTTGGCCTCACATCTCTGACTCTTTCCTTTACTCCCCCACAGGACCATCGAGAGCCCTCGTCCCCACTGTCCAGGAGGAAGAGCCTGAGCTTCCAGACTCCTCAGAGGAAGCTGCAACCTCTGAGGGTGCAGCGTCAGCAGAATTCAGTGCACCCAGCACCAGCGCAGACACTCAAACCTTGGTGGGACCTTCGGGACATAGAGTACAGTTGTCACCTGGTGTATCACAGCTCACAAGTGAGTATCAGCAGATGGTGGAGACAGGAACAGCAGTGGAGAGTCTTCATTGGAGGGCGCAGGACGATCCCAGCTCGGCTCCGCTGCATGTCAACGCTGTGCCTCCAGGTTCATCCAGAAGGACGGCGGTACTGGAACTCCAGGAAAAGGTGCAGGAGTCTCTGGCAGGTTTTGTCTCCAGGGTCGCTGCGAGTGCGGAGCGAATGGAGGAGTCCATCATTAACATGAGCAGAGCCTTTGTGGAGGCGTTGGCGCATGAACGCATCACCATGGAAAGGATGGCAACCTCCATGGAAAGGTTGGCTATCGTAGAGGAGAGGATAGCTACGGCCATGGAGGAGCTTAGTCGCCAGGGTCGTGAAAACATGGTCATTGTTCACAATAGACTGACATCTCTTGAGGAGCTATTGAGCATACAAGCCAGACATTCATGCAAGTCCTCGGGAGTAGGACTTCCAGTACAGAAACGGGTCCTCATGGCCCCCCTGAAGTGCAGCAAGGTGCTGTCAAGCCACTTGCTAGCTCTGAAGTGGGGCTGACCCATGAGAGGGATGTTGGTGGCATACAACAAGGAAGTGGGGCCCCTCTCCAAGCGCTCACACGACCATGCCACTGTAGAGCCCTCGGTCAGAGCCCCACCAGAATTCCCACCCAACTGAGATCAGCGTCTTAGCCCCTGCACAGCCGCAGGAGCAGCAGACTGTTGCCGAGCCCTCACAGGTTCGCAACCCCAGAGGATGCCCGCCAAAGGTGTCGAGACAGGAGCAGCAAGAAAGTGAGCAAGGGGCCTCCACATCTGCTGAAGCCACAGGGGAAGCACCGTGTAGGAGCACGCATAAGAGGAAGATAATGCACAAGTAGTCACAAGGGTAGTCACTTGGGTGTAATGTGTTTATTTTTAAAATGCCATCACTTGCTTATTGTCATAAAAAATTCTGATGGCAAACTGTTGCAGTTGTGGCATGTGTCATTTCGCAAATGGGACTTCCACATTGAGGGCTTAGGCCAACTTGCAATTATCAGTATGGTGGTCAGAGTGATAGGAATCCGCAGGTTCTTGGCCATTGTCGATGGTCTGCTAAGAATGTGTGAGGCAAAAGTGTTTGATTGTGCAGGCTAAGCAAATCTGGCCAAGATGAGTGCATCCCTTGCATCCGGGCAGCTGTGCAGCTTCAGGTGGGTGAGTAGCAGCTTGGAGCTCCTGCTGTTGCTCCTGCAGTTGGTGCTGCTGTTGTTCAGGGTTCTGCTGCTGCCGCGGCTAGTCTTCGTCCAAATCTGATGTCCAGGAGGAAAGGAAATAAATGGTTCCCATTCTTCTTGTATATACCTCAGTTGAGGAAGTGCTCATTCAAGGTGGGGAAAGGGGTTTCCCAGGAGGTCACACTGGAGAAGGGTGTCAGGCTCCAAACTTCCACAACAATGAGTAGGCCTGTTAAAAGTTCCCCCAGACCTGAGACAACAAAATTCTGCCACCTGCAAATGAAGATTGCTGAAAACTCCTTTTTAATGGTGGCGCTGCAGCTGGTAGTAAGCAATCCACTTGTGCTGCCGCCAGGTTTCACTGGCGTATTTCAGAGGAAGCGTACAGCACGTGGGAAAACTGTTAAAATCAGAAAGGCCTCTCAAAATGGGATTATAGGTTGTTAAGGGCCTTAAGGGCCTATCCCGCCTCTTGGAGGCGGGATGGAGACGGGGTTAGAAAACTCGCATGTGGGAAAATTGCTCGGAGGCGGGATGGAGGCGGGATCGGGCCTGCCCGCCAGTTTTTGCGATTTTAACACCTCACACGCCTCCAATCCCGCCTCCTCGGGCCTGGCAAAATCGAGCCCTATGCCTCTATTTATGAAGCCCAGGATCCCATATGCTTTATTAACCCCTTTCTCAACCTGCCCTGCCACCTTCAATGATTTGTGCACATATACCCCCAGGTCGCTCTGTTCATGTACCCTTTAGTTTATATTGCCTCTCCTAGTTCTTCCTACCAAAATGTATCACTTTGCACTTTTCTGCGTTAAATTTCATCTGACACATGTCCGCCCATTTCACCAGCCTGTCTATGTCTTCTTGAAGTCTATCACTATCCTCCTCACTGTTCACTATACTTCCAAGTTTTGTGTCATCTGCAAATTTTAAAATTGTGCCCTGTACTCCCAAGCCCAAGTCATTAATATATATCAAGAAAAACAGTGGTCCTAGTACTGACCCCTGGGGAACACCACTGTATACCTTCCTCGAAAAACAAGGGTTCAGCTCTACTCTCTGTTTCCTGTCTCTTAGCCAATTTTGTATCCATGCTGCCACTGTCCCTTTTTATTCCATGGGCTTCAACTTTGCTGGCAAGCCTATTATGTGGCACTTTGTCAAACACCTTTGGAAGTCCATATACACCATGTCAACTGCACTGCCCTTATCAACCCTCACTGTTACCTCATCAAAAAACTCAAATCAAGTTAGTTAAACATGATTTGCCTTTAACAAATCCATGCTGGCTTTCCTTAATTAATCCACACTTGTTAAAGTGACTGTTAAATTTGCCCCTGATTATCGTTTCTAAAAGCTGCCCCACTACCGCGGTTAAACTGACAGGCCTGTAGTTGCTGGGTTTATCCTTACACCCTTTTTTGAATAAGGGTGTTACATTTGCAATTCTCCTCTGGCACTACCCCCGAATCTAAGGATTGGAAGATTATGGTGAGTACCTCCGCAATTTCCTCCTTAACCTCCCTCAGCAACCTAGGATGCATCCAATCCGGTCCTGGTGTCTTATCAACTTTATGTTCAGACAGCTTTTCTAGTACCTCCTCTATCAATTCTTATCTCATCCAGTATCTCCACTACCTCCTCTTTCACTATGACTTTGGCAGCATCTTCTTCCTTGGTGAACACAGATGCAAAGTACCTCAGCCATGCCCTCTGCCGCTATGCGTAGGTCTCCTTTTTGGTCTCTAATAGGCCCCACCCCATCTCTTACTACCTGTTTATTATTTATATACCTACAGAAGACTTTTGAATTCCCTTTTACGTTGGCTGCTAATCTATTTCATACTCTCTCTTTGCCCCTCTTATTTTCTTTTTCACTTCCCCTCTGAACTTTCTATATTCAGTCTGATTCTCACTTGTATTCTCAACCTGGCATCTGTCATACGTGTGCTTTTTCTGCTTCATCGTACTCTCTATCTCTTTCGTCATCCAGGGAGCTCTAGCTTTAGTTGCCCTTCTTTTCCCCCTCATGGGAATGTACCTGAAACATTTTCTCTTTAAAGGCAGCCCATTGTTCGATTACAGTTTTTCCTGCCAATCTTTGATTGCAATTTACCTGGGCCAGATCCGTTCTCAACCCACTGAAATTTGCCTTCCTCTAATTAAATATTTTTACTCTAGATTGCTCCCTGTCCTTTTCCATAGCTAGTCTAAACCTTATGACACTATGATCACTGTTCCCTAAATGTTCTCCTACTGACACTTGCTCCACTTGATCCAACTCATTCCCCAGAACCAGATCCAGCAATGCTTCCTTCCTCGTTGGGCCAGAAACATACTGATCAAGAAAGTTCTCCTGAACACACTTCAGAAATTCTTCCCCCTCTCTGCCCTTTACACTATTAACATCCCAGTCTATATTAGGATAATTGAAGTCCCCCATTATCACTACTCTATAGTTCTTGCACCTCTCTGTAATCTCCCTGCAAATTTGCTCGTCTATATCTTTCACACTAGTTGGTGGCCTACAGAATACATCTAGAAGTATAATGGCACCTCTATTATTTCTTAATTCTAACCAAATAGATTCTGTCCTTGACCCCTCCAGGACATCCTCTCTCCAGCCCTATAATATTCGCCTTAACCAATACTACCACCCCACTTGCTTTCTTTCCTTCCCGATCTTTCCTGAACACCTTATATCAAGGAATATTTAAAATCCAATCCTGCTCTTTTTTGAGCCAGGTCTCCGTTATTGCCATGACATCATATTCCCATGTGGCTATTTGCGCCTGCAGCTCACCAACCTTATTTACCACGCTTTGTGCGTTTACACACATGCACTGCAAACCTGTCTTAGACCATCTTGTATTCTCTCTTAGGCTGACCCCACCTAATACCTTACTATTTCTTACTCTAGTGCTATCTGTCTCTCCCCATCCTTTGTGCACTTTGTTTCTCCTTTCTATTGCTACATCCTGGTGCCCATCCCCCTGTCAAATTAGTTTAAACCCTCCCCAACAGCACTAGCAAACCCCCCACCCCCCCCCGCGAGGACATTGGTTCCGACTCTGTTGAGGTGCAACCCGTCCAGCCTGTACAGGTCCCACCTCCCCCAGAACCGGTCCCAATTTCCCAGGAATCTGAAGCCCTCCCTCCTGCACCATCTCTCCAACCATGCATTCATCTGCTCTATCCTCCTATTACTATACTCACTAGCTCGTGGCACAGGGAGTAATCCGGAGATTGCTACCTTTGAGGTCCTCCTTTTTAATCTCTTTCCTGGCTCCCTAAAGTCTGCCACCAGGACCTGATCCCTTTTTCTACCTATGTCGTTGATACCGATATGGACCACGACCTCTGGCTGTTCACCCTCCCTCCTCAGAATATTCTGCAGCTGCTCAGTGACATCCTTGACCTTGGCACCTTGGAGGCAACATACCATCCTGGAATCATGTCTGTGGCTGCAGAAATACCTGTCTGTTCTCCTAACTATTGAATCCCCTACCACTATTGCCTTCCCGATCTTCCTCCTCCCCCCATACAGCTGAACCACCCGTGGTGCCGTAGACTTGGCTCTGGCTGTACTCTCCAGAGGAACCATCGCCCTCACCAGTGAATACTGGTTGGAGAGCGAGATGCACTCAGAGGACTCCTGCACTACCTGCCTGGTCCTCCTTGTCTGTCTGATGGTCACCCATTCCTTCTCTGCCTGCACACTCTTATGCTGCGGGGTGACCACCTCCTGAAACATGCTATCCACGTAGCTCTCAGCCTCACGGATGCACCATAGCGATGTCAGCTGCTGCTCAAGCTCCGAAACCCAACTCTTTCCAGGCCAGCTGTGCTCGGCCTCCCACGCTCTTTATTCTGTGCTGCCACCTCAGATGCTGACTCCTTCCAGGTCCGCATGTTGATAAGGTCATTAAAAAAGCAAACGAAGCACTAGGAATTATTTCTAGAGGGTTAGAATTGAAAAATAGGGAAGTGATGCTAAAGTTGCATCGCACCTTGGTTAGACTACATTTGGAGTACTGCGTACAATTCTGGTCGCCATATTATAAAAAGAATATAGAAGCACTGGAAAAGGTGCAAAAAAGATTTACAAGGATGATTCCAGAAATGCGAGGTTATAACTATCAGGATAGAACAGGCTGGGTCTCTTTCCTCTTGAAAAGAGAAGTCTAAGAGGTCTTTAAAATTATGAAAGGTTTTGATAGAGTAGATAATGGCAGAGTGTTTCCACTTGTGGGAAAGAGCAAAACTAGAGGCCATCAATATAAGATAGTCACCAAAAAATCAAATAGGGAATTCAGAAGAAACTGCTTTACCCAAAGAGTGATGAGAATGTGGAACTTGTTACCCGCAGGGAGTAGTTGAGGCAAATATTATAGATGCATTAAAGGGGAGGCTAAATAAGCATATGAGGGAGAAGGGAATAGAGGGTTATGCTGATAGATTTAGATGAGGAAGAATGGGAGGAGGCTCAAGTGGAGCATAAACACCGACATGGACTCTTTGGGCTAAATGGCCTGTTTCTGTGCTGTGTATTCTATGTAATTCAATGTAATACTATATAATGCAAATACACCAGAATGATACCGGGTTAAAAGGGTTCAATTTTGAGGACAGATTGCATAAACCTGGTTCGTATTCCCTTGCGTTTAGGAGATTAATGATTAAGAAAAAGGATTCAATATGGTATATACAGAGAAACTAGTTCCCCTGGTGGGGGAATCCAGAACAAGGGGGCATTGTTATGTATTGTGTGTTCTCCTCCCACCTGTGGTGGCGCTGTCACAGCAGATAAATGGTTGGGTGTTCTCTTGGTTAAGTTTAGCTCTCTTGTCCAAATACAGACATTTTGCTTTCATGCTTCCCAGCACTGTCTGTTCTTTTTTTTACCTCTACAGGCGCATTCAATGTGACCCTTTTTGCCACAATTTCGGCATTCCAGCTCCGTACACCAGCAGTCATTAGCGTGATGGCCCATTTTCCCACAACGGTAACATGTGCCGTTCCGCGCACCTTTAGGCTCAGACGACACCTTGTGAACTCTCCCTGTTGAACTCAACTGGTGAGCCTCCTTTTCCGCCATCTCCATGGAGACACTAACTTCAATGGCCTTTTCAAGAGTAAGGTTGTCCTCAGTAAGAAGGCGCTTCTGTGTGGCTGCATTTTGCAGACCACATACGAGTCTGTCTCTAATGGTGTTCTTCAGCACCTCCTTGAACTCACAGTGTTCTGACAACCTTTTTAAAGCAGCAATAAACATCATCACTGATTCCCCCTCCTCTTGATTCCGTTTGTGAAATCTAAATCTCTCAGCAATAACCAGAGGTTTTGGTGAAAAATGTGCTCCAAGAATTTCCACTGGTTGCTTATATGTTTTAGTTCCTGGCTTATCTGGCTGCACAAGGCTGCGAAGTAAATTGAATGTCTTCCGTCCCATTACACTCAAAAAGGTAGGCACGACCTTTTCGTTTGCCACCGCATTCGCCAATACAAAATAGTCAAAACGTTCTGTATATGCGCTCCATTGCTCCACATTTTCATCAAAATCACCGATGTTTCCTAATATAGTAGCCATCTCACATTTCAAATTAAAATTTCTGTTTACTCACTGCCGTAATGTTAATGTGATGCTGCAATCTCTGTTCAGAGTGTTTTGTAGTCGAAAACAAGAAAGTTCCCACAACGCAGATTCATCCGATCCTCGTCGCCACTTGTTGTGTCTGTACCTTTCTACCTAGACACAATTAGAACTCAGAACTCAGAGATTCAAATATAAAGTGCTTTATTCAGGAAGGACAGGAAGTTCTGGAAAGTTCCGAACAAAGAGAGCTAAACTTAACCAAGAGAACACCCAACCATTTATCTGCTGTGACAGCACCACCACAGGTGGGAGGAGAACACACAATACATAACAGGCATAATCCTAATATTAAAGCTAGGCCAGTTAGGAGTGAAATCAGGAAGCATTTTTTCGTAGTAGAAACTTGGAACTCTCTCCATTAAAAGGCTGTGGATGCTGGGAGTCAACTGAAATTTTCAAAGCTGAGATCAATAGAAATTTGTTAGGTAAGGATATCATGGATATAAAAAATAAAGACTTGCATTTATGTAACACCTTTCACAACCACCGGACATCTCAAAGCACTTTACAGCCAATTAAGTACTTTTGAAGTGTAGTCACTGTTGTAATGTGGGAAATGAGCAGCCAATTTGCACACAGCAAGCTCCCACAAACAGCAATGTGATAATGACCAGATAACCTGTTTTAGTGATGTTTGTTGAGTCTGAGTGTTCCAGATATGCTTAATATAAATCACTGGACACAGACAACAAGAATAACTAAAACAGGTCTTTACTAATCGAAGGTCAGGGCTGAACTGCTTAGCAAATTACTACACAGAGTTTATATACCGGTGTGGTCACCACCGGTACTACAATATACAGTAGCCAAGAGAAAGTAGTCCATCTCTTAAGGTAGTCTCTTAAGGTGGTACAGGTTACATACACAACAATTCCTCCCTTTTTAGCTTAACAGTATACATCCCAATTTAAACATAACATGGATAACATATATACAACTTCATGCAAATCTGTTCAAAGATTCAGTCTCTGAGGAGGCAGATAACATATATACAACTTCATGCAAATCTGTTCAAAGATTCAGTCTCTGAGGAGGCCTCCTGATCCGAGATGGATAACGCCTTTCAGGGGTCTCCGGTTCTCGTTGCTGGGGTGACTCATCTAGTTGATCTCTTATGGATTGGACATCATCAGATACATTGGCATCTGAGGTAGATGCTTCAGGTTCACTAACTTCTTCCACTGGTGTCTCTGTCGTAGTCATGGGTTCGACCCTTGTTCTCGATTCTACAAGTTGGTCAGCATGACGTCGTATTACGTTTTCACCAATATCTACCGTGTACATCAGGGGTCCTTGTCTGGCACGAATTTTTCCAGATTGCCATTTCTCATTCTTATAGTCCCGGGCTAACACTGGTTGTCCTATTTTGAAACTCCGAGTGGTCTTGTTATTTATATGCTGGAACTGTTTGTTTTCTACTTCCCTCCGCACATTTGGTTTTAACAAGTCCAACCTGGACCGCAACCTCCTGTTATAGAACATCATGGCAGGGCTTTGATTTGTCACTGCATGAGTGGCGTTTCGATATGCCATTAGGAAATTGTCCACCTTGTGTTGTAGTGGAATCTGGTCTTCGCTCATGGCCTTTATCGCCTTTTTGAACGTTTGTACAAATCTCTCGGCCAACCCATTTGTAGCCGGATGATATGGGGCAGAGGTATAATGTTTCACCCCATTCTTCTTCATGAATTTCTGGAATTCATCTGACATGAACTGCGGTCCGTTGTCTGAACATATTTGTTCTGGCAATCCATTTCTTGCGAATATCGTTCTTAGCACTGCGATCGTCTTTTCCGAGGTAGTGGTCGCCATCTTAATCACTTCTGGCCATTTAGAATGTGCGTCTACCGCAATTAAAAACATGGAGTCCATGAATGGACCTGCGAAGTCAATATGTACACGTTGCCATGGGGTTGAAGGCCATTCCCATGGATGCAGCGGTGCAATTGGAGGTGCATTTTGAACTTTTTGGCACCCTGAGCAGCTTTTAGTCAGATCCTCTATTTGTTGGTCGATGCCTGGCCACCACACATAAGCCCTAGCAAGGCTTTTCATCTTGACTCCCCCCAGATGACCTTCATGCAGTTCCTTTAGAACTCTCTCTCTTAACTTAGGAGGAATAATCACCCTTGTTCCATACATCAATGTTCCTTGACAGGCGGACAGCTGTTCTCGTCTTGCTGAGAATGCCGGTAACAGTGGATCACCATGTGCTGGCCATCCCTTCACTGTCACTTCGTAGACCCGGGACAGTGTCGGGTCATTCCTGGTTTCTCTTTCAATACTTGCCTTGGTGACTGGTAAACATTCGATGATGGTCGAGTGAAATAACTCAACAGGGTCAACCGTCGGTGCCTCCTCCTCTGTAGGTAGTGGCAGGCGCGACAGCCCATCAGCATTACCATGTTGCTTTGTACCTTTGAATTCGATCTGATATTGATGTGCCCCTAGGAAAAGGGACCATCTCTGGAGCCTCTGCGCTGTCATCACCGAAACACCCTTCTTAGGGTTAAAAATGGAAACCAACGGCTGGTGGTCTGTCAGCAGTGTAAACTTTTGCCCTTGCAGGTAATGATTAAATTTTCCTACTCCCCACACAAGGCTGAGAGCCTCCCTATCTATCTGAGCATAGTTGCGCTCAGCGGAGGTCAATGATCTGGATGCGAATGCGACTGGTCTTTCCAAGCCATTTGGCAACTTATATGAGAGCACTGCCCCAATACCATATGGAGAAGCATCACAAGCTAACCGAATAGGCAGCGTTGGGTTAAAGTGAGCCAACACTTCCTTAGAGGTGATCAATGCCTTGCCTTTGTGAAAGGCTCGCTTGCAGTCCTCGCTCCACTTCCATGGCACTCCCTTCTGCAAAAGAGCGTTCAGCGGGTGTAGCACCGTGGATAAATTTGGCAGAAACTTATGGTAATAGTTAATCAACCCTAGGAATGACCTCAACTGGGATACATTCTCCGGAGCGGGAGCCTTCACAACAGCTTCGATCTTGTCAGGTGACTTGTGAAGCCCCTCCTGGTCAATGACGTGACCACAGTACGAGATTTGCTTCTGAAAGAACTCACATTTCTGGTGATTAACTCGAAGTCCATGTTCTTTCAATCTGTTGAGCACCTGTTCCAAATTTGCAAGGTGTTCCTCATCATCATTTCCTGTAATCAGAATGTCATCCAGGTAACATTGTGTGCCTGGAATTCCCTGTAATACCTGCTCCATGGCATGGAAAATTGAGGCTCATGGGATAAAGGGGAAAGTTTTGGCGTGGATAGGGAACTGGCTGTCAGATAGAAAACAGAGAGTTGGAATAAACGGCTCATTTTCTGAATGGCAGGCAGTAACAAGTGGGGTACCACAGGGATCTGTCCTGGGCCCCCAGCTGTTCACAATTTACATTAATGACCTGGATCAGGGAGTCGGATGCAGCATTTCCAAATTTGCAGACGACACTAAACTAGGAGGTGGGGTGGGCTCAGAGGAAGAGACCAGGAAGCTCCAGAGCGATTTGGACAGACTGGGCGATTGGGCGGATAAATGGCAGATGCACTATAATGTGGACAAGTGCGAAGTTATCCACCTTGGGTGCAGGAACGGGAGGGCAAATTATTATTTAAATGGCAATAGATTGGGAGAGGGGGAAGTACAGAGAGACCTGGGTGTTCTTGTACACCAGTCACTGAAGGCGAGCATGCAGGTGCAACAGGCGGTCAAGAAGGCAAACGGTATGCTGGCCTTCATAGCAAAAGGGTTAGAATACAGGAACAGGGATACCTTGCTGCAGCTGTACAGGGCACTGGTGAGACCACACCTCGAGTACTGTGTACAGTTTTGGTCGCCTCATCTGAGGAAGGATGTTCTTGCCATGGAGGGGGTACAGCGGCGATTCACCAGGCTGATACCAGGAAAGGCGGGAATGACCTATGAGGAGAGACTATGTAGTTTAGGGATGTACACACTGGAGTTTAGAAGATTGAGAGGGGACCTCATAGAAGTGTATAAAATTCTGACAGGTCTAGACAGACTGGATGCAGAAGGAATGTTTCCCTTGGCGGGTGAGAACAGAACTAGAGGACATAATTTAAGGATAAGGGCTAAACCATTTAGGACAGAGATGAGGGGGAATTTCTTCACTCAGAGAGTGGTGAACCTGTGGAACTCATTGCCACAGAGGGCAGTGTACGCCAGCTCATCAAATATATTTAAGAGGGAATTAGATATATTTCTACGGGCAAAAGGGGTTAAGGGTTACGGAGAGAAGGCGGGGACGGGATACTGAATTAAAGGATCAGCCATGATCTCATTAAATGGCGGAGCAGGCACGAAGGGCCGAATGGCCTACTCCTGCTCCTATCTTCTATGTATCTATGTATCTATGGCCCTTTGCCAAATCGCTGGAGCCAATGCCACTCCAAAAACCAGTCTATTATACCGATATAAGCCCTTATGCGTGTTGATCGTGAGATACTGGCGTGACGCTTCATCAACTTCCATCTGTAAATATGCCTGCGCCAGGTCTATCTTGGTGAAGTGTTTCCCGCCAGCCAACGAAGCGAAGATATCCTCAATCCGTGGAAGCGGATATTGCACCGTGTGAAGCACCGGATTAACAGTGATCTTGAAATCGCCACAGATGCGAACCTTCCCCGGTTCCCCTGGTTTGTTACTCGATGAACGCTTCATGACGGGAACAATGGGCGTGGCCCATTCACTCCAGTCCACCTTTGACAGTACTCCGGAACGTTCTAGTCCTTCCAGCTCAGCTTCCACAGCAGGTCGTATCGCATAAGGTACCGGTCTGGCTTTGAAAAATTTCGGGTTTGCATGTTCTTCAACTTTGATGTTTGCCGTAATGCCTTTCAGTGTTCCCAGTCCCTGCTGGAACACCTCTTTAGCATCGTCCAATATTCTGGACAGTCGTTTAGGTTTGACATCTTCCTTTTTGCCGGAATCTACAGTTAGTGCTTTTAAGGAATGCCAGTCCATATTTATTCTCCTGATCCATTCCCGTCCCAGTAATGGTGGACCTCCCTCAGGTAACACATACAAGTCCATTCCTCGGTTTTCTTTATCCATGTGGACCACCTTTACCTTTATCTTTCCAATGGGGTATACTCTTTGCCCCGTGTATGTTTTCAAAACAATCTCCGTATCCCTTAAGGGAATGTGTGGAAATAACCTTTTGTAATCTTGCTTATTCATGACCGTCAATGCCGATCCAGTGTCCAATTCCATCTTCACTTGGACTCCTGCTATCTGAAGTGTGACCCAGATAGTTTGGTGGTCTGCTGTGTTACCCACATTATGTATTCTTAGACAACCCAGTTCCTTACTGCTGGAGTCTGAATCCGTCTTCTGTTCAGCCGAACTGTTCTCTGTCACCTTGTGTACCTTTTTGCACTTTTCCTGCGGTGACTTTTTGCTGCTGGTCTTCTTACCTGACCGGCATACTTTAGCTATGTGACCGAGCTTGCCACATTTTCTGCATTCCTGATTTTTGAACCAGCACTGCTTCTGATCGTGCGTTGTCCTTCCGCAATGATAACACTTTACTGCACCCAATGCCATTTGATTGGTGCTGAGTTCCGATGACCTTAGTTGCATTTCCGCGGTGCCTCTTGCTGCGGCCTCGTGCGATGCTGCAATGGTGACAGCTTTCTCAAGCGTAAGGTCCTTTTCTTCTAGCAGACGCTTTTGTGTTCCTTCTTTTAATAATCCACACACAAATTTATTTCTCAGAGCATCTGCTAGTCCTGTACCAAACTGACAGTACTTTGATAGCTTACGCAGTTCAATTAAGAATTCAGCGTTGCTTTCCTCTTTCAGCTGCGTTCTGCTGTAAAATTTAAATCGTTCCGCTATCATCAGCGGCGTGGGGTTTAAATGTTCTTGCAGGATCGTAACAATTTTCGCGAACGTCTGATCCGCCGGTTTATCTGGTGTTATCAGATGCTTCAATAACCCGTACGTCTTCGCCCCCATTGAGTTTAATAATGTTATTGGTTTCTTATCATCTGGTACTTCATTTGCTGTACAATAAAATCCAATGCGTTCTACATACGTGGTCCAATCTTCAACATCACTATCAAAAGCAGTGATGTTACCGTGTTTAGGCATCCTTGAATTTTTTTTTTTTTTCCCCCAAGATGACGGCTTCCCGCGCTTGGCGGCTTTTCCCGCGCTTGTTTTCTTCCCCCGCCGACTACAATGGCGGCTTCCCGCGCTTGGCGGCTTTTCCCGCGCTTGTCTTCTTCCCCCGCTGGCTACAATGGCTCTGACTGCACTATTGCCGTTCTCGCCTCCCAGCGGTTCTTACTTTCCCCCGACGCTGCTTTTGCTCCCCTGCGGTTCTCGTGGCCTCAACGCTTCCCTCGTTGCTGTGCTTCTCAACCCCGATTGCAGCCCGGCCCTTTACACTGGCTGCGGTCAAGTTCTCCGCGGTTCTCGTGGCCTTAACGCTGCCCTTGTCGCTGCGCCTCTTGGCCCCGATTGCAGCCCGGTCCTTTTCACCGGCCGCGGTCGAGTTCTCCGCCCTTTTTCCTCCGGTTTCCCTCCCCTTCTCCACTGACAACGCGGCCGACTTTCTGCCCGTGTCGCTAGATCGGCTTACCCACCACCGTGGTAGAAGGATGATCACTGCCTGTCGCTGATGGAGGACTTCGTGGTCAGTAATTTCCCCGGGCTCTCGATGCCTCCCGTGCGAATGCGGTGCTCAGCAGGATGATGAGGGCGGATGCCTCTTCTCGACGCCCGTTCTGGGGACGAAGCTGCCTTGGATGCAAACTGCCACAGGGTAAGATCGGACTCGTCGCCACTGTTGAGTCTGAGTGTTCCAGATATGCTTAATATAAATCACTGGACACAGACAACAAGAATAACTAAAACAGGTCTTTACTAATCGAAGGTCAGGGCTGAACTGCTTAGCAAATTACTACACAGAGTTTATATACCAGTGTGGTCACCACCGGTACTACAATATACAGTAGCCAAGAGAAAATAGTCCATCTCTTAAGGTAGTCTCTTAAGGTGGTACAGGTTACATACACAACAATGTTGATTGAGGGATAAATATTGGCCAGGACACCGGGTATAACTCCTCTGCTCTTCTTCGAAATAGTGCCATGGGATCTTTTACATCCACCTGAAAGAGCAGACAGGGCCTCGGTTTAGTGTTTCATCCGAAAGATGGCACCTCCGACAGTGTAGCACTCCCTCAGCACTGCACTGGAATGTCAGCCTAGATTTATGTGCTCAAGTCCCTGGAGTGGGACTTGAACCCACAACCTTCTGACTCAGAGGCAAGTGTACTACCCATTTTTTTATTTTTATTTTTTTTAAATTATTTATTAAACATTAAAAACATTTACATCGTGATCATTCCATTGTATCATACAAATCCACTCCTCCGCTCTGCACAGCCATTCCTCCACCACATATTAACATCAAACCCTGAAGTTTAATTTGTCTCCCATAACATATGCTAATCTATTGTACTTTAAAAATTGATCAGTAATCGTGGTTCCAAATAAGGGAAGTGTGCCTGATAATCCCCCCATCATTTAATCTCCGGCCCTTCCCTTCTCTCATACTCCTTCCCAACTTTTCGGGCAGCTGTTGCTTTCTCCTGCAGCCTTCGGCTCTTTTTCACCTCCTGTTTGAACCTTCCCTGCAGTTTTAGCCTATTCCTCACATTAGGTTTGGGCCAAGGAGCTGCCCCATCTCCCTCCTTCTGCCCCTCACAATGCCACTCCATCCCCCACTTCCATGTCTCTGTCCCCCTCTGACTCCTCACTCTTGAGTTCTTCTGTAACTTCCCGTCCCTGCTCCCCGTCATATACATAATCTCCCTTAGAGAGTCTTCCTGCTGTCACAGTTTCTCCAGTAGTGCCACTTCCTTTGGCCTCATCTCCACCGCTGACTCTTGCACCCTGTTTCTTCTCTCTCTGGGACAATGGCGCATCTGCACTTATCTTGCTCCCTTCTGGCATCTTTGTCTCCCTGCTCCTGTTTTGTGTGTCTAATTCTGTTAGATTCAGGAGATAGTCCTGTGATAGTGGATTGGCGGTTAGGATCAGATCAGCTATGATCTTATTGAATGGCGGAGCAGGCTCGAGGGGCCGATTGGCCTACTCCTGCTCCTATTTCTTATGTTCTTATGTTCTTATGCTCCCGTCCTGCTGCCCTTTAAGGCTCCTGCCTCTTGCACCCTCTCCTTGTCTTGCCCCCTCTTTCACCCTGAGATGTCCGACTCCCCGTCTTTCTTTGGAGTACTTACACTTACCCCACACCCCGCTCCCGCCTCCTCTCTCCCTGCGGACACCAGATTCTTTAGGGAGAGCCGCGCCATCTTATGGCTCAACTCTGCCCTCGACCCATGCTGCCCGTTGCTGTTGTTGTCCTTTTCCACCGTACTAAGTGTGTTTTCCACCATTTCCATCCTGTTCTTTTCTCCGCAATTTTCTGCCTCTTCCTGCCCTCTTTTCTCCTTCCATTCATCAGCTGTGTCCTCCGCCTACTCCACTCCTCCAGCCGCTCCACTCACACCTCCTGCTCCTTCTCCTTCTCCCATCTTCTCGTCACTCAAGGGCTTCCTTCTGCCACACACTCACAGTGGGTGGGACCTTTGTGACACACCCTACAGCCTTGCAGCTCCAAGCAATGTGTTCAGGCTCACTGCAGTTATAACTGTACAAGCCTGGACAAGATGGGCATGCCCATGACAATAATAACAAACCTTCACCTGGTTATCATGCAGTACCCGTAAGTGCTGCACCCCTTCCATTGTCTCGAATTTCATGCTATACAGCAATGACTTCACCCCTTCTGGGAACCGCACCTTTACATAACGGGTTCCATCTGCTACCCACGTTCCTGGATAGTATCTCCTCTTTATTACTGAGCAAATTTTTATGTCCCACGACTCCAACTTTTTTATTAGCACATCATCCTCAATATAAACCGGCAGGTTTAAGAATGAGACCACCACCTCTTCCGAATACAGCAGAGTTACCTCCAAGAACTTATCTCCAACCTTCAAACTCAGTAAAAGTCTTTCCACCTCCTTCCGGCCACTAACCGTCACCTCGAACCCAACATTTGGCTTTGGTTGGCAGGCAAAGCAGCTTCCCTCGCCGCAGTCCTCCTTGGATAATATCCCAAGCTCATTTCTCCTTATCCTCGCACTGAACCACCACCGTGTTTTCTTTTCCAAACCTCCTGGGGTCCCAGCTCAAATCTTTGGGCCTTTTTTTCTCTCTTCCCCCAACATTTCCTCCCCTGATTAAATTCACCCTAGGAACATTGTCCTCTGAGGGGTCCAGCACTCCGGGCCCCTCAGCAGACATCTGATTGCTGTTTAAGGACCAAAAAGGCCCTAAAATCTGAAATAAAAACAAAAATCCACCACCAACTTTTTACAAACTCACTCCAACTCCCTGCAGTAATCAAGCATCCAGCAGCACCTGCTCACTCCTAGTCCCTCCCACCTAAAGAGTGCTACCCACTGAACCACAACTGACACTTTGGATCAAAGGCAGGTAATGAGTGACCATAACATGGTTGAATTCCATATTCAATTAGAGCGTGAGAAGGTTGGATCTCAAACAAGCGTGCTAAGCTTGAATAAAGGAGGCTATGAAGGTATGAGAGCGGAATTGAGCAGAGTGGATTGGGAAAATAGATTAAAGGGTAAGACGATACATGATCAGTGGTGTACATTTAAGGAGTTATTTTACAACTTCCAAAAAATAGATATTCCACTGAGAAGAAAAGGGTGTAAAAGAAAAGACAGCCATCCGTGGCTAAGTAAAGAAATTAAGGATAGTATTCGACTAAAAACAAGGGCATATAAGGTAGCCAAATCTAGTGGGAGGATAGAGGATTGGGAAAATTATAAAAGACAGCAAAAAATAACAAAAAGATTGATTAAGAAAGGGAAGATTGATTATGAAAGTAAATTAGCAAAAAATATAAAAACAGATAGTAAGAGTTTTTATAGTTATATAAAAAGAAAAAGGGTGGCTAAAGTAAATGTTGGTCCCTTAGAGGATGAGACCGGGAAATTGATGGTGGGAAATATGGAGATGGCAAAAACACTGAATGAATATTTTGTATCAGTCTTTACAGTAGAAGACACTAAGAATATCCCAACACTGGACAAACAGGGGCTATATGGGGGGAGAGGCTAAACACGATCAAAATCACTAAGGAAGTGGTACTCGGTAAAATAATGGGACTCAAGGCGGATAAATCACCTGGACCTGATGGCTTACATCCTAGGGTCTTGAAGGAAGTGGCGGTAGGGATTGTGGATGCATTGGTAATAATTTTCCAAAACTCCCTGGACTCAGCAAAGGTCCCGGCAGACTGGAAAACTGCTAATGTAATGCCCTTATTTAAAAAGGGCAGTAGACAGAAGGCTGGAAACTATAGTTAGCCTAACATCTGTGGTAGGTAAAATATTGGAGTCCATTATTAAGGAGACAGTAACAGGACATTTGGATAATCATAATTTAATAGGACAAAGTCAGCATGGTTTTATGAAGGGGAAGTCATGTTTGACAAATTTGCTGGAGTTCTTTGAGGAAGTAACATATAGGGTGGATAAAGGGGAACCAGTGGATGTAGTGTATTTAGACTTCCAAAAGGCATTTGACAAGGTGCCACACAAAAGATTATTGCTTAAGATAAAAAAATCACGGGATTGGGGGTAATATTCTGGCATGGATAGAGGATTGGCTATCTAACAGAAGGCAGAGAGTTGGGATAAATGGTTCATTCTCGGACTGGCAATCAGTAACTAGTGGCGTTCCACAGGGGTCAGTGCTGGGTCCCCAACTCTTTACAATCTATATTAACGATTTGGAGGAGGGGACCGAGTGTAACATATCAAAGTTTGCAGATGATACTAAGATGGGAGGGAAAGTAGTGAGTGAGGAGGACATAAAAAACCTGCAAGGGGACATAGACAGGCTAAGTAAGTGGGCAGAGATTTGGCAGATGGAATACAATACTGGAAAGTGTGAGGTTATGCACTTTGGCAGGAAAAATCGTAGAGCAAGTTATTATCTTAATGGCAAGAAACTGGAAAGTACTGAAGTACAGGTAGACTATCCTTTATCCGAAAACCTCGGGACCAGCCGAGTTTCGGATAAAGGAGAATTTCGGATTTCGGAAGGTGGGTCGGCGGGGGTCCGCGGGGGGGTCGGCGGGGGTCCGCGGGGGGGTCGGCGGGGGGTCGTGCGCACGACTTACGCTGACGCTCAGCGTAAGTCAGTCGGGGTCGGCGGGGGTCGGGGCCGGCGGTTGGTTTCCTTTTAATCTAGCATTCTGACACACTGTGAGTATATGACTTGCCCGTGGTCCTGGAGATCTGGTTTAAATGTAAAATCTTTGTGGAAGGTGGATCCTATTAGTCTTGAGCTTTGGAGTGCACATCATGCCTGATGTGAGAAATTGACTGTCCGAGAGGCCGTGGTGCATTCAAAACTGTACGCTGATCTTGCAAATTCTTGTCCTCATCACAAACAGTGTTAGATATGAAAAGTGATTGGAGTAACCCAGGTGACTCAGTGAGTAAATACATTTCTGCAAAGGATCTGAGATTAGTGGGGTTGCATAATCCGCAAAATTCAAAATCAGAACACCAAGTCCTGCTGGCGGTTGTCGGGGCTGGCGGGGTCGGCGGTTGGCGGGGCCGGCGGGGTCCGCGGGGGGGTCGGCGGTTGTCGGGGCTGGCGGGGTCGGCGGTTGTCGGGGCTGGCGGGGTCCGCGGGGGGGTCGGCGGGGGGTCGTGTGCACGACTTACCCTTTATCCGAACTTCCGAAACCGGAACCCTCTAAAAACCGAAGGTTTTTAGAGGGTTTCGGTTTTCGGAAGTCCGGATAAAGGGTAGTCTACCTGTACAAAGGGATCTGGGGGTCCTGGTGCACGAAACTCAAAAGGTTAGTATGCAGGTGCAGCAAGTGATTAAGAAGGCCAATGGAATGTTGGCTTTCATTGCTAGGGGGATAGAATATAAAAATAGGGAGGTATTGCTTCAGTTGTACAAGGTATTGGTGAGACCGCACCTGGAATACTGCATACAATTTTGGTGTCCATACTTAAGAAAAAACATACTTGCTCTCGAGTCAGTACAAAGAAGGTTCACTCGGTTAATCCAGGGGATGAGGGGATGGACATATGAGGAGAGGTTGAGTAGATTGGGACTCTACTCATTGGAGTTCAGAAGAATGAGAGGCGATCTTATTGAAACATATAAGATTGTGAAGGGGTTGGATCGGGTGGATGCGGGGAGGATGTTCCCGATGATGGGTGAAACTAGAACTAGGGGGCATAGTCTTAGAATAAGGGGCTGCTCTTTCAAAACTGAGATGAGGAGGAACTACTTCACTCAGAGGGTGGTAGGTCCATGTAATATGTTGCCCCAAAAAGCTGTAGAAGCTACATCATTACATAAATTTAAAACAGAAATAGACAGTTTCCTAGAAGTAAAGGGAATAAAGGGTTATGGGGAGCGGGCAGGAATTTGGACATGAGTCTAGGTTCGGATCGGTCATGGCCCTGTGGGTAGCGGAGCGGGCCCAGGGGCCGTGTAGCCTGATCCTGCTCCTATTTCATGTGTCTAATTCTGTTAGATTCAGGAGATGGTTCTGTGATAGTAGATTGGCGGTTAGGATCAGATCAGCCATGATCTTATTGAATGGCAGAGCAGGCTCGAGGGGCCGATTGGCCTACTGCTGCTCCTATTTCTTATGTTCTTATGTAAATGGAGTTGAGGTACACATGAGGCATGATCTGATTTACTGGCGAACAGGCTCGAGAGGCTGAATTGCCTATTCCTGTTCCTATGCTACAGGTTTGTCCATCTTTCTATTTCTTTTATTCCCATACCTATTTTTATTTTTGGTCAGCCATTTTGATATACATGGAAATCCACCACTGTGCTAAAAAGAGTTTCTAAAACAAACTACTGAGAGTTTTCTGCCCAATTACAGCTTCCGCTTGGCTGATATGCATTCAATACTTTCTCCATGTAGGGACATATCCCACCTAGGTAAGCTCAGCGAATTTGGGCACAGGCTGGTAAGAGCCAAGGCCTAGGCACATGAAATTGTGTGAAGGGGTACTGCTGAAGTTTAACCAATTAAAACTGCACAGCTTATGAGCACAGAGCACTGGTATTCCTCTACTTGTACAGGCAGGACTACCCAATCCATCAGGGCAACGATTTGCAGGGTTAGCTGGAGCCAGTGGCAAGAAGCACAGCCCCCATTCCCTGATCCATAAATGTTGAATTCAGTTAAGCATTCCATTGCAAAGCTATATTCTCTGGTATTATTTTGTTGGATTATGGGTTATTTTGCCTGATGAGTCTTGTTCACACTAATAACTGAATGAAACTGCTCAAACTCATTATGCAAACAATGAAGGGAGGAGTCACAGATGTTACATATTGGATGACATTACTGGTGTGCAAGGTTAGAGGTGGTCACACATAATCCTCCCGTGATATTTTGCAATTAAAAATAATTAGTACATAATTTAATTCATTGAATCCTAATTATAATAATGATGAACTTTAATATAGCTCAGTTGTCATTTCTCCGTTACTGACTGGCTTCTGTCGCTATATAAGATGTATCATTTTACTCCTGGATAATGGATCTAATCAGTAAGTTTCATGAATTGATTTGAGTTTCCCCTTATCATTAGCATATATATATGTATATATATATTTATATATATAAAGTGACAGGTTATGATGTGCAAGCACTGAGTCTTGCCAAAGGTCTGTAGAAATGGATTTGTCAGATTTAGTCAGGCTATAATTGGAAATATAAACACAGCCATGCAGTAGCTATACTAATTGATAATAGTTATTATCTTTGAGAACTTCTGCAAGATATTTCCACCAAAGTGGTAAATGGTGTATAACTAGCTTGCAGTATTTCCGGATTTGTTGCCTTCCTTGTCTGTATACTTTCTTCCATAGATCGGTTGGATTTTGTGCATTTATCTTTCCTAGCCCTATTAACATATGCTAATCGCTCAATTGGAGCGAGATTTCAACTCACTTTCAAATTTAATGGCACATCAATGGGTTTCCTGGGCTTTCTGAAATTCACCAGTGAAATCAAGGTGAGAACACAACAGTAATTGAGGGAGCTGATTCAAACTCATGGAAGTACTGCAATAAACCACAGCTGCTTTCTTACCTGCTCATGGGGGAGGGTTTGTTCACAGTGCTTTTGCTGAGAGTTTAGTTTCTACACATTGGAGGTTTTCTGAATTACATCAGGATGGGTGGTGCTTTGGCTGTCTTAGATTGGATCTCGGATGAGGACAAATATGACGAGGACTGATATGACCCAGCAGCGGCAGCAGCCTACTCTTAAGAGACCTATAGCTGGACAGAAGAGAGCGGAGCAGCAGAGAAGGGAGCAGCAGAGGGGTGCAGCTCGCAGGAGGCATTACCCACGAAAAAGGGTCTACAGGCAGAGCCTGAGTTTTCTTGACATATCTGAACAGCAATGTTTCAGGAGGCTCAGGTTGTCACGTCAGGTAGTGGCAGACATCTGCAGCCTCCTAGAAGAAGATCTGCTCCCTGCTGGACCTGGTGGCCACGAGTTACAAGTGGCTGTCAAAGTGACCATCGCCCTCAACTTTTTTGCCTCCAGATCCTTCCAAGGCTCTGCCGGAGTCATATCCAGGATCTCCCAGTCGGCGGCCCACAAATGCATACACAGGTGACTACTGGCTTGTTTGCCAGGGCTGGTAATTATGTGAACTTCGCCTGCAATGATGCCAGTCAGAATGAGTGGGTGCTGGGGTATGCATCTCTGGCTGGCTTCCCACAGGTGGCAATCTGGGCACCCCCAGTTCAACCAAGAGTATTCGTCAACCGCAAGCGTTTCCACTCCATCAATGTGCAGCTGGTGTGCAACCACAAAAAGATCTTTCTGCAGGTGTGCGCAAGATTCCCGGGGAGCTGCCATGCCGCTTTCATCCTGCGGCAATCCAAGCTCCCTGAAGTCTTCGGATCTGAGGGCAATGCAGCGCCAGCTCACATTGCTGTCCAGGATGCCAGGGATGCCCTTATTACTTAGATTGCATCAGTGGACCGATGTCAGAAGCACATACAACAGCCACTCTACCCACCTCCCAGTCCTCACCCCCCCAATGCCACTAACAAACAACCAATCATCCATTGCACATCCTCCCATTGGTCACTGTCAATTCATGTCTCCCCATTCATCATCAAACAAGTTAAAAGGTGATATGGCACCCAGCAACCAAGAATGGGCAAGATGGGAACGTGGAGCAAAAGAATAAAATTTATGTGATTGAAATAAAGAACAGAAACTTCACAACATAACGGCCCAGAAATTCGTGTCGGGGGCTTCCCGCGGGTGCAAGCCCCCGACCTACACTTACCTAGCGCGCCGGCAGTTGAGGCCTGGGCCTGCGTGGATTTCTTGTCTGTGGCCCGGTTCAGCTCCCGGCGCGCTGTGCTTGCGTGATCCAGCGACGTACTTAGTGCGATGTGTCGGCTGGGATCACGTGAGCACTGGGCAACCAATCGGAGGAGGGAAAATCCCATTCATGAGATTGACAGAAAGAACTGTCAAACTTATGAAAACTCTGGCCCCCAAAATAGTATTTAACCTTAAAATAATTTTTTTTTTAAATCACACTTTTTAAATAAACTATAAATAACATTAAATAACTATTTTAAGCGATAATTTAAATTTTTGAAAAAATAATTTTATAAAAAAACGGGGCTAAAAATACACTTACCTTACTTTAAAGTATTTAAAAATAATAAACCTGTGGAAAAAATGTTCTAATTTTAATTAATTGACCACTTACCTTTTAAAATGAAGTCCTTATGCCTGGTTTTCAAATGTGTAAAATGTAGAGGCCTTCACGCACGGAAAAACCTTTAAAAAAAAAGGAAGTTCAACGCGCACGAGCAGACTCCCGCGCGCACACGTTCGACCTCCGAACCCCTTCGTTCAGAGGATCGGAAATGCCGGTTTCTTGCGCATGCGTAATGCATGCAAGAAACCGGCACTTCCATCGGGTCAACGCGTGAGTACTCCGTCCGTACTCACGCGTTGGGACCCGAATTTCTGGGCCGTTCATACACTCATGTGCATACCTTTGTGCAACTACTAAGCTTTACTCTTTCTTTTTCTTCCGTTGCTACTTGGAGCAACCCCTGCGGTTTCAGTAGATGTAGAGGCAGGCTGATCAGATCCCTGCACTGGCTGCTGAGATGCTCTTGGCCGACGTCCTCTGGGTTTTGGAGCCCATGAGGGCCCTGGCAAAGACGGCTCCACCTGCACCTGTGCAGGGGCAGACTCTGCCATTGGAACACGAGGCAGCATGACCTCTACTGACTGACGGTGGGGGGCTGGGGGGTGGCAATGGGTGAGAAGTGAAAGTGCTTTGAGTGGAGTCCCCACTTCCATGTCCCCTTTTGCCATCATCTCTGTTATGGCCCAGCTGCACTCCACTGCTCCATTGTGGTGGATAGCACTTTGGTGCAGATCAGTGTGGCACTATAAGGCCAAAGCTAAGGCATCTGTCATCGTATTTAAGATGGCAAACATGTTGGCATCCAGAGTCTGCATGGCCATGGGCAAAGCCTGCATCGATTGTTTTGATTGCTGTGTTTGACTTTCCATGAAGCTGGCCACTCTATCCATGCCAGAAGACATCATTGCAATGTCCTGCGACATCATCCCACCCATGCTTGAGGCGGACTCCTCCATTCTCTCTGCAATCATGGTCAGTGTGCTTGGAAGACCTGTCAGTGCATCGCACATTGTTTGCTGCTGCTCAATGATTCTCCTTTTCATCGATGGCCTCCAGGGTACAGCATTTATGTTCAGCTGAGCAGAGCTTGGTGAGGGCTGTGCCCTCTGATGGAGACTCTCCAGTGCTGTCGCTGCCACCACCATCTGTTCTTGTTCACTGTGAAGTGTGAGACACCAGGTGAAAACCCAACTATCTGTCTAACTGGTCCCACTGAAGAGCGAGTATCTGAGCTGGTGCATGGTATACATGAGTACTGTGACGGTGCAATCTCAAAAGGAATAAGCTCCTCTGAAGAATCGTCGTCCACGACATCCACCGATTTCTGCTGCCCGTGTGACGGCCCTGTCAGCGATAAAAGACATGGATTAGTCCTGGCAAAGTAAGAATGTTGCAACTTATCATTATGGATGTAGTAACCTGGGAGGTTATGAGTAACCTGATCCACCAGGTGGTGCTGTGGCAATTGCTCTCCTGAGTTAAGTCTGATCTGTACTGGTTGTACTCTGTGGCCTAGAAATTCGCTATCGCCGCGCCAGGTCTTTAGCACCCGAAAGTTAGCGCACGCCCGGATTCCCGTAGCGCCCGTCTGAAATTCAGTTGCAGCGCCCCAAGGCGGAGGCAGGCGCTATTGCAGGGTTTGGCCGCCTCCGCTTGGGGCGCTGAAAGTCAATTTCAGGCGTCCAGCTGCCGCAGCGCCACCCGATGCGGTGCGGCAGGCTGGGGTACTGCAGGCCTCCTCCTTCTCTTAAGGAGGAGCTGCCTGCAGCCGTGAGATCGCCGCTGGATTCCCCCGGCAAATGAGCCCGGCACCACGGAGAAGTGCTGGGCTCGCGGGGGTCAGAGACCAATGCCGCGGGGGAGGTGGTGTGGGAGTCCGGGGAGGAAGGTGCGGCCAAGCGGCCGCCGGGAAAGCGGCCGGCCGCACCTCCACCTTTACGCCCCGACCTCTCGGAGCTGCAAGGCCCCGTTTTACAAACGCTCTTTGCGCCCGCTACGGGAGAGGCGGGCGCAACTGAATTTGGGCGTCGGGCCGGCATCGCGTTGGAACCGGGGCGCTGCGCACACCGATGACGTCATCGGTGCCAGCGCAGCGCTACCGGCTAACGCCACCATTTGTGCTACACTGAATTCCAGGCTACCAACAGCGCCGGCGCAAAAGACCTCTTTAGGCGCTAAGTGGGCGCTAACACCACTGAATTTCTAGGCCTTTGTTTTTGCTGCCTCATGGCAGAAGCTTTTATGTGCAAGTGTTGATTAAACCATGTTAAGGAGTTAACCTGTGTCTGTCTCCATCTATGGCCACCTCAAGATACCACATATGGTGACGAGAATAAAGGACGGAAGAGTTTTGGAGTATTCGGAAGAGGTGCTCGGGTTGGTTAGCAAACTAGTCGGAAAAGCACGAGGCTAGGCCGCGGGAGTCGAAACGGAGTTTGATTTTTTGGCTGAAGTGACCGGACTCCAAGGGTGGCAGGAACGGTAGGCTCCGTGGCACCTTTTGACAGCAAGTCGCAGTCTTGGGAGGAGTATTGTGAAATACTGGGCCATTTCTTTATGGCAAACGAGGTGGACAGTGCTGAAAAGAAAAGGGCCATTTTACTGAGTTGTGTGGGAGCGCAAACCTATACACGGATGAGGAATCTGCTGAGCCCGGAGCGGCCAGGAGAAAAATCTTTTGACGAGTTGGTGAGTCTACTAAAGAATCATTTCAATCCGAAACCTAGTGAAATAGCACAGAGATGGAAATTCAATTCGAGGATTAGGAGGCCGGAAGAAAGCGTTACTGAGTATGTGGAGGAGCTTCGGAAGCTCGCACAGGACTGCAATTTTGGAAATGCGCTCACAGCCATGTTAAGGGACAGACTAGTATGCGGAGTTAACGACGACAGTATACAGCAAAGGTTGCTGTCAGAAGAAGGATTAACGTTTGAGACGGCACTTAAAAAGCACAAGCCATGGAGACGGCTAACAAGGACATTAAGGACTTAAACAGTATGAGCAAGGAGAAATGGAGTAAACCAGTGGGAGGAGCTGTTTTCAAGATGGAAGCTGGCGCGAAAAGTCCACCAGTCGGGGTTGGGGATTGCTACCGATGTGGCGGGACGAGCCATTATGCAAAGGACTGCAGGTTTGCAAAGACAAAGTGCCACAATTGTGGAGAAATAGGGCACTTAAAGAAAGTCTGTAAAAGGGCAGTGAGTGAGAGAAGCAGTGCTAAAGGGGCAAAGCATGCTAAAGGGGGGAGGGAGAAGTACACAAAGCGGGCAAATTACATACAAGAGGAAGAGTCTAGTGAGTCTAGTGAGGAGGTTTTCACTATATACAGTATAGACACTTCAAGGCCCAACGTACCCCCTCTCACTCAGTATTTGATAGTGAACGGAGGTCAAGTAAAGTTTGAGATTGACACCGGATGTAGTGTAACCATAATGTCGCAGACTGAGTACGCCAAGCTATGGGGGGAAGCAAAAGTACCAGAGCTAGGTACATGCCCCATTAGTCTCAAAACCTACACAGGACAGAAGGTGGACATTTTGGGGGCGGCCGAAGTACAAGTGGAACACAAAGGAGTCACCAAAGAGCTTACGGTGGTAGTGGTAGCAGGGTCAGGGCCAAACCTGCTAGGGTGAGGGTGGATCAGTGAGTTGAGTGTGGACTGGCAGGCAATGAATAAAATGGAGGACAGTACAGAGGCACTGCAAGAAGTGCTGATGAAGCATGAGTTAGTGTTCAAGGACGAACTGGGCACCTTAAGGGGAGCCACAGCCAAGATTCATGTAGCCAGTGATGCCACGCCTCGTTTCTTTAAACCAAGGTCGGTACCTTTTGCCATGAAAACCAAGGTTGAGGCGGAACTAGATCGCCTGCTAAAGGACAAAGTAATAGAACCAGTGAAATTTTCAGACTGGGCGGCACCAATAGTCCCGGTATTGAAGCCCGACAGTAGCGTAAGGGTATGTGGTGACTATAAGTTAACAGTGAACAGAGTATCATCACTGGAACAGTACCCCATTCCGAGAATGAAGGACATGTTAACATCGCTCGCTGGGGGAGAAAGATTCAGCAAACTGGACATGAGTCATGCGTATCAGCAGATATTGCTAGATGAAGAATCAAAAAAGTTTGTCACGGTGAACACGCACAAGGGGCTGTTCACGTATGCCAGGTTACCATTTGGTGTCAGTTCTAGCCCAGCAATATTCCAACGGACTATGGAGGGCATTCTGCAGGGCATTCCAAAGGTGGCCGTGTACTTAGATGATATTCTGCTAACAGGAAGTGACGATCAGGATCACTTAAAAACACTGGACAAAGTGCTACAATGGCTGGAAGAGGCGGGGCTATGCCTGAAACGGAGTAAGTGTAGTTTCATGGAGAAGGAAGTTACATTCCTGGGACATCGGGTGGATGCCACAGGCCTCCATCCATTACCAGGGAAAGTGCGGGCAGTGCAGGATGCACCGGCACCCACCTCAGTGACTGAACTGAAAGCCTATCTAGGGCTCCTGAATTATTATAACCAGTTTCTTCCAAACTTATCGATGCTGCTGGCACCCCTGCACAAACTGCTGAGAAAGGAGGAGCCATGGCGTTGGGGGCCAGAGCAAGCGAAAGCGTTTCAGCAGTCAAAGGAGCTACTTCAGTCCAGCAGGGTGTTAGTGCATTATGACGAGAAGAAGGAGCTGATAATGTCCTGCGACGCATCACCCTATGGAGTGGGGGCAGTGTTGGCCCACCGCATGCCAGATGGAGTGGAAAGGCCCATCGGGTTTGTTTCACGCACGCTCACAGCTGCGGAAAAGAACTATTCACAGCTTGATAAAGAGGGGTTGGCCATTATATTTGGAGTAAAGAAATTCCATAAGTACATATATGGGAGGAAGTTTGTAATCAGTACTGACCACAAGCCTATTATTAGCTTACTGAATGAGATGAAAGCGGTGCCTTAAATGGCATCACAGAGAATAATGAGATGGGCAGTAATACTAAGAGCCTATGAATATGTGATCACGTACAGAGCAGGCAAGGAAAACGGGAACGCGGATGCTCTCAGCCGCCTGCCCCTCTCAAAATCTCCTCGCAGTACTTCCCCTGAGGAGCACGTCCTGATGCTGGATCAGGAGATCAGTCCCCTGATGACTTCAGCGCAAATCCAGGGCTGGACAGCCAAGGACCCCGTTCTGTCAAGGGTCCGTGAGTATGTGTTGAAAGGCTGGCCAGATCACCGTGAGGGACCGGAGTTCGCGCCGTACAGGCAGAGACACCACGAGCTCAGTGTCCAAGATGGATGTGTGCTATGGGGAGCACGCATCATAGCCCCAGAGCGGGGACGCTCTACTTTGATGGAACAGTTGCATCAATCGCACCCAGGAATGACTAGAATGAAAGGACTGGCTAGGAGCTACCTGTGGTGGCCTAACTTGGATGCTGAAATTGAGTCAAAGGTAAAGTCATGCACTATATGTCAGGAACAGAGGAAAGCACCTGCCGGGGCACCACTCCATCCCTGGGAGTGGCCCAGCAAACCCTGGAGGAGAATTCACATAGACTATGCGGGACCTTTTATGGGCAAAATGTTTTTGGTGCTGGTTGACGCTCACTCAAAGTGGATCGACGTTTATCCAGTGAGCTTTGCAATGACTGATGCCACACTGAATTGTCTCAGGAACAGCTTCAGCACGCATGGTATTCCAGAAATGATTGTATCCGACAATGCACAGTGTTTTGTTAGTGAAGGGAGCAAAGAATTCATGGTAAGGAATGGAATCACACATGTCACCTCGGCTCCATATCACCCAGCCTCAAATGGGTTAGCCGAGCGAGCCGTGCAGACTTTTAAGGAGCTCATGAGGAAGAGCTCAGGTGACACCCTGGAGACCAAGCTCAATAGAGCCTTGTTTAGTTATCGTATAACACCCCAAGCTACCACGGGGCTTTCTCCGGCTGAGTTGATGATGGGGAGAAAGTTGCGGTGCACGTTAGACCTGATGCACCCAGATCTCAAAAGCAAGGTTGAGACAAAACAAACAAACCAAAAAGCGTACCATGACAAACATACTAAAGCTCGCCATTTCGCCATAGGGGACTCTGTGTACACCCGGAACTTTGGTTATGGACCTAAATGGATACCAGGACTAATCCAGGACATTGCAGGACCTGTGTCGTACTCCGTGTTACTAGGGGATGGTCGAGGGGTTTGTCGGCATGTGGATCAGCTTTTCAGCCGGCAGCAGGGGGAACTGCCTCAGATGGAACAAAGGGCAGTAGAGGAGGCTGTTCCAGGACCCAGCATGGTTTATAAGGTGCCAGTGGACACTGGTACTGCCAGGCCACAGTGGGACAATGTAAAACCAACATCAGAGACTACTCCAATCTCAAGTGCGAATGAATCTGAGAATCCACCACAAGTGGAATTAAGACGTTCACAAAGGATTCGCAAGCAACCAGAAAGACTTATACAAACCTGTTAAATTAGTCAGGGGTTAACCATGGTTAGAGCATACTGGTTAATTAAAACGTAGTACCTAGTAAGGGTTATTGTTTAAGAATTGCATATGGCAATCTTATGGGGGGAGGAGTGTAGTAACCTGGGAGGTTATGAGTAACCTGATCCACCAGGTGGTGCTGTGGCAATTGCTCTCCTGAGTTAAGTCTGATCTGTACTGGTTGTACTCTTTGTTTTTGCTGCCTCATGGCAGAAGCTTTTATGTGCAAGTGTTGATTCAACCATGTTAAGGAGTTAACCTGTGTCTGTCTCCATCTATGGCCACCTCAAGATACCACAATGGAGATAATCATATTTCACTCGCTGTTGAAAGCAAGACAACATGGCTGAGTGCAGTATGACATGTGGGTCGCTGATATTTAATTGTGTCACCAGGTAGCTGGGAGCTCCCCATCCCCCCATCTCTGATGGCCAGGGATGCTGCAATGCCACTGATCTCCAGTGCCTCCTCCTCTGCAGTTGTGAGCTGCCAGATCTGTGGAAGCCCACCTCCGGTTCTCTCCCTTTCCTTCGTGGTCTGTGCTCTCATCTCCTGCAACGGGGGAAAGAACAGGCCTATGAGTGACTGTAATGGCACGTGTTCACCCAATAGATGCAGTGCATTTGGTGAGGATGACTATCAGGAAGAAGCATGAAATTGCATAAGAATGAGGGTGAGTGGCAGTGGTGGATGGATGGATGGGGATGTGAGGAAGTGCATAGAAAGCGAAGGATGGGTGCGTGTGCAAGATAAGTGAGTGTGAGGAGTGATGTGATGGAGCAGGCTTTACAAGGCAGAGTGAGGGGGCGGTGATGTGCACAGCAGGATGTAGGTGAATGAGCAACTGTACTCACCTTTCCTGACCTAGTTAGATCATTAAAGCATTTCCTGCACTGAATCCAGGAGCATGGGACAATGCTCTTGCTGCTGACATCCTGGGCCACCTCCAGTCACTCCTGCTTGGTGTCAGCAGGTTTCTTCCTCACTTTGCTGAGGATGAGTATCTCTATGTGGCTCTGCACTGACCCCAACAACACATCAAGCGAGGCACCATTGAACCACTGCACAGTCTTGGACCGCCTGGAATGCATTCTCACAGTTCCTCTTCTCTTCTTCCCAACTCAAACTCCGCCAAATTCCATCTTCAGACTGGCCTTTTAAATACTGAAGTCCTCATCACACCCGCTGATTGGAGGCCAGACCCGGAAGTAAAATGATAATGAGTTGGCTGAGCTAAAAAGCCACTGACAGTCGCTGAACTTACTTCCAGGTTTCCCACACAATATTGTGTCTCCCAATGTAATTCCAAGTTAATATCGGGGCCAATGATTCTGTCCCTTCATTCATTGCATTAACATTTCCTCCACGGTCTGATCCACATAAACAAATACATAAAGTAATACGTAGTTAAAAATTAAATAAATGAATGGCTACTCCAAACATTATCTGAAAAACATTTTTTTTTCAGTCCCTTTATATAGGGACTTCACCCAGCTTCCCTTTAATGCCAGATTATAACTGGCAGAAATACTGCCGGAGAAATATTTGAAATTGGAAGTGATCTGCTTATGGGCTAGATGAACATGAGCATAATTAGGCTCCTATCAAAAGGAGTAGGATTGAATTGAACAGGCTAAACTCTCAACAGAAACATGATTACAGCACAAGTTAAGCAGGGATTGGGCAGAATTGCTAGCGACCCTGAGCTTCCTGGTATTCGCTCACCCATATTCCGTTTGCGGTAGCAATACTGCCACTGGGAAAATTTATCCTGTAGAGTTTTGATACTGTTGTGCAATAAAGTCATATTTGCGCAAGAAGATAATGAGGAATAATTGAGCACAGGTGATTGTCATTGCGGAGGGCATCAATGATGGCTTTTGGAGGAGTGTTGGGAGAAAAAGCAGTGATATTGGCAGAATCTGAAGAGGAGAGGTTGTATTTTGTAGGAAGCAATAAGGATAGGGGCAGAAGATAACAGTGCTATTGGGGAATAATAATATAATAATAATCAACTTTATTGTCATTGTTAGTGCACAAGTGCAGTACAATGAAATGTAGGCTGATAGCAAGGTGTGGGAGGATTGCAGATGATGCCAAACTGGGTCGGGGGTGTGGGGTGTGGAGATGGACAGTCTTTTTATTCTTAGGATGTGGGAAATGCTAGCAAGGCTACATAAATTGACCAAACCAAGTTGCCCTGAGAAGGTGGTGGTGGGTCTGCTCCTTGAGCTGCTACAGTCCTTGTGGTGAGGTGCTTCCCCAGAGGTGCTAGGTGGGGAATTTCAGGATATTTACACAGTGATGAAGGAACAACAGTATATATCCGTAGTGAACCAAATTCATTGGACAGCAGCATCTGTGATGGTGGGGACCTTGTGATGAGGCTGAGTAGGGTAGTCTACTTAACATGGCTGAAGGTATTTGCAAACAGTTCAGATTTGTCTTTTGCACTCATGTGCTAGGATCTGCCATGGTTGAAGATGGGGGTGTTCATGGAGCCTTCTCGACTTTCTCTGGTCCATGGCTGTGAGACTGCCTTGCTCTGTCTATAGACTGCTGCTTTTGGTGGTTAGCTACAGGTAGCTCTGTGTAGTAGCTTCACTACATTGGTACCTCATTCTAAAGTATGCCTAGTGCTGCTCATTGTATGCCCTTCTACACTCTCCATTGAACCAGCATTGGTCTCCTGGTTTGATGATGATCAAGGATTGTGGATATAGCAGACCATGCGGTTACAGATTGTGGTGGTATACAATTTGCTGCTGCTGATGGACCACAGTGCCTCATGGATATCCAGTTTTGGGCTGCACGAACTGTCCTTACTCTTAGCATTGTGGTCATACTATACTACATGATTGAGGATGTCCTCACTGTGGAGATGAGGCTTTGTCTTCACAAGGACTGTGCAGTAGTCACTGCCATCAATTCTATCATGGAGAAACTTTGGTGAGGATGACATCAAGTAGGTTACTTCCTTGTGTTAGATCCCTCACCATCTGATGGAGGCCTAGTCTGGTAGCTATGTCCTTCAGGACTCAGCCAGTTTGGTCAGTGGTGGTACTATCAAGCCACTCTTGGGGAATAGATAGGCGTTTCTGTGGCCGCAAATGAGACTCCAGGATGGTGTGTTGCCTCCCTGGTGCAAGGGTCAAGGATGTCTCAGAGCGGCTGCAGAAGATTTTGGAAGGGGAGGGTGAACAGCCAGTTGTCGTGGTGCATATAGGTACCAACGATATAGGTAAAAACTGGGATGAGGTCCTAAAAGCGGAATATAGGGAGTTAGGAGGTAAATTAAAAAATAGGACCTCAAAGGTAGTAATCTCAGGATTGCTACCAGTGCTAGACAGAGTAGAAATAGAAGGATATTTCAGATGAATATGTGGCTAGAGGAATGGTGCAACGGGGAGGGATTCAAGTTCCTGGGACATTGGAACCAGTTCTGGGGGAGGTGGGATCAGTTCAAACCGGACGGTTTGCGCTTGGGCATGGCTGGAACCGATGTCCTAGGGGGAGTGTTTGCTAGTGCTCTGGGGGAGGGTTTAAACTAAAATGGCAGGGGGTTGGGAACCTGAGCAGGGAGACAGAGGAAAGGGAAACAAGGATAAAAGCAAAAGATAGGAAGGAGAAAAACAAAAGTGGCAGTCAGAGAAATCAACGGTTTAAATCAAACATGGCCACAGTAAATAATAATTCTAAAAGGTCTAAGAGCGTTAAAAAAAACAAGCCTGAAGGCTTTCTGTCTTAATGCAAGGAGCATTCGTAATAAGGTGGATGAATTGGCTGTGCAAATAGAGGTAAACGAATATGATTTGGTTGGGATTACGGAAACGTGGCTCAAGGATGGCCAAGGCTGGGAACTCAACATCCAGGGGTATTCAATATTCAGGAAAGATAGGCAAAAAGGAAAGGGAGGTGGGGTAGCATTACTGGTTAAAGAAGGGATTAACACAATTGTAAGGAAGGATATTAGCTCTGATGATGTGGAATCTGTATGGGTAGAGCTGAGAAATACCAAGGGGCAGAAAACGTTAGTGGGAGTGGTATACAGACCTCCAAACAGTAAGGCGGAGGTTGGGGATGGCATTAAAAGGGAAATTAAAGAAGCGTGCAATAAGGGCACAGCAGTCATCATGGGTGACTTTAATCTACATATAGATTGGGCTAACCAAATTAGAAACAATACTGTGGAGGAGAAATTCTTGGAGTGTTTACGGGATGGTTTCCTGGACCAATATGTCGAGGAACCAACCAGAGATCAGGCCATCTTAGACTGGGTATTGTGTAACGAGAAAGGATTAATTAGCAATCTTGTTGTACGAGGCTCCTTGGGTCGGAGCGATCATAATATGATCGAATTCTTCATTAAGATGGAGAATGAAGTAGTTGACTCAGAGACTAGGGTCCTAAATTTAAATAAAGGAAACTACGATGGTCTGAGGCGCGAGTTGGGTAGGATTGATTGGGGAATGTCACTCAAAGGGTTGACGGTGGCTAGGCAATGGCAAACATTCAAAGACCGCATGGATGAACTACAGAATTTGTTCATCCCAGTTTGGCATAAAAATAAAACAAAAAAGGTGACTCAACCGTGGCTAACAAGGGAAATTCGGGATAGCATAAGATCCAAGGAGAGGACATATAAATTGGCCAGAAAAAGCAATAATCCTGAGGATTGGGAGCAGTTTAGGATTCAACAAAGGAGGACAAATGGATTAATTAAGAAGGGGAAAATAGAATATGAGAGTAAGCTAGCAGGGAACATAAAAACTGACTGTAAAAGCTTTTATAGATATGTGAAGAGAAAAAGATTGGTGAAGTCAAGCATATGTCCCTTGCAGTCAGAATCAGGGGAATTTATAATGGGGAACAAAGAAATGGCAGACCAACTAAATACATATTTTGGTTCTGTCTTCACAAAGGAGGACACAAATAACCTCCCAGAGATGCCGGGGAACATAGGGCCTGATGAAAGGGAGGAACTGAAAGAAATCAATATTTGTAGGGAAATGGTGTTAAGGAAATTGATGGGATTGAAGGCCGATAAATCCCCAGGGCCTGATAATCTACATCCTAGGGTACTTAAGGAAGTGGCCCTAGAAATAATAGATGCATTGCTGATCATCTTCCAACATTCAATGGAATCTGGAACAGTACCCATGGATTGGAGGGTAGCTAATGTTACCCCACTATTCAAAAAAGGTGGTAGAGAGAAAATGGCATTTACAGACCGGTAAGCCTGACATCGGTAGTGGGGAAAATGCTAGAGTCCATTATAAAAGATGTAATAGCAGAGCACTTGGAAAACAGTGACAGGATCGGACAAAGTCAACATGGATTCACAAAAGGTAAATCGTGCTTGACTAATCTACTGGAATTTTTTGAGGATGTAACTGGTAAAATAGATAAGGGAGAACCAGTGGATATGGTGTATCTGGACTCTCAGAAGGCCTTCGATAAGGTCCCGCATAAGAGATTAGCGTGTAAAGTTAAGGCACATGGGATTGGGGGCAAGGTATTGACTTGGATAGAGAACTGGTTGGCAGACAGAAAGCAAAGAGTTGGAATAAACAGGTCTTTTTCCGAGTGGCAGGCAGTGACTAGTGGGGTACCGCAGGGATCGGTCCTTGGAACCCAGCTATTCACAATATATATTAATGATCTAGATGAGGGAACTAGATGTAATATGTCCAAAGTTGGGTGGGCGTGTGTGCTGTGAGGAGGATGTCGAGAAACTCCAGGATGATTTGGACATGTTGGGTGATTGGGCAGAAACATGGCAGATGCAATATAACGTAGATAAATGTGAGGTTATCCACTTTGGTGCCAAAAACAGGAAGGCAGATTATTATCTAAATGGCAATAGATTGGGAGAAGGGGAAGTGCAACGAGACCTGGGTGTCCTTGTGCACCAGTCGCTGAAGGTAAGCATGCAGGTGCAGCAGGCGGTTAAGAAGGCAAATGGCATGTTGGCCTTCGTAGCGAGAGGGTTTGAGTACAGGAACAAGGATGTCTTGCTGCAGTTGTACAGGGCCTTGGTGAGACCACATCTTGAGTATTGTGTGCAGTTTTGGTCGCCTTATCTGAGGAAGGATGTTCTTGCCATGGAAGGAGTTCAGCGAAGATTCACCAGGCTGATACCTGGGATGGCAGGAATGATGTTTGAGGAGAGATTGTGTCGATTGGGCTTATACTCACTGGAGTTTAGAAGAATGAGAGGTGATCTCATTGAAACTTATAAAATTCTGACAGGACTGGACAGACTAGATGCAGGAAGGATGTTCCTGATGGTTGGGGAGTCCAGAACCAGGGGACACAGTCTATGGATAAAGGGTAGGCCATTTAGGACAGAAATGAGAAGGAATTTCTTCACCCAGAGAGTGGTGAACCTGTGGACCTCTCTACCACAGAAGGCGGTGGAGGCCAGTTCATTAAATATATTCAAGAAGGAGTTGGATATATTTCTTAAGGCTAAAGGGATCAACGGGCATGGGGAGAAAGCAGGGACCGGGTACTGAATTTGGATGATCAGCCATGATCGCATTGAATGGCGGAGCAGGCTCGAGGGGCCGAATGGCCTACTCCTGCTCCTATCTTCTATGTTTCTATGGCCTAGAAATTCGGTATAGCCGCGTTTGGGGCGCTAGTCCTGGTGGTGCACAAAGTTTAGTGCCAGGTGCAATTTAGCACCACCTAGCATGATATTGGGTTGCAGCGCCCCTAAAGGTGATTGCGGCGCTAAATCAGGCGCTGCACGCTACTCTTAAGGCGCTAACCCGGCAGCGCAACCCAATTTCGCGGAGGCGGGGCGCAGCGATGGTGCTGTCAATAATCACTTTCCCTGAGACACAGTGGCGCCGGCCAGCTCTTAAAGGGGCAGGTCAATTGGCATCACCAGACACACTCACTGCCTTGTAGGCCTTCAAAGCGGTGGGAGCCTACCTGTGGCGCACCAGCCTAGCAAGACATGGAAAGGGTGAGGCAGAGGGCAGAACGCCTCACTGATGGGGCATTGGATGCTTTGGTTGGCGCAGTGGAATCAAGGCCAAGGAAGATGGTTGGAATGTGATTTATATTTTGGACAGTCTCCCGGGTGTGTGAGTCAGTTATGTGTCAGTGTATTAGTTTTGCTTTCTGTTGCCATAGCTTTCTCATGTTTGAAGGAACCACATTTTGTGTAATGAAACACTTTCTTCATTTACAATGGCCATGCCTGCTATTTACATGCATTTTGCCCTTCAAAGGCTTGGGGGTATCAGACCAGTTCCATTCCTGTTCTTGGAATGGCAGCAAGCATTCCGTGAGAGGGGCCTAGAGGCTACTTCTGATCAGCCTCTGACGCGCAGCCTGAGAAGAGCCGCTCGTGTAGAAGTTCAGGCCAGCAGCCATCTTCTCAGCCGCCAACAGAGATGTCCTGCACCTTATCTGAGGCTGCAGATCTGGCTGAAGCAGCTGGCACAGCTCAGTCACCACCTCCTTTCTAAATCGCAGCCTTCTGACACACTGCTCCTCCGGCATGTTCATGTAGGAAAACTGCTGTCGGATAACCCTGCCAGCGTAAGGTCTGCTGTGGCGACGTCTGTTGGCCCTCCTCCGTCTGGCCATGCCCGCCCCCCTCTCCCTGCGTCTCAGTGCCCTTTCCAGATGATTCAGCAGCAGGACGTTCCCCTCCAATGCAGCCCCCATAATAAGTGCCCACAGGAGGGTTCCCCATTGTCAAGGCTCACCAACAGCAAGGTGATGGTCAGAAGGCTGAAGATCATCTGCCTGCGCTGGCTCAGTGGTCAAATGGCTCTCGGTGTGCAGCTCAGCAACTCTTTGTAGCTCTCGAGGAAGTTGTGATCCAAAAATGGCTGCCGCTTTTAAACCACACCAGTCCCCTTTAAATAACACTCCTCCAGCCCGAGAGCAAATTGGTAAGGCCCAGGTAAGCTGTCACTATTAGCGCCAGGCGCTACGGAGGGGGGCGCCACTGAATTTCCGGTCCGGGGCACCCAAAAGGCCTTGCACACTCAAATGACGTCATAATCAGCCTGCGCCCATGAGCGGGCGCTAAGATTTAGCGCCGGCGCTAATTGCATGCTCAATATGGGGTGAGGTGCTAGGCGCCTTGCGCCCGCCCGGAAATTGGCTATCGCCCCACTTCTCGGCCTCTTTAGGCGTTAATCGGTGGCGCTATCAACCGAATTTCTCCCCCTATGTTTCTATGTTTGTGTTGGATGTTTAAGTTCCCCAACCAGTGTACATTCCATGCCCTTGCTTGCCCTTAGTGCTTCCTCCACATAATGTTAAAAATAAAGGAGTACTGATTTGTCAGTTGGTTCGGGGGGGTCGTATTAGGTGGTGAACAGCAGGAGGTTTCCATAGCCTCATTTGACCCAAAGCCATAAGTCTTAGCCTACAAATATAATCTGTGCCGCTGCCACCCCGGTACCCCCACCTTCTGCGATTGCAACCTCCCCCCTATCTTGCAACTTACCTTGCTAGCTGTCGCCCTGCCCGATCTTGAAGCCTCAATCCAGCGAGGTGCATCGGGATGCCTGTTTGGCGCCCCACAGGCCACCTACCAAATTTAAATGAAGTTGAGGCTTCAAACTCACAGGGACCTCTTTGCTGCCAGAACAGACAAAAGTCAAAATAGACCCCATAGAGTGATCAACACATGGAAAGGACCTCCAGGGAATACAGTGGAAGCTAAAAGCTTGAATCATTTAAGAAATGCTGGATTTTGCAGTGAAGAGGCCTTCCTGGATGGATGAGTTACGTTGAATTTAATGATCTCCCTGATTTGTACCTATCTTATGATCCTGTGAGGGTAAGGGCTATATTTAGAGGGATACTAGGGAGTGGGGGGAGCGAAGCCATGGCAGATTCCAAGAACATAGTGGTGGTTCTCAGGTGCGAAACACTGGCAATAGGAATGAGATTCAAGGCAGTGCATTAGAAGATGCCACTGTCTTTTCCAGTTCAGATCATATGTTTTCTAGTTCTTCTTCTTATCGTGTCCACGGACAGTCTATACATAGCCCAGCCAGAACTGGACACATTTTGGCGCCTTGTTGTTGGATTCGGCAAGATCTACAACAGTGCAGGGTTCCTCTAACGATGGGCATTGCAGGAGATGTTGCATAGTCTGTGCCTCAGTTCCACATTCACAAGTTGTCGGGCTGGTTGAATATCCCCATTTGCTTAGTGACACCTTTGAGCAACCTACACCAGTCCTAAGTCTGTTAAGGCACTTCCAGATTGCCCAGTTGCAATTAGCTCCTGGGGGAAGGCTTTCATCAGGTAAAAAAGAGTTCATAGTAATGAGGGTTGTTTGCTTCATTGCATCTCTCAAACTGCAATTGATTACACCAAGCACTGGGAAAACTGTAAAAAAAAATCTCTGCATTTGTAGGGTTATGAGGATATGTGAAAGGTCATAATTTGATACTGAATAAGAAAACCAAAGCAGTTCTTGACTATTTGGGGAATTTTAATCAAAAGACAGAATATCCGTTTGCATGGATTTGGTTCCATTTTCTTTACGATGACATATTCTGGAACAACATACCAAAAACAATTGAAAAGGCGGGGTATAAAGTAGTTGTGTTTTTGTGTTCTAAACACTGTCGGTAAATATTATATTCAAAGTTGCAGATTAAGTGAATGAAGACATGCTTTTTACTTAGTGAAACCATCAGGATATGCTGTCTTTATTCATTTTTTTTAACTGATGGAGTTGACAGTTTGGGGGTAAATTAATATTCAACCAATATGCTGATCAGTGCCTATCGCTGTAATCTTCTTTTGGATCTGAGTCATGAAAAGGCCAGCGAGAAACGTTGCCTTCAGCTGTCACCAGTGTGAAACAGTGTGCCAACCCCATGTTTACACAAACAGATGTAAAGCTCAAATCTGAGCTGCTGACTGAGAAGGTGAATGGTGCCATACTACATCTCTCTCTCTGTCTGTCTGCTTCTCTGTTGCCCCATTACTTTCCTTCAGGCAGCAAAAGGCTCATAGGTGACTGCTGTATTAGCGATCAGCGTAGAAGTTCAAACACTTAGCAGGGCATTAGTTTTTGTTATTATTCATGTCTTGTTAATTTGAGCAGAAACAATCATCACATAAGTGGTCCTTTTCCCACAGAAATGAATGGCAGCCTCTGGAGAGAGACGGCAGCTCCAAACACTTGTGCCACTGACTCTGTACGAGTCACCAGGATGAAGCAAGGGCCTCATTCCAGCTTTCTGTCTTCCTAATTTTTATTTGCGCAGGGCAGAAAATAAAATCCAATATTTCTCATCCCATGCTGAGATGGGTGTAAAGCAGTGAACATTCCAGACTGCAGCATTGACAACTCCTCCCATGGAGGCCATGCAACTCATGTCTCAATTTATTTGTGTGCTTCAGAATCACCTGGGTAAAGAGCACAGGCATCTTTCATTGCTTTCATCATGCAAGTTGACAGCATCTGGGCATTGACTTGCAATACAAGAGCGAGGTTATGATTTATCCAATAATAATTGAGTTCACTGGTTTTTAAAAATATTTCTTGTGTTATTTCTCCTCATTGATGTACTTAATTATCAAATTGTTTCCCTAGTCATTTTGTGGAAGATTTGGCAGCCGCACTGCATAGCAGTTTGTGTTGTACCTTTTAATTATCCTCCTGGAGATAATGACAACCTATTTCAGCTGGTTCCTGTAATTTTCTCTTAAAGGGGTAAAGTGTCTCTTTTAGTATTGAGCACTTGCTTTTAGTTAAACGCATCGTGCCACTAAACTGAAAGTCTTGCTAACTGTTGTTGTGAAAAGCCACTCAGTGCATGCAGAAAATATAGAGTAGCACTGACATATGCAGGCTTCTGATTTACATAAAAGCACAGGCACTATGAAATTGGCTCTACTGACTGAACGTCCAGACCTCGGTTGTTTCTCCTGCTTTGAGGTAAGGTGAATGCTAAGTTATATTTAACACTCTTGTAAATTGGTCATATTTATTAGTCAGATACGTGACAAGGCACAATACCAGTTTTTTTTTCCTGGTGCTGAAAATATATTGCTTATATAGTATAATTTGACTGACTGTTTTTTGAACAGTTTGATTTATATTTTCACCATTCTGGGATGGACTAGGCAATATGGATGCAGGGAGAGGCTGTGGGATGACACACGTCGTGACGCAATGTGAAGCTCTTGCCATTGCTCTGGCTGTGATGCATATGGTGTTTGTATCTGGGAAAAAAAATTCTAGCAGTGGCTCAGTGGAGGCATAAAACAATCAAGTGGTTTTTTTCCAGAATCTGCTGCCTTCCCTGTAACCTAGAGACGTGGTCAATTCTCTTTGCTCCTCTAATCCTTTTACGTTGAAGACCTATGTATAGATCCGAATAAATTGCCTCCAGGGTGACACAAACTTCTGGCAAAATTTTTCATCGCTGCTGTTCTCTGTGCAGTTGTTAAGCTTCCATGTGTGTGGAATAGAACATGTGCACCAACAGAAAAATCTGAGACAAACTCTTCAACATTAAAAGAACTAGGGGGAAGATTTCATAAAGGCACTGTTTATATTGTGTCAATGATTTTCCTACAGAGGAGTCTCCCCTCTAATTGCTTTGATTTGCCATTGTTATCGAATGTTAATATTACAGTTGTACAAGCTTCCAAATAAAGTACTTAGCTAAAAATACTTTAAAATTGTATTTTGTGTAATGTTTCAGTTACCCCACTCAACCCTCCATTGTGACTCAGCTGTTGACAGCTGTGTATTCCTGCCCACCTGCAGCCTCAGCTTGTTTCCCAGATTGACAGATGTGATAAATTCACTATCACATCTACCACTCCAGCTGACCGGGCTTGCTGGATTACAGACTCAATTCATTCATAATTTAAATATAAATTAGGAAATCTTCCATGCTGTTACTCATAGGCTGAGGAGTGGAGACCTAGGTTTAAGCAGGAGGGTGGGTTTGGGGAGGATTCGAAGTAAGTGACAGGTCGGGGCTGAGGTGCATCAGAGGGGAAAGGCCAGGGGAATGAGCACAGGTAAGTTATGGTGGGAGTGAAGCACAGGTATTATTACAAAGCTGAAAAGATCTCACTGCTCAAAGGGTTAATGGGAGTGCCTGAGACAAGGACTGGTTCCTCTTACATCCTACAATGGCCAAGATCAACTAAATACGGTAAAAGGAATGTTTTGCTTATTACTAAGGTGTTCCTATTATGAGCATTTCTCTGGCATTTCTATCAATATACTGTCCTTTAAACAAACATACCAGTGAAGCCTAAAAGTGCTCACTGCCCTTGTGTCTGTCTGTGTCGGTAGTCTTGTGCGGTACTCTATTTGATGCAACAAACTGAAATAAAACTTTTAACAGATTTAACACCGCTTCCACTGATTTCTACAAGCAGATATAATAACTGACTCTTCATGACATTATCAGCTTTATACAATGAAAATAGCCCCATGATTGGGTCTTGAGGGGCCGCAAAGATTTTTTTCACTGTGCAATGTCAACAGCATGTGTTGGACTGCATCTGGTACTGATTCACCTCATCATATAAATAAGCACCTGCAACAATAGCAACAACAACTTGCATTTATATAACATCTTTAATGTAACTTCCAAGGTACTTCACAAATGGAAATAAATAGGTAAATGGACATGAAGTATTAAAGGGAGAGATTAGGAAGGGTGACTGAAAAAATGGGTTTTGAGAAGATTTTTAAAAGTAGAGAGACAAAGAGGGAGCTCCAGAAAGTGGGACCAAGGTGCCTGGAGGCTATGACGGTAAAAAGAGGAGGAATGCACAAAAATCCAAAGTTGGAAGACTCATTGGAAATCAAGCAAAAAACAAAAATATTCATCCATCTTACTATTTCCCCTATTCAATCCTGACCTGCTGTGCTCCAGGTTGCAGGGGAGATTTTCCTGGGTCCAGTTAATATTGGAAGATAGGGAAGGTTGGCGTGCACACCTGTAAAGGAACCTGCCCCGTTTTCCTCAACTAATTTAAACGGAAGGTTCCTTTACAAGTGTTCCTTTACATGCGCGCAAATTCAGTTCAAACCCAGGAAAATCTCCCCTTATACATCACTTCATTCCGCTCCCTCCTTGCATGACACTGGAAACATTTGTCCTGTGGAGTATTTTATCAGCTTAGTCTATACCTACCTCAACTAGATATTGATTCAATTATCTTAGCCTCAACTACTTTTGCTGAGAGTCCCCCTCTAGTAGACATCAGAAGATAAATTTTCCACTTGTGCACCCCGGAAGCAGAGGCTCATCCATCAGGAGTGTGCGTTGGGGAACTGTATGCAGCCCATGATCATCCATCTATTAATTTAAATTAATGGAAATCATGGGCTGCATATATGCTGTTACCTGATTATGCGCTCCCAACAAGCGAGGGTCTGTGTCAGGAATGCCCATATCTGTAGCTCCCCAGCTCTAATATACACAGTAGTTTGCTAAAATCTGAAACCATACCTCAGAAATTCAAACAATACTGTGGGTTGAAGATATTTCAGTTCACTTTCTGAGTGTTGGAAAGCTAAAATGTTGTCTCCAGAAAAGCTATAAAATGCAAAGACTGTATTGCTGCACCATGATTAAAGGAAAAATGACAAATTATATCTTCTTTTGAAGATACTCTGTGTCGTGAAAGATCTCGTATCAGCAGCTGTGGGTTTGAAAGCTCAAATGTTGACTCTAAAAAAATTACAAAAGTAATTTTTGCCTCAACCTGTGATTCTTTCAGAAAATGCTCAGCACAATTTATACATTCCTGACTGTATCTTCCCAAAACACAGCTACATAGTTAGCTATAAAATTGAACAGCAACTAAATAAGCTTGAATAACCACTACAAAAATCATTGTCGTAAGGTAACCATTATGTGTAATGTTTCTCTTACTTTAATATTATGACAGTGCCTTACTTTCTCTTATATTTTCTGAACCAGTGTGTTAATCCCATGTACTGACCTGGAGTACAATGGTGATTACATTCAATGCATTGTCAATTGATTTGTTAGCTTTACAGTTTCTCCTTTATTTGAATTATCCATTTCTTAAGAATGTCTGTGCATGTATTTGATCTCACTAATAGGATTTTACATTTCCTTGTAAAGTAGGACATCTTTTCAACTTTTATATTATTGCTTGTTCATTAGCACATATGCCTATAGGCAGGTTTTGAAAAATAAAATTAGGTTAAAAGTAACAAAATTATGGCCATGAAGCTCACAGTAATTTCTAGTATCATGATTTATTAATTTTACAGATTTAAAAGAGCAAAGGCTGAAATGAGATTGGATTAGGTATATCTTTGTACACATTTGTTCTAAGTACCCTAAAGGATTTCTTACTAAGTTGCAGAGTATATTATGTAAATTTGAATGCATCTTTTAGTGCCTTGCAGGCTTGATGAGGTAATGATTTTTAAACGTGGCTGATTAAAATATTAAGTACCTAGTGCCTAAAGATTTGACCTTTCTCCTTTTATTAAGATGATTTGCAATGATAAAGGAGAAACAATATGAGTTACATTTAGAATAATATTGAGCATGAAATGTGGAGCAGACTTATTTTTAACAGTGGAGCATTATTTATTTGAATTGAGAATTAAAGTAATAAACTCAACGGCCCAGAACTTGGTGTCGGGGGCTTGCCACGCGTGCAAGCCCCCGATGTGCGCTCACCCTGCGCGCCGACATCTGAAACCTGGCCCGCAGTGGATTTCCTTTCAGTGGCCAGGTTCTGATGTCGGCGCACTGTGCTAACCTGACCCAGCGGCGTAGTTAGTGCGATGTGCCGGCTGGGATCAGGTGAGCACTGTTCAGCCAATCAGGGGAGGGGAAACTTCATTCATAAGTTTGAGAGTAAGAACTGTCAAACTCATGAGAAGTACTGCACCCCAAAACACTACTTAAACTTTAAATAAAATTTTAAAAAACATCCCAATCATTAAATTAAGTATAAATAAGTTAAAAAAAAATAATTTAAACAATAATTTTTTTTTTTGAAAAAAATAAATTTTTATTACAAAGGGTCTAAAACTAAACTTACCTTATTGTAGATTCTTTAAAATAATAAACCTGTGGAAAACAAATTTCTAAATTGCACTAAAACACCACTTACCTGTAAAAATAAATACTTACGTGTGCTTTTTACAAGCGTAAAGACCGGAGGCCTTTACACATGCGCAAATCCCCCAAAACAGAGGAAATCCAAGATGCACGTGCTGCCCCCTACAGCGCACGCGCTAGCCTCTTCACCTCTTGGGTGAGAGGAGAGGAAATGCCGGTTTTCAGCGCATGCGCTGTGCATGCTGAAAACCGGCATTTCCTCCGGCCAGACGCGTGAGTACCCCTTCTGTACTCACGCGTTTGGGGAGGAATTTCTGCCCCAACATGTGTCAGTGCAATACTGTAGCTAACTGATAAACCTGCCTTTTTCTGATTTGATGCTCATAGAACAAACATTGTAATACTCTAAACATAACAAATCCGATACAACTGTTTGTTTAGTTAAGTACGTACTTTAAGTAAGTAAGCATTAGCTGACTGGGAAAGTGACTGTCAAAGTTCTACAGGAAGTCAATGTTTAAGAAGAAATGTCTGAAATGACACTGCCTCTACCCACATTATTCCGAGCAACATCCAATGTAAATGCAAGTGAATGTTTCTTTTGCTAATGCTTTTCAACCATTCTACTTAACTGAACATGCTAGCTTTCAAATTGACATGACAACATAGAAACATAGAAACATAGAAGATAGGAGCAGGAGTAGGCCATTCGGCCCCTCGAGCCTGCTCCGCCATTTAATGAGATCATGGCTGATCATCCAAATTCAGTACCCTGTCCTTGCTTTCTCCCTATATCCCTTGATCCCTTTAGCCTTAAGAAATATATCTAACTCCTTCTTGAATATATTTAATGAATTGTCCTCAACTGCCTTTTGTGGTAGAGAATTCCACAGGTTCACCACTCTCTGGGTGAAGAAATTCCTCCTCATCTCTGTCCTAAATGGCCTACCCCTTATCTTTAGATTGTGACCCCTGGTTCTGGACTCCCTGGCCATCGGGAACATCCTTCCTGCATCTAGTCTGTCTAGTCCTGTTAGAATTTTATAAGTTTCAATGAGATCCCCTCTCATTCTTCTAAATTCCAGCGAATATAAGCCCAATCGACCCAATCTCTCCTCATACGTCATTCCTGCCATCCCAGGTATCAGTCTGGTGAATCTTCGCTGCACTCCCTCCATGGCAAGAACATCCTTCCTCAGATAAGGCGATCAAAACTGCACACAATACTCAAGGTGTGGTCTCACCAAGGCCCTGTACAACTGCAGCAAGACATCCTTGCTCCTGTACTCGAATCCTCTCGCTATGAAGGCCAACATACCATTTGCCTTCTTAACCGCCTGCTGCACCTGCATGCTTACCTTCAGCGACTGGTGCACAAGGACACCCAGGTCTTGTTACACTTACCCTTTTCCCAATCTATTGCTGTTCAGAAAATAATCTGCCTTCCTGTTTTTGCCACCAAAGTGGATAACCTCGCATTTATCCACATTATACTGCATCTGCCCAATCACCCAACCTGTCCAAATCATACTGGAGTTTCTCGGCATCCTCCTCACAGCACACCCACCCACCCAGTTTTGTGTCGTCTGCAAACTTGGAGATATTACATCTAGTTCCCTCATCTAGATCATTAATATATATTGTGAATAGCTGGGGTCCGAGCACCGATCCCTGCGGTAACCCACTAGTCAATGCCTGCCACTCGGAAAAAGACATAGAAACATAGAGAAACATAGAGATAGGAACAGGAGTAGGCCATTCAGCCCTTCGAGCCTGCTCCGCCATTCAATGAGATCATGGCTGATCTTCGTCTGAGATCATAGCTGATCTTACCAGTTCAGTACCCCGTCCCCGCCTTTTCTCCGTAACCCTTAATCCCCTTAGCCTTCAGAAATATATCCAATTCTCTCTTGAAAATATTTATTGAATTAGCCTTCACAGCCCTCTGTGGCAGGGAATTCCACAGGCTCACCACTCTTTGAGTGAAGAAATTCTTCCTCATCTCTGTTTTAAATGATTTGCCCGCTATTTTTAGACTGTGGCCCCTGGTTCTGTGCTCCCCTGCCATTGGAAACATTCTCTCTGAATTCAGCCTGTCCAGGCCTGCCATAATTTTATATGTTTCGATGAGATCCCCTCTCAATCTTCTAAACTCCAGTGAGTACAAGCCCAAACTATTCAATCTCTCCTCGTAGGTCATTCCCGCCATTCCAGGTATCAGCCTGGTGAATCGCCGCTGCACTCTTTCCATGGCAAGAACATCCTTCCGCAGATGGGGCGACCAAAACTGTACACAATACTCCAGATGCGGTCTCACCAGCACCTTGTACAGCTGTAGTAAGGTATCCCTATTCCTATACTCGAACCCCCTTGATATGAAGGCCAACATACCATTTGCCTTCTTAATCGCCTGTTGCACCTGCATGCTCTCCTTCAGTGACTGGTGCACAAGAACACCCAGGTCCCTCTGCACTTCCCCATCTCCCAATCTATTGCCATTTAGATAATAATCCACCCTCCTGTTTTTACCCCCAAAGTGGATAACCTCGCATTTATCCACATTATAGTGCATCTGCCACGTATCCGCCCATTCCCCCAACCTGTCCAAATCGCACTGTAGCCTCCTGACATCCTCATCAGAGCCCACCCCTCCTCCTAGTTTAGTGTCGTCAGCGAATTTGGAAATATTGCATCCAATTCCCTGATCCAGATCATTTATATATATTGTGAACAGCTGGGGTCCCAGGACAGATCCTTGCGGCACCCCGCTGGTCACTGCCTGCCACTCCGAAAACGAGCCGTTTATTCCAACTCTCTGTTTTCTATCCGCCAGCCAGTTCTCTATCCACGTTAATACTTTGCCCCCAATCCCCTGAGCCTTAATTTTGCATGATAATCTTTTGTGTGGAACCTTATCGAAGGCTTTCTGGAAGTCAAGGTACACCACATCCACTGGCTCTCCCCCATCTATTTTACCAGTTACTTCCTCAAAAAATTCCAGCAGATTAGTCAAACACGATTTACCCTTTGTAAATCCATGTTGACTCTGTCCGATCCTTTCCCCATTTGTCAAGTGCTCCGCTATTTTATCCTTAATAATGGACTCTAGCATTTTGCCCACAACCGATGTAAGGCTTACTGGTCTATAATTCCCTGCTTTCTCTCTACCCCCCTTTTTAAATATTGGGGTAACATTAGCTACCCTCCAATCCACGGGTACTGTTCCCGAGTCAATGGAGTTCCGGAAGATGATCCTTAGAGCATCTGCTATCTCCAGGGCCACCTCCTTAAGTACCCTAGGATGTAGTTTATCAGGCCCCGGGGATTTGTCGGCCTTCAGTCCCCTCAACTTACCCAACACCATATCCCTAGAGATACTAATTTCTGTCAGCTCCTCCCTCTCATTAGTCCCTATGTTTGCCGATATTCCTGGGAGGTTATTTGTGTCCTCCTTTGTGAATACAGAACCAAAGTATGAGTTTAATTGGTCTGCCATTTCCTTATTCTCCATTATATATTCTCCCGAATCGGACTGCAAGGGACCGACTTGGGATTTTACCAGTCTTTTCCTCCTGATATACCGATAAAAGCTTTTGCAGTCTGTCTTTATGTTTGCTGCAAGTTTACTTTCGTATTCTATTTTCCCCTTCCTGATTAATCCCTTTGTCCTCTTTTGCTGTATCCTGTACTGCCCCCAATCTTCCGGTCTGGTGCTTTTTTTTGCCAGTTGATATGCCCTTTTTTTTGATTTTATGCTGTCCCTAATTTCCCTCGTTATCCACGGTTGAGTCACCTTTTTAGGTTTATTTTTATGCCAAACCGGTATAAACATGTTCTGGAATTCTTCCATTCTATCTTTGAATGCTTGCCATTGTCTATCCACTGTCAATCCCCCCAGAAACACCACCCAATCAATCTTACCCAATTCCCGTCTCATACCCTCGTAATTCCCTTTATTTAAGTTCTGGACCTTAGTCTCTGATTCAATTTCCTCACTCTCCATCTCGACTGAGAGCTCGATCATATTATGATCGCTCTGACCCAAGGGGCCTCGTACAAGAAGATTGCTGATAAGTCCCTTCTCATTGCACAATACCCAGTCTAAAATGGCCTGATCTCGAGTCGGCTCCTCGACATATTGGTCCAGATAACCGTCCCGAAAACATTCCAGGAATTCCTCCTCCTCAGAATTTTTACTAATTTGGGTAGTCCAATCAATATGTAAATTAAAGTCACCCATGATGACAGCTGTGCTCTTATCGCACGCTTCTCTAATTTCCCTTTTTATGCCTTCCCTCACCTCCATATTACTATTTGGAGGCCTATATATCACACCCACTAACGTTTTCCTCCCCTTGCTATTTCTCATTTCTACCCATACAGATTCCGTTTCATCCGAGTTAATATCCTTCCTTTCCATTGCATTAATCCCCTCCTTTACCAGCAATGCTACCCCACCTCCCCTACCTTTTTGCCAATCCTTCCTAAATATTGTATATCCCTGGATGTTAAGTTCCCAGCCTTGCCCACCCTGCAGCCACGTTTCTGTAATCCCAATCAAATCATACTTGTTTACCTCTATTTCCACAACTAATTCATCCACCTTGTTCCTAATGCTTCTAGCATTAAGATACAAAGCCTTCAGGCTTGCTTTTTTCACACTCTCATTATGAATTAGTTTGGCCCTTTGTGTTCCTGTCCTTTGCTTATTGCTTCTCACCTTTCTACCATCTATTTCTAACTTCATATGACTTCCCTCTTTTCCACTACCTAGGTTCCCATCCCCCTGCCAAATTAGTTTAAATCCTCCCGAACCGCCCTAGAAAATATTACCCCGAGGACATCGGCTCCCTCACAGTTCAGGTGTAGACACGTTTATTCCAACTCTTTGTTTCCTGTCTGCCAACCAGTTCTCTATCCAAGTCAGTACCTTACCTCCAATCCCATGTGCTTTAACTTTACACGCTAATCTCTTATGCAGGACCTTATCGAAAGCCTTCTGAAAGTCCAAATACACCACATCCACTGGTTCTCCCTTATCTATTCTACCAGTAACATCCTCAAAAAATTCCAGTAGATTAGTCAAGCATGATTTACCTTTTGTAAATCCATGTTGACTTTGTCCAATCCTGTCACTGTTTTCCAAGTGCTCTGCTATTACATCATTTATAATGGACTCTAGCATTTTCCCCACTACCGATGTCAGGCTATAATTCCCTGTTTTCTCTCTACCACCTTTTTTGAATAGTGGGGTTACATTAGCTACCCTCCAATCCATGGAAACTGTTCCAGAGTCTATAGGATTTTGGAAGATGACCAGCAATGCATCTACTATTTCTAGGGCCACTTCCTTACATACCCTAGGATGTAGATTATCAGGCCCTGGGGATTTATCGGCCTTCAATTATGTCAATTTCCCTAACACCATTTCCCTACAAATACTGATTTCATTCAGTTCCTCCCTCTCATTAGACCCTATGTTCCCCGACATCTCTGGGAGGTTATTTGTGTCCTCCTTTGTGAAGACAGAACCAAAGTATGTATTTAATTGGCCTGCCATTTCTTTGTTTCCCGTTATAAATTCCCCTGATTCTGACTGCAAGGGACCTACGCTTGACTTCACCAATCTTTTTCTCTTCACATATCTATAGAAACTTTTACAGTCAGTTTTTATGTTCCCTGCAAGCTTACTTCCATACTCTATTTTCCCCCTCTTAATTAATCGCTTTGTTCTCCTTTGTTGAATCCTAAACTGCTCCCAATCCTCAGGTTTGCTGCTTTTTCTGGCCAATTTATATGTCCTCTCCTTGGATCTTATGGTATCCCTAATTTCCCTTGTTAGCCACGGTTGAGTCACCTTCTTTGTTTTATTTTTATGCCAAACTGGGATGAACAAATTCTGTAGTTCATCCATGCGATCTTTAAATGTTTGTCATTGCCTGTCCACCATCAACCCTTTAAGTAATGTTCCCCAATCCATCCTAGCCAACTCGCGCCTCATACCATCATAGTTTCCTTTATCTAAATTCAGGACCCTAGTCTCTGAGTCAAATACTTCACTCTCCATCTTAATGAAGAACTCTATCATATTATGATCGCTCCGCCCCAAGGGGCCTCGCACAACAAGATTGCTAATTAATCCTTTCTCATTACATAATACCCAGTCTAAGATGGCCTGATCTCTTGTTGGTTCCTCGACATATTGGTCCAGGAAACCATCCCATATACACGCCAGGAATTCCTCCTCCACAGTATTGTTACTAATTTGGTTAGCCCAATTTATATATAGATTAAAGTCACCCATGATAACTGCTGTGCCCTTATTGCACGCTTCTCTAATTTCCAATTTAATGCCATCCCCAACCTCAGCATTACCATTTGGGGGTCTGTATACAACTCCCACTAATGTTTTCTGCCCCTTGGTATTTCTCAGCTCTACCCATACAGATTCCACACCATCAGAGCGAATATCCTTCCTTACTATTGTGTTAATCTCCTCTTTAACTAGCAATGCTACCCCACCTCCTTTTGCTTTTTGCCTGTCTTTCCTGAATATTGAATACCCTTGGATGTTGAATTTCCCAGCCTTGGTCACCCTGGAGCCATGTCTCCGTAATCCCAAGTATATTGTATCCATTTACATCTATTTGCACAGCTAATTCATCCACTTTATTACGAATAATCCTCGCATTAAGACACAAAGCCTTTGGGCTTGTTTTTTTTAATCACTCTTAGACTTTTAGAATTATTATTTACTGTGGCCATGTTTGATTTAAACCGTTGATTTCTCTCACTGCCACTTTTGCTTTTCTCCTTCCTGTCTTTTGCTTCTATCTTTGCTTCCCTTTCCTCTGTCTCCCTGCACAGGTTCCCAACCCCCTGCCATCTTAGTTTATACCCTTCCCAACAGCACTAGCAAACATTCCCCCTAGGACATTGGTCCCGGTCCTGCTCAGGTGCAAACCATCTAGGTTGTACTGGTCCCACCTCCCTCAGAACCAATTCCAATGTCCCAGGAATTTGAATCCCTCCCCCTTGCACCATTCCTCTAGCCACGTATTCATCTGAAATATCCTTCTATTTCTACTCTGATTAGCATGTGGCAGTGGTAGCAATCCTGAGATTACTATCTTTGACGTCCTATTTTTTAATTTACCTCCTAACTCCCTATATTCAGCTTTTAGGACCTCATCCCAATTTTTACCTGTATCGTTGGTACCTATATGCACCATGACAGCTGGCTGTTCACCCTCCCCTCCTGAATGCCCTGCAGCTGCTCCGAGACATCCTTGACCCTTGCACCAGGGAGGCAACATACCATCCTGGAGTCTCGTTTGCGGCCGCAGAAACACCTATCTATTCCCCTTACAATAGAATCCCCTATCACTATAGCTCTCCCGCTCTTTTTCCTCCCATCCTGTGCAGCAGAACCACCCATGGTGCCAGGAAGTTGGCTGCTGCTGCCTTCCCCTGATAAGCCATCTCCCTCAACAATATCCAAATTGGTATATCTGTTTGAGAGGGGGATGGCCACAGGAGACCCCTGCACTACCGGCCTGTGCCTACTACTCTGCCTGGTGGTCACCCATTCCCTTCCTGCCTGTGCAGCCTTTACCTGCGGTGTGACCAACTCCCTAAACGTGCTATCCACGATGTCCTCAGCATCACGAATGCTTCAGTATGTATCCATTCGCAGCACCAGTGCCGCAATGCGGTCTGTCATTAGCTGCAGCTGGATACACTTCCCGCACACATGGTCATCAGGGACACAGGAAGTGTCCCTGATTTCCCACATAGCGCAGGAGGAGCATGCCACAGGGCCGAGCTGTCCTGCCATGACTTACCCTTTAATTAATTTAAATTAATTCAAATCAAATCAATACCATTAATTACACTACAATTAAATGATATACTCAAGGGCCCTTGGTTACTAGCACTCCTGGATACACAATAGGGACCTTAGAAACTATAACCACAAAAATTAAGACTTTCTAAATTTTATAAACTATTAATCTTAACTGTCAAACTTTAGAGTATAAATACTCACCTGGCCGTACTCACCCAATCAGCTGCTTCTTCTTGCCCGCGTCACTTTTTGAATCATAACGTGGCTCCGGAACGCCGCCACCAGTCTGTGAGATTGGTAAGCCTTGTACCGCCGCTCTCTCTGCTCCCGACACTGGCCTCAATCAGCTCCCTCCCCTTGTGCCGACATCACTTTTGACTTCTGATGTCACTCTTTGAAAATTGTGCCGGTGCTGAGTTGGTATCGCCACCGCCGCCTCACCGCTCCTCCCAGGTCTGCACTGCCACCACCGCTGCTGCTGCTGTGGGGCCTACCTGTGCCTCGGGCTCTCTTTATATCGCCACTGCCACCTCGCCGCTCCTCCCAAGTCCACACTGCCGCCACCACTGCTGCTACTGTGGGGCCTACCTGCGCTTCGGGCTCTCTTTATATCGCCACCGCTGCCTCGCCGCTCCTCCCAGGTCCGCACTGCTGCTGCCACTGCTGCTGCTGTCAACACATGACTTCTGTGCACAGCTTCTAGCTGTAGGGCAGCAGAAGATGGATTTGAGGAACAAATTCAGCTCTCCAATGTGTAGATATATTGATATTTCACTAAATGATTCACTTATTTTGTGACTGAAGCTCCTTGAAACTGCAGTAGGAAATAAGTAAAATGTTGCTCACCTGTTTCCTATCGGTTATGTAGCAGTTGATGAAGATGAAATTCCTGTAACTAAAAGGGAATATAGTAACAGACAGGCAAGCCTTGTTTATTTAGAGTGATGGTTTTTTTGGGGGGAAAAACCCATATAAAATACCCCTTTTAGTTGAATTGTTTTCTGTATTAGTCTTTATCAATTCTCCCATTGCTGAAAAATGAAACCTGTTTCCACTTTGGCGCTATAGGAAATATTTTCCTCTTTTGCTAAGAAACAGTAATTTTGGGGCAAATTTAGTGGCCACCAAGCAAACATTTTCTCCAGTTGACTCCATGAAACCTGAATTTAATCGTGGGAATGTTAGAAAACAAGCCAATCCTGACACACCTGTAATAACCCCTTTCATGTTTTTCAGTCAACTAGTGAGCCACTCCACTGATATAAATGATGAAAAATGCACACAGCCAGCTGTGGAGTGAGCAAGAAAGAGCAAAACTTTGTTGTCAGGCCTGACCATCCGATTTGTAAAGCTGAATCTGCTGACAGGGATACAAAGGTGGTAAGTGATACTGTGATCAACAAAAGAAATGATATTTTTGGTAGTGCAGGGCAGACACCTGCCATACAACAGGGGCAAAGAGCATGACAAAACAGAGTAGAGCAGATGAACTCTGATTCCAATAAATGAGAAACTGGAAGGAGATCCAGAACTTCATAAAATATTTTTTAAAAGGCCCCCAGAAAAAGGTTACATTCTTCATGTAAAGTAAAGTATCAACATGAAGGACATAGATGGATTGCAAGTTCAGTACTTTTCTTTTATTAACTCTAGAAATGTGTGAATTTAGCATTGCCAAATTGCCCTTTCTTAATATTGATATGATGGACATATGAACATGCCATAACATTTAAAGAGCTAGTTTTTCATCAGAAATGTCTGAATTTCAACTTGTGTCTTAATCCATATTGTTCTTATTATTAAAGGTAAAAGTGGTAAGGTTTGCAGCTGTTGGCGAAGCTTCCCAGAAGAAAGTGTTAACTGCACATGAGAACAGATGTGTTCTGTTAATAAGGAAGGATGATTTTGAAGACATCAAAAGGTCCCCCTGAAGTGTTGCTTTTTAGCTTCAAATATCTGCTGAGTGAGGAACTTGGTTCACTATGTACATTGTTGTATCTATATTCTGCTAGGGTATGGAAATTCTGCAGAGGTGTCATCAACCACGGTTGTACTGCACAACCCATCTCTCCAAGGAGCCCAGCCCCCATTGATCCTTCTCCTTCAAAGATCTGAAATACCAATTGTAATGTATATACTTTTAAGGGGGAACTACTTTTTACAGCTCATGTATACTGTAGTACCGGCAGTGACCACACCTGTATATAGCACTGAGTAGTAATCTGTACAGGCAGTTCCAGTGTGAGCCACGTTTAGTAAACACCTGTTGGACCGTTTCTCCTGCAGTCTGTGTCTTATTATACCCGGACACAACATTGGCAACGAGGCAAGTTCGAACCTACCTGCAACTCTGCATCACCTCCCAGGGATTCATTCCTGGAGATCAGTGGATTGGAGGTCAAGGCCAGAGACTCGGGCGTCGACCACGGGCAACCGCCCAGTCATCCAGCAGAGACTCGAGAATTGCGGGGGAGGCTGTCGAGAGCCAGGCTTGGCTTTCCAGTCGAGGTGGTCCAGCGAAACGGGCTGGCAACAGGTAGTGCGCAGACACTTCCTGGACAGCGGCGGGCTAGAGCCCGACCGAGCGGCACAGCAAAGGGCTGAGCAGCGTTGACGGGGGAGAGAGAGAGAGGGCAGAGCGCACAGGGCGCAGCCGGTGTTCAGGGGCCGAGCAGCGTCAAAGAGAGGGAGAGAGAGATGCGCAGAAACCCGCGAGGCGCCGCCATTGCCACGAGGACCGCCGAGAGCGGCGTTGGCAGGAACGCAGGAGAAGCGCGCAAAACCTACAGGGCGCCACCATTGCCACGAGAACCGCCGGGAGCGGCGTTGGCAGCAGTGGGGGAGGAAGGAAAGCGCGGGAGATGCCATTTTAAGCCATTGGGAGACGCCATTTTAAATCACACCCAAAATGCCGAAGAGTGGCAGTATCACTGCATTTGACAATGAAGTCGGATTGGACTACATATGTCGAACGAATAGAGGTGTACTGCAAGGCAAATGAGGTGTCAGATGACAAGAAAGCGTCAGTATTGTTAAATTTAATGGGTGCAAAGACGTATGGTTTATTACGAAATCTAGTAACCCCAACGAAGCCAATGGAAAAGAGTTTTGAAGACATAGTAACGATACTACAGGAACATTTAAACCCCACACCGCTGCTGATAGCAGAAAGATTCAAGTTTCACAAATGGAACCAGCATAAGGATGAAAGCAATGCTGATTATTTAACAGAACTGCGCAAACTATCGAAACACTGCCAGTTTGGAGCGGGACTGGCAGATAACTTAAGGGACAAGTTTGTGTGTGGGCTTCAAAGTGAAGGAACCCAGAAACGGCTTTAATCTGAAAAGGACCTTACGCTGGAAAAGGCTTTCAGCATTACAGTATCATATGAAGCAGCAGCATGGGGCACTGCAGAGATACAACAGAGACCGCAAGAATGTGGCACAAACAAAATGTCATATGGAACAGAGAAGTGCTATCGCTGCGGCAGAACAACACACAACCAGAATGATTGCTGGTTCAAAGACAAAGTGTGCAGACAGTGTGGAAAAGTAGAACACATAGCACGAGTCTGCAGGTCGGGAAAGAAAACCAACAATAAGAAACCTACCAAAGGAAAGTACAAGAAGGTACATAAGATGACGGAGAATAGTTCAGATGAACAAAAGAGTGATAATGACTCCGAAAGCAGGGAACTGAGTTGTCTGAAACTACATAATGTGATCACAACGGAGGATCACCAAACCATTTCGGTCACTCTCAAGTTAGCAGGAGTCCAGGTAAAGATGGAATTGGACACAGGATCAGCCCTAACAGTCATAAACCGATGGGACCACGAGCAGCTATTCTCACACATACCCTTGAGAGACACAAACATTATTTTGAAGATGTACACGGGGCAAAAAGTCTACCCCAAAGGAAAAATAAGGGTGACCGTTATATATAACGGTAAGGAAACACCAAAACTAGACCTGTATGTATTGCAAGATGGAGGTCCACCATTACTGGGACGTGAATGGATCCGGAAAATACAACTGGATTGGCATTCCATACAGGCACTGACTGTGGCTGACAAAAAGGATGACGACGTCACACCTGGGCGACTGTCAAAGATGCTAACTGATGCGAAAGAAGTGTTCCAGCAAGGACTCGGAACACTAAAAGGCATGACAGCGATGATTAAAATTGAAGAAAACGCAAGCCCAAAACTTTTTAAGGTCAGACCGGTACCTTATGCGATCCGCCCAGCCGTCGAAGCAGAGCTGGAGAGTCTGGAACGTTCAGGTGTACTGTCCAAGGTAGACTGGAGCGAGTGGGCTACACCCATCATCCCTGTGATGAAAAAGTCATTGAGCAGCACGTCTGGGGAACCAAGGAAGGTTCGCATCTGTGGGGACTTTAAGGTAACAGTGAACCCGGTCCTTCACACCGTACAATATCCACTTCCGCGGAATGAAGATATTTTCGCCTCGCTATCTGGAGGGAAACGCTTCACTAAGATTGATCTGACCCAGGCGTATCTGCAAATGGAGGTAGAAGAAGCATCAAAAAAATACTTCACAATCAACACCCATAAAGGTCTCTACCAATACAACCGGCTGGTATTCGGGGTAGCATCAGCTCCGGCTATTTGGCAGAGGGCAATGGAACAAGTCCTGCAAGGGATCCCAGGGACCCAGTGTTATTTGGATGACATCCTGGTCACAGGTGAAAATGACAGTGATCACCTTGCCAACCTGGAGCAGGTGCTCACTAGATTGCAGGAATATGGGCTCCGAGCAAACCGCCCCAAATGTGAGTTTTTTAGAAAACAGATCTCGTATTGTGGCCACGTTATCGATAAAGAGGGGTTACATAAGTCCCCAGAGAAGATTGAGGCAGTAGTCAAGGCTCCAGCACCGGAAAATGTGTCACACCTGAGGTCGTTCCTCAGGCTGGTAAACTACTACCATAAGTTCTTGCCAAATTTGTCTACAATACTACACCCACTGAACACCCGACTGCAAACTGGGGTGCCATGGAAGTGGAGTGATGAATGTAGGCGAGCTTTCCAGAAGAGCAAAACACTAATCACATCGAAAGAGGTATTGGCCCATTACAACCCAGCATTACCAATTCGGTTGGCATGTGATGCGTCACCCTACGGCATTGGAGCGGTGCTGTTGCACAAATTCTCGGACGGCTCAGAGAGGCCAATAGCCTTTGCATCACGATCACTAACCTCAGTGGAGCGTAACTACGCCCAGATTGACAGGGAGGCCCTCAGCCTAGTGTGGGGAGTGAAAAAGTTCAATCACTATCTGCACGGGCAGAAATTCACCTTGCTGACTGATCACCAGCCTCTTGTCTCCATTTGTAATCCGAAGAAGGGCGTTCCGGTGATGACTGCGCAACGACTACAAAGATGGTCACTTTTTCTAGGGGCGCACCACTATGAGATTGAATATAAGGGCACGAAACAGCATGGAAATGCTGATGGGCTATCACGCCTGCCACTGCCTACTGTGGAGGAAGCACCAGCAGTGGATCCTGTCGAAATATTCCACTCGACTATAGTTGAATACCTACCGGTAACTAACGCTTGTATCGAAAAGGAAACCCGAAATGACCCGACACTGTCTCGGGTATATGATTTGACGGTGAAGGGATGGCCAGCACATGGCGACTCACTGTTGCCAGCATTCTCGCCAAGGAGAGAACAGCTGTCAGTGTGCCGGGGGACCTTGATGTGTGGATCCCGAGTGGTAATTCCACCCAAGTTAAGGGATAGAGTGCTCAATGAGCTTCATGAGGGTCATCTGGGAGGGGTAAAAATGAAAAGCCTAGCCAGGGCTTACGTGTGGTGGCCGGGAATCGATAAACAAATCGAGGACCCGAGCAAGAGCTGCTCAGGATGCCAGAAAGTCCAAAATGCACCACCACAGGCCTCTCTACACCCATGGGAGTGGCCCTCATCTCCATGGCAACGGGTGCATATTGATTTTGCTGGTCCATTCATGGACTCAATGTTTTTAATAGCCGTGGATGCGCACTCGAAATGGCCTGAGGTCATTAAAATGTCCTCCACCACCACGGAGAAAACTATTGCAGTCCTATGGACCATTTTTGCCAGGAATGGCTTGCCAGAACAGATTTGCTCCGACAACGGACCACAGTTTGTGTCCGAAGAGTTCCGGAGGTTCTTGACAAAGAATGGGGTAAGGCATTACACATCCGCCCCGTATCATCCAGCCACAAATGGATTGGCTGAGAGGTTCGTACAAACCTTTAAGAAGGCAATAAAGGCTATGTACAATGACAACATTCTGCTGCAGCACAAGGTGGACAATTTCCTGTTCGCCTACCGGAATGCGACACATGCAGTCACCAACCAGGCCCCAGCCATGATGTTCTTTAACCGAAGGTTAAGATCTCGCCTGGATTTGCTCAGACCAAACGTACGAAGAGATGTTGAGAGTAAGTAATTCCAGCACATCCATGAGAAGCCAACAAGGAGCTTCAATGTAGGGCAACCAGTCTTCGCCCGCGACTACCGAACAGAAAAATGGCAGCCAGGAACGATATGCACACGGCAGGGCCCACTAATGTACACAGTGGACGTTGGGGAGAGCATCGTGAGATGCCATGCTGACCAGATCCTAGAGTCACAGGAACAAGTCAACCCCATGCCTCGCCCATACGTACCTGGTGATGAACCCGACGTACAGGTCGCATCTACCCCAGAAACAGTAGCATCGGAAGCTGATGAACCAACTGACGACAGGGGGCCAGAATCGCCTCCGCACCAAGAGCAAGACACTCGGGAAAGGCGCTATCCATAAAGGATCAGGAGGCCTCCCCAAAGACTGAATATATAAATAGACTATTTTCAGCTAATGTTGCATGTTAAAAGTGTTAATTGTAATTAGTTTGATATTCAATTGTTAAATGAGTGTTATGGTACTGTTAATCTAAAAGGGGAGGAATTGTAATGTATATACCTTTAAGGGGGGAACTACTTTTTACAGCTCATGTATACTGTAGTACCGGCAGTGACCACACCTGTATATAGCACTGAGTAGTAATCTGTACAGGCAGTTCCAGTGTGAGCCACGTTTAGTAAACACCTGTTGTACCATTTCTCCTGCAGTCTGTGTCTTATTATACCCGGGCACAACACCTTTGATTACCTCCGAACAAAAGCACCTTGCATACTTTGTGGCAAGCATGCATTGCTATGCATTATTTGTTGGTAGGGTTCACGTACCACTTGCATGTTGAGGGAATTACTGTCCTTCCTGATACAGTAAACCGCTGTTGGTGGGTGCACAAATGATTACATGTATGGAGACAATGATGACCTTTACCTTGGAAAAGCCACCAATAATGGAAAAACTCTCAATGTTTCTGTTAACGTATGAAGGTGGGCGTGTGGCAAAGCAGAGCTTCAGTTGTCTGATTAAAGCAGCCATGAATGACATGGTGACTAACAGCTGCAGTGTCCTCTGTGGCTACCTGAAAAGTGCCTGTGGTAGTGGATTGCAGACGCTTGATTGAGGCTGTAGGTCTTCAAACCAGGTTGCATACCTCAGTCACGGTGCCCTTGGTGAGCCTGAGCCTCATCCTGCACTGTGTCATGGCCAGCATGATGAAGCGGGTGCATTAAATCTGCTCCTTGGGATCATTTGTTCTTCCAGCACTGTACTTCCTGTGGCATCTATGCTCCTGGGCTGCCCCCACCTCCACACTCTCTACACCATGGAAATAGCTGATAACAACAACTGCACCCATGTGGAGCCAAAAAATGCTCTGTGCTGATCCATCCACAACTTGTCCTTTCTTTTTATGACTAATCTTTGCTCTGAGAGGAACTTTGAAACACTTTTTTGTTTTTATTACCTCCTGTGCAATTCTGCTCAAGTTGATCAGGTTATTTGTTTAACAAGGTGTTCACAATTCTTACGAGCAATTTTTTGGGGTTTTATTCCAATAATTTATTTGCACCTATTTTAGTTTGTGCAAAAGTCTCAGAGTAGTAATTTTAATGGACAGAGCTCTGTTGTTTCTTTCTACTTGTCTTGCTGCCTTGTTTACTCACATCTACGCTTTGTTCAAATTAAGCCACAGCGGAAAGTGTACTACCTGTATCCAGTTTCATCATCAAGCACTCCCAGGCTAAACATAGCGCAGGTTAAATATGGAGTAAAGCTGCTCTACTCTATTCTAGAAATGTATTTTAATCACAAATTCTGAAAAGTACTTACTTGCAGCATCTGTAAAGCAGATTGCCAGATTGTGCTGAACTGTGAGCACTTTGGTGCGGTGTAGTTTAGCCCATCAAGAATTCAGGCGAGACTGCCCAGACTGTTTTCACCTCAGACTGTTACATACAGGGTGGAATGTAACATACAGGGTGGATAAAGGGGAACCAGTGGATGTAGTGTATTTGGACTTCCAAAAGGCATTTGACAAGGTTCCACACAAAAGATTACTGATCAAGATAAGAAATCACGGGATTGGGGGTAATATACTGGCATGGGTGGAAGATTGGCTATCTAACAGAAAACAAAGAGTTGGGATAAATGGTTCATTCTTGGGCTGGCAATCAGTAACTAGTGGTGTTCCGCAGGGGTCAGTGCTGGGACCCCAACTCTTTACAATCTATATTAACGATTTGGAGGAAGGGACCGAGTGCAACATATCCAAGTTTGCCGACGATACAAAGATGGGAGGGAAAGCAATGAGTGAGGAGGACATAAAAAACCTGCAAAAGGACATAGACAGGCTAAGTGAGTGGGCAGAGATTTGGCAGATGCAATATAATGTTGGAAAGTGTGAGGTTATGCATTTGGCAGAAAAAATCAAAGAGCAAGTTATTATCTAAATGGAGAGAAACTGCAAAGTGCTACAGTACAAAGGGATCTGGGGGTCCTGGTGCATGAAACACAAAAAGTTAGTATGCAGGTGCAGCAGGTGATCAGGAAGGCCAATGGAATCTTGTCTTTTATTGCAAGGGGGATGGAGTATAAAAACAGGGAAGTCTTGCTGCAGTTATACAGGGTATTGGTGAGGCCACACCTGGAATACTGCGTGCAGTTTTGGTTTCCATATTTAAGAAAAGATATACTTGCTCTCGAGGCGGTTCAGAAAAGGTTCACTCGGTTGATTCCGGAGATGAGGGGGTTGACGTATGAGGAAAGGTTGAGTAGGTTGGGACTCTACTCATTGGAGTTCAGAAGAATGAGAGGCAATCTTATCGAAACATATAAGATTGTGAGGGGGCTTGATCGGGTGGATGCGGGGAGGATGTTTCCACTGATGGGTGAGACTAGAACTAGGGGGCATAATCTAAGAATAAGGGGCTGCGCTTTCAAAACTGAGATGAGGAGAAACTTCTTCACTCAGAGGGTAGTAAATCTATGGAATTTGCTACCCTAGAGAGCTATGGAAGCTGCAACATTAAATAAATTTAAAATGGAGATAGACAGTTTCCTAGCAGATAAGGGAATTAGGGGTTACGGGGAGAGGGCAGGGAAGTGGACGTGAGTCTAGATTCCGATCAGCCATGATCCTATTGAATGGCGGAGCAGGCCCGAGGGGCCGTATGGCCTACTCCTGCTCTTGCTTCTTATGTTATGTTCTTATGTAGAGAACGGATGTTTTTATCCTATTGGTCTGGGCTGGATTCAGAACTAGATGCCAGAGACAGTGAACCCCAACTGTAGAATTTTTATTGAACTTTGTTTTAATTGAGAGACAAATCTAGGGGAAGGCCCAAATTGTGCTAGTGCAGAATACCACCAAGGATGAATAGACTAGGATAGAAGATGAGATAAATCAAAAATTAGTGATTAGATGAGACCAAGTTTGGTTTTTAAAAGTCTTTTAAAAGATTTTAGGAGGAAGCAAAGTTTGAAGGAGATGAGTTTGACAGTTTTTAGGTTCATAGAATGTTTACAGCACGGAAGAAGGCCATTCGGCCCATCGAGCCCGTGCTAGGCAAGGTTGCATTAGAGCAGGAGACACCACAACGAGGCATGATTTCAACACAGTGCGGATGCAGAAGGAAGCAGAGTGTTTCAGACAACATAATTACAGATAATTGTACAAAGAGAACTGCTTGAAAGCTGATAGAGTTTTAACATTTTATTTACTTTGAAAGCTGAGGTTCTTCTGTTTGTTTTAGCTTATTATAATGAGGCAGAAATTCCGGTTCCTACGGGTGGGTACGCATTGTGTACTCACCCGTAGGGCCAACGGAAATGCCGGTTTTAGGCATGCACTGCACATGTGCTGGAAACCGGCATTTCTGATCTGTCAAGAAAGCTCTTGACAGATCCTCCGGCGGCACTGGAGCAGGGCCTCTGCGGGCGGAGAGTTCCATTTTTTGGAGACCCTCCGCCTGCAGAAACACTTACAATTCTTGCGCCGGTAAAAGCAGGCGTCAGGATAAGAGTTGAAAAAAGTTTTTTAAAAATTCCACTGATTTATCATTTAAAAATACTTTAAAGGAAGGTAAGTTTAGTTTTAGCCCCGTTAAAAACTTTAATTTTTTTTCAAAAAATAAAATTTTTGTTCAAAATACTTAATTTATGTAATTTAAAGTCATTTTTAAAAATGTGATGTTTTAAAACATTTATTTAAAGTTTTACTATGTTTTTAGGGGTGTTCTGTATTCATATATTTGACAGGTCTTCCTGTCAAATCTATGAATGGAGATTCCCTTCTCTGATTGGCTCCCCCTAGCCCACGTGATCCCAGGGACGCTGCGAACCGCCTGTGCCTCTGGGATACGTGGGCCCTGAGCACCGGCAGTTTGGGAGGCCCAGCAACAGAACTCTGCGCCTCCCAGGAGCCCTCCGGTCTTGGCGCAGATTTTTCCAGATCGCAGCCCTCTGCCCGCGGGAGGCCTGCGAACGAAATTTCTGGGCCATTGTACCCAGTAATGATCTGTTTTAAATTGTGATTGACTGGTCTTTTGTGTATTATAGTAAAACCATTACTCAGTAGCTGTGGCCGAGATTTTACTAACCTCGGCGGGTCCGTGGCGGGCGACATCGGTGGCAGGCCCCGACCCCGCTGCTGGCTCCATCTTGCTCTGTGAAATTAATTTCCCTTCAATTAGAGGAAGTGGGCCTGGTGACACATCATCAACCGGTTTCCTTAAAGGGACCAAGTCCAAATTTATTTTGATGTTTATGCTGTCAGTGTTCTACAGCATTGAGGTGCTGCAAACACTGACAATCACTGCACAAAGGTGCAGGGCTGCACCCAGGCTCTCCCTGACTCCCTTCATATGCTTATGGAGGGAGTCACAGCACGCAGCACCAATGGGTGGAAGAGACCTCCCCAGGAGATCAACACAGCCTGGTTGCTCATTGCAGAGGAGGACACAAGCAGGGATGTGGTCAGGAGGATCTGGGTGCAGTGGAGCAAACCTTTCAATGATCTCATTAGATCACAAAATGTTAAGTACAAAGCCACACTCAACCTCATCCTGCTGTGCCTCTCATCACTTCCCCATCACTCTGCCTTCCCAAACCCTACTCCTGCACATCCTTACTCACACCAACTTAACTTGCACCTCCACCCATCCCTCTTTATCTATATTATATCACTTCCCCATCTCACTAGCCACCCCTCACACTCACCCTCATCTTAGTCCAATCATACCAACTAACAACACACAAGGATAGCCACTTGGGTGTTTTATGCAATGTTCATGTAAAGTTTCTGTTAATGTGGTGTCAAACATTGAAACCTTTATTTTCAGCACTTAACGTACTAGGAAAGATTTGTGTGCACCTTTGGAAGTGGCTTAATGAGTTGCAGTGAATGGTGAGACATAATAGTTGTCCCCACAATGGTGATGAGTGTGAATAGAAACATAGAAACATAGAAGATAGGAACAGGAATAGGCCATTCGGCCCCTCGAGCCTGCTCCGCCATTCAATGAGATCATGGCTGATCATCCAAATTCAGTACCCTGTCCCTGCCTTCTCCCCATATCCCTTGATCCCTTTAGCCTTAAGAAATATATCTAACTCCTTCTTGAATATATTTAATGAATTGGCCTCAACTGCTTTCTGTGGTAGAGAATGCCACAGGTTCACCACTCTCTGGGTGAAGAAATTCCTCCTCATCTCTGTCCTAAATGGCTCACCCCTTATCCTTAGACTGTGACTGATTCAGCGAACGAGGCCCGAACAGAGTGGACCTGCGAGCGAGCAGCTGAGGAGTTTCAAAAACCGGCGGCAGTTGGGGAGCGGCGGCTGATTCAGTGAACGAGGCCCGACCAGAGCGGACCTGCGAGCGAGCAGCTGAGGAGTTTCAAAAACCGGCAGCAGTTGGGGAGCGGCGGCTGATTCAGCAAACGAGACGTACCAATTCAACAGCAGGGGAGAGAGGTAAAAAGTAATCCAAGTGTGACGTCACCAGGAAGCAGGTAAGTGATTGGTTGGTGAGTATTTCTTTCTTTCTCCTTTTCATTACAAGCTTAAATTCTGCGGTTTATATTTTCTAGGGTCTCTGTGGTGTAGTGGGGACAGTTGGTAAATAAGTGCCCTAGAGTATATCTTTAACTAGTGGTATTGAATTAATTTAAATTAATTAAAGGGGTAAGTCATGCCAGGAGAGCCCAGCCCCGTGTTATGCTCCTCTTGCTCTATGTGGGAATTCTGGGACGCTGCCTGTGTCCCTGACGACCACGTGTGCCAGAAATGCATCCAGCTGCAGCTACTAACGGGCTGTATTGAGGTACTGGAGCTGCGGATGGATGGGTTGTGGAGCATTCATGATGCTGAGAGTGTCGTGGATTACATGTATGATGAGTTGGTCATGCCGCAGGGTAGGGCTGCACAGGCAGAAGGGAAATGGGTGACCACCAGGCGGAGCAGTAGAAGCAGGCAGGTAGTGCAGGGGACCCCTGTGGCCATCCCCCTTTCAAACAGGTATACCAATTTGGATACTGTTAAGGGGGATGACTCACCAGAGGAAGGCAGCAGCAGCCAACTTCCTGGCACCGGGGGTGCTTCTGCTGCTCAGGAAGGGAGGAAAAAGAGTGGGAGAGCAATAGTGGTAGGGGATTCTATCGTAAGGGGAACAGATAGACGTTTCTGTGGCCGTAAACGTGACTCCAGGATGGTTTGTTGCCTCCCTGGTGCCAGGGTCAAGGATGTCACTGAACGGCTGCAGGGCATTCTGAAGGGGGAGGGTGAACAGGCAGAGGTCGTGGTTCACATTGGGACCAAGGACATAGGTAGGAAGAGGGATGAGGTCCTGCAGCAAGAATTTAGGGAGCTACTTTCCCACCTGACCCGCCACCGATCACGCCCGCTGATCCCCTGGAAAATTCCGGCCTGTGATTCTGTGTTTGTCAGCTGTCAATTTCCACCTGTTTGGATTGAAAGTAGAGTTGGTTTGTATTGTACAATGGTAAATGTATTCCATCTTTATTGCAACATGGTTCTCAGGACCTACACATTTTATATTTTAAATGGTACATATGGTGAAGATTCCATTCCACAGCATAAAATATTGTAGGAAAATGTCTAGTAGGTTTGCTACAGAGATACTGTAGTTGAAAGATTAAAAGTCAGAGTGGTACATAAACAATGATTGAGTGGTACAAGTTTCACTGTATCTTACAATGAATGGGACTATGCTGATATAACTAACTGCTGACAAAGATTAATTGCTACTGCAATGCTGTTTCACCAAATAAATAGGAATGTCATTCTGGAGTATTTGACTAAAGGATTTATTTCAGAATGATTATGTGATTAAATCCACAATTTTTCAACTTTGGCTCATTTCTAAGTAGTGGACGAAACTCCAGCTGGCTGACTGTCTAAGGCTGTGGACAATTGCAGCTTTTAAGACTGAGCTCGATAGATTTTTGTTAGATAAAGGTATCAAGGAATATGGAGCAAAGGCAGGAAAATGGTGTTGAGGTACAGATCTGCCATGATCTAATTGAATGGCAGAGCAGGCCCGAGGAGCTGAATGGACTACTCCTGTTCCCAATGTCCCTATGTTTCTAAACCTTTTCAAAACCCATCTTTTTGACTAGGTTTTCAGACTCCTCTCCTAACTTTTCCTCCATGACTCGTATCCGTTCCTTTATCTTATTTATTTTTCTCCACACTTTGGGATATTTTCTACATTAACGGTACTGTGTAAGTATAAATTGTTGTTTCTGACCTTTGTCTCTTGTGCTGGGTCTCCAGATCCACCATTCTGTGCTCAAGATTTGCACTTTTGGCAGTGGCGTAGTTGATTATATGACACTCAAGAACTGTCTTACTGATTTTCCACAGAAACACTGGGGACATTTCAGCACCTTCATTCTCTGACACATATTGGGCAAGTGTGCAGATACTTTAGGAAAGTAGGGCCGCAAAGAAGGGTAGGGTCGAGACACCTACACTCGGGCTGGGCAAGAAGTCTGGCTAGAGTGAGATTCAAGGTGATGAGAACATGGCCTGAAATAGCTGTGAGCCATACTTGGTAACCATGGACTCTAGGAGAGATGACATTCTTTTGCACTACTTTTAGTGGAGGAGTCTTAATGGAGGAGAGGAGCCATTATCTTGTCTATGCTCACCATCCTCCACATTTATTGAATGATATTTCCTCATTATATCACATCCATTTTCATTTTAGGCTGGGTGCTGCTTGGTTTTCTGACAATTGAGCCCATCATTGGAAGGCTTCCTTGGAAGTTGCAAGATGTTCCATCCATGCATGAATATGGACTCCCTTGCAATTGGGTGAAAAAGAGCAAAGGCTTGCCAAATGATCTTTTGTCCAAGGTCAAGATACAGCTAGTTGTTACAGTTAAAACATAGCATTACATTTGACGTAGCTACCTTGGTTCCTTGGCAAACTTGCTCAACATATTAAAATATTTCCTCATCTATGCCGATGACTTCACATAGGACATGGCGCTCACCTACCCTGTCACCCCTACCAAGGCAGCATGGACAGTAGACCTCTGAGGACGGTGCCCCACTAAACCAAAGACAAAAACCCTCTTTTGAGGCAGCTTCCTCAGCATCATCTCCAGGGTGCTCTCTGTAAAGGGGACAGTCCTATTTTTCCTCTGGACTCTTCTAGACTATCCTCAACCATCTGCTTCAATGTAGCACATACAATTTTCCCTGCAAAAATATTGCAATGCCAAGATTGCATCTGCTCCTTTAAGGCATAGGAGTAGTTCTTTAAAGGGTAAGTTTTCCACTTCTATGCTCCTGGCCTGGAGCTGCACCTGCCGGGTGATCATGTGGGCATGGTCTTTAATGTTCTGTCTGTTAAAATCAATGGGCAGAAAACCAAGGCTGTGCAACTTTTCAATTTGCACTCCTAGTGGGCAAGGCTCTGTGCAAAGGCTCAGAAGCAGAAGACTTACCCTTAAACATTTTGCTGTGCCAGATATCCTGCCCTGGGAATGCTGAAAAATTATTTAAGTGAGTGGACCTCGCAAAATCTTGAGGTCCGCTCAATACGCTTCTGACTGGAAACTTATTTGTGCACTTCCAGGTGTTAAAATAAAAGGTTAGAAAATCATGGGCTAGGGGTGCAGAATTTCCCAATTATCCATTGTCAGCATGTGCCAAGAGTCTTCTTCTCTTCTTCTTAGGCAGTCCCTTGGAACCGAGGGTGACTTGCTTCCACACTAAAAATGAGTTCTCAGGTGACTGATGAGTCCAATGTGGGACCTACAGTCTCTGTCACAGGTGGGGCAGACGGTGGTTGAAGGGACGGGTGGGTGGGGTGCTTGGATTGACGTGCACTCCTTCCGCTGTTTGCGCTTGGCTTCCGCTTGCTCCCGGCGAAGAGACTCGAGGTGTTCGGCGCCTTCCCGGATGCTTCTCCTCCACTTTGTGCGGTCTTGGGCCAGGGATTCCCAGGTGTCGGTGGGGATGTTGCACTTTTTCAAGGAGGCTTTGAGGGTGTCCTTGAAGCGTTTCCTCTGCCCACCTGGGGCTCTCTTGCCGTGTCGAAGCTCCGAGTAGAGCGCTTGTTTTGGGAGTCTCGTATTGGGCATGCAGGCGATGTGGCCCGTCCATCGGAGCTGATCGAGCGTGGTCAAAGCTTCGTGCCAAGAGTGCCAAAATGGAAAATCATGGACCTCCTATCTGAGAGGCTCTTCTAAGACTTCTTTAAGACAGTAAGAATAAGCTTGTCATCTGATAGCAGTGGCAGAGCCAGTGGGGGTTCGGTTAAGGGGGTAATGACCCTCCAATCATTTTGAGGTCATCTAACATGACTTTGGAGGACCGCCTCCATTTAACTCCCAGGAACCTCTGTCACTCATCGTCAGACTCCAGGTTCGGCCTGCAAGTCTGTGCAGTTCCCGGCTGGGCCTTCGGGCTAGTTAAATCGGCTACCCAGTTCCCAGCTCAGCCCCCTTCTTCCCAAATTGGCCAATTCCTGGGTTAAACCCCATCCCAAACCTAGCTCACCCACTGTCTGATAGGCAATCTTTCTCTCACATCTAGCCTCCAAACATTCTCTCTCTCCCTTGCTTTCTCTGTCTTTCTCCGTTGCTCTTTAAAATGGTGACTTTGTATATTTGGCACATTGTTCCCTCCACCAGAAAAGAAAAAAGTTAATTGCTGACTGTTAGCCTTTCTAGATAGTTTACAAACATTCCAGTAAGTCTTTACAACCATTAAAATTATTTTTTGAAAAAACAAGTAATCTGCATATTTGTAAGGTGAATTGCTCTAAATTCTACTTGGGGCTTGTGACAATATGATTTTATTTCCTCCCTCAGACTTGAAGCAATCGGAGAGCTTTGATGAGAAAAATAGGAATCAAGACCTCAGTAAATTAGATCATGCCCAGGAATGGGAAAACAAAGATTTTGGGTCATGACAGGATCGTGGCAAATTATAATAATAATGTAAGCTAGTGAAATGACATTGATTTACTATGTAAAGATAAATTACTTGTATCTTGCTTATGTTAATCAGTTTGTGCTAAATACTCCATATGTTATCCTTTGAGCTACTGACATGTACACTAAGCTATAATTTAATTGTGACACAACAGTAGCCAGTGATATTGGTGACTGCATTACAGACAAGAGTGTCCTGGTTTTAAAATCCTAAATCACCACTGCTTTATCAATACAGATTAACTGAAGTGAGAAGAAGTAGATGACGCATGAGGTTTGTATGAGAATTAAAACTCTCATGTTTGTGTTTTGAAATTGTGCAGCCAGGTTTTATATAATCATGAATAATTGCTGTTGTGACAGTTTTTTTAACTGTGCTTATTCTATAACGTAAATGTTTCTCTTTGTATATTCTGAAATATAATTCTCTGGAAAACAGTGTGTATTATTTCTGAGAGAAATCCTTCATTCTTGTCAGCACACCCCACCCCTAACATGTCAGCCGTGTCTCAGTGGTAGCCCTCTTGCCTCAGAGGCAGGAGGTTGTGAGTTTAAGTTCCACTCCAGGGGCTTAAGCACAAAATCTACCTTGACATTCCAGTGCAGTACTGAGGGAGCGCGGCACTATCGAAGGTGTCATCTTTCGGATAAGATGCTAAACCAATGCCTGCCCTCTCAGGTGGATGTAAAAGATACCATGGCACTATTCGAAGACGAGCAGGTGAGTTCTCCCTGGTGCCCTGGCCAATATTTATCCCTCAACAACACCTAAAAACAGATTATCTGGTCATTATCACATCGCATTTGTGGGACCTTGCTGTGCGCAAATTGACTGCAACGTTTCCTACATTACAACAGTGACTACACTTCAAAAGTACTTCATTAGCTGTAAAGCGCTTTGGGGCGTTCTGAGGTCGTGAAAGACGCAATATAAATGCAGGTCTTTCTTTATTGCAAGTCCAATTCAACATCATTACGTATGATTATTCCCTTCCTTTCATGTAATGCACAGTAAAACCAAACAATCTTAACTGCATCCAACTGGCTCAGTTTCCTTGTTCCAAATGCTTTTGTAACTCTTCGGACTTTACTTGTATGATTCCATTCAGGACAACTTGAGTATTACATTTCATAAAACATTCCCAGCATCCTTTCTTCTCAAAAGAATACAAGGGTTTTTTTTAGCACGTAATCATAAGCTGTCAAGTAACATATAATTTAATATTCATGTTTGAATGACATGGAACTGTAGATCTCAAGTTACTGGGATTAGAAGGACACTGAACATTAACTATCTAGAAAATAAATGTAAGATGCCTATAAGGGAATTGAATATTTATGGTGGAAAGACACAGAGGGGTGAAGCTCATGTTATTTGGACATGAAGGATGTTGAGAGCAAAATTGGTTATTTACAAAATAAATCAAAAGTGTCCAGTGATATTTAATTGAATATATCTGTTGAAGGGAAATGGAACTTCCTGTGATCTGAATGGCTATGAGACCAAAAATAAGTCCAATAAATCCATTCCCATCTATATAATGTGGAATATCAAAAGCATCCTGATAGCAGTAGGCTGGTGTATCTTGGATCAGATGATTAAAATTGCCGACTGCTCGATTGACTTGTAAGATACTTGCAGTATTTGAAATAATTACATCTTTTGTAGCAAATAACATTTGCAAAAATGATTTGATGTGACTTTCTAATGCTGATTACGATGAATTATAACAGAAAGACATTTCTGAATTTTCAGTGATCTTTAAGTAAAATATTGATAGAACATTTCACAGATGATGATGCATTAGTGTAAGTATGATGGTCCTATAACTGTAGAGCACAAAAGCTCTCTGAACATTTTCATCACGAATGAAAGAACAGTTGGAACACATCCATCAGACTGTGTGCTAATCTATTTCTTCCATGGCCATTGTTTGGCTTGTGCTTAAGATTGTTCTTGGACACTGAAATATTCGGGGATGTTTTTCACATGGATGCAAAATCATTTTTATTTGCACTATCATGAAATTTCACTGTTTGGAGTTGTGGAAATATCTACTATGCCCACAGAATCCCTTGTTGTCAATTGTTTTTTTTGGTACCGAAAAACCACTGTGTAACTGAAAGGGTTAAACTGCTATGGATACAAAGGAAAACTCGCATGCAGATAACAGGCAAATTAAATATGATGCAAAACAGGCAAGAACCACGATAACCATAATTCTTAGTTACAGTACTATCAAGTCTACTCTTTGAACACTAACGGATCACTTGGGTTCCTGGGTAACAGATGTGCTTGACTGCTGTGTCGGCTCCTTCAGTGTCACCAGATGATCGCAGTCACCAATCAGAGCTTACTTTATGCAGAAAATTCTAATTAAAGCAGATTCATTCAAGATGATCCAACTGGAATGACATCCATGGCAAAATGCAATTTTTTTTTTACATTTTAAACAAGCATAGCAGTACCTCAAAGCTGCACAAACAATGATACTCTGAGGACTTTAAACACTTAAGCGATATGTTCCCAGCATTTAGTTTTGCAGAAATGTGCTAAAAATATTAAATTGCATAATATCACGGCATATTATACATGGCTGACGAGATACATTACATCTGGAGGAAAAATACAATGTTGTATGAATTTAACCCTTTCTCACCCAGGCATTTCAGAAATGCCCATTATTTTTAGTGGGAGTTCACAGGAGTTTAGGAATGCTTAATCCCCATTAGCTTGTCAGATTTGTTTTTAACACACCATCTCACTATCAAAAAACCCACTATCTTTCATACCTGTATGACAAAGTTTGACAAAATGATATACCTCTAAGTATTTAGGTAATAAGATAGTTTCTTCAGATTCTATCCCTTTCAGCAGCTGTTAATAACTTCCTGTGTTTTGATGATACTTTCTGATGAATCAAAGATACTACTTAAGCATGGAACCATTGGCCACACTCCTGCACAAACTTGCCTTTCCTCATGTATCCAAGGTCACTGTTTACATTGAGTAACTGAGCGAATGCCATGATTTCTACAGTATCACAAGGACTCAATAACATGTAACATTCTCATTTTCTGACCATACTAAAATTAATTTGGTTTATAATAACTTATCTTGTTGTCTAATCTTTATACTGTTTTTCATTGAAGCAAATTTCATGTCCTAGGACATAAGATTTTGTCTCAAAGAATGAAGTGTGCTTGAATAAAATATCCAATTTTGATTGCACCAGTTGAAAATATTCTGCTTAAAAACAAGCCCCTTTTGGTACGGTAAAGGTGTAAGTCTTGTGAAAAAGGGTGACGAACTTTTTTGCTTCTGTACTTGAATTGGCTTGTGTTTCTTGGAGAGCTGCCAGCTTTTTGACAGGGCTTCCCTGACAGCAGTTTCAGATTCATGTCCAGGACTTAAGCTTTCTGTTGGCTCAAGGTAATGCAGAGATCCCTTAGAGGGGCATCTTGTCAGCGAGCTCAGATTCCTGCACCCTAAGCAGCATCTCTCAGTCACAAAAAAAAACCTCTTTGCTCCTTGCCCTCTCTGTGATTGACAGCCTTGTGATGCAGGTCTCTGTTGGTTGGACTTGTTTGTACCCAAACAACAAGTTCATTATATGCTAGTATCTGGCTGTGTAGTTCGGCAGGCCTGTCAGTTGTACTTACAGTGCTTTAGACAGTGAGGGGGAAAGCAGGACAGAAGGCTATAATATTAGCCAACAAATTGGCTGTCATCCATTTGCAGGTGGGGGAGTTCTCCAGTGTCTGCCTGAAATGTTTCCCACAGGCTTTGTAGATGCCATTCAGTAGATTTGGCATCATTAAATGTTATCAATGTATTTCCATAAACAATGAGGTGACAAATATTATTGCTGTGCTAAATAAAGTTAAAAGCAAATAATGTTTTAAATCTACATTCTTTTTGAACAAGTAATGTGATCATTTTTCTATTGTAAGTGAAGAAAGGAAACAGGCAAGACCTCAACATGCCAATTGTTATTCCAGATTATTACATTCCACTCAACAACCTGTTATAATGGTATTTCCTTCAAACGTTCTCAGATATTCAGCGAATGAGAGGTTGATTCAGCTCATTCGTGTATTTATTACAGTTTCCCTCATTCCAGTTTTATTTACAAATCTTCAACCCAGTTTCAGCCAACAAAAGAACTAACATTATAAAACTTTCATAATTCCCACATATCCACCTGTACTGTTCACATCAGTATTTAGCAGGCCACAGTGAAAGAGGTACTGACTTTTAAATAAATATTGCTGCCATTGCTACCTATTTTAAGTAATCAAATATATCAATAATCATGCATAAAGAGTCTAAATGTTTGCTGTAACAAGATGAAAATGTGCTCTTGTCATGTAGCAATTTGGAAGCAACAATCCAATTTGCTGGAAAGGTGCATTATCATGTTTTAGAAGTATAAAAATAAGTAAGGAGCAAAAACCTAATTTGAATGACATCCGAATACAATAAAGGTATTGAATAAAGGTCTTTGTTTTATAATCGTATGTCTAGGAGTTGTGGTACGGAAGTGATATTGCTTGACAATGACTGCATTAAGCTTTTTAATGTAAGTAACTAAAATGCCCACAGTGAAAACTTGCCGAGATTTCTGAACCTACTAGCTATTGCTTAATCATTGTCAACATATTTTCTGAAATGTGGTTTACACAGCTGTAGGGTTCTCAAAATTCCCACATTCCCCAGAGTTATTAATAAAGGGACCCTGGAGGACGAAGTAAGGGTACCCCAAACAAAATGGCTTCTGGACCTCGTGGCAGAAGCCTGCAAGATTGAAAAAAACAGGGCCCTGCAAAACGGCAGGTCAGATGACATGCCTGGGTCTGTGAGGGACTTGTTATTTCTGAAGCCAGACATTAGATAATGCAGAATACGCATTCTTCATTTTGAAACCAATCAACTCAGGAAAGACTTCATCTTCAACCCATCAAACCTTTTGCATAAATAATCGGTTACAGTTCGAAGTAGCCACCAAGCCAGGAAAATGCTGATTAAGCATTATGAATAACAAACACCGAGACATTAAGGAACATTTAACAATGGGGCAACCACCCAAAAAGCAGTTAATGTGAACGACTATAATCACTTTAACGAGCCCGCCAAAATTAGACAAAGAACTAACCCTGATTTGGCGCACAGATAAGGAACCTCTGAAGTAGTATAATTGTAGGCCCACCGGTAACCAAAGAGAGACGGGCCTCGACACAGGACTCAAAACACACAGGACGCACGGGGCTGGAAGCGGGCAGGCAAGACAAGGTGAACGGCAAGGCCGATAAGCAGAGAAGGGCAGCGTAGAGAAGCGTTGGGGACGAGCGGGCACACACCCCGGTCCAGGTATAAGCTGACGTACGAAGCAGGGGTAGAAGAAGAAGCCGACAACCACGAGCACCGCGGTAACAAAGGGCCGGGTAAACTATACCTTTGGATCATTACCACTGCACAGGTAATGATCTAGGCCACCACAACCAAGCCAACACCGAAGACCGCCATCCGAACCCCAACCGCAACAAAACTTCGACGACCAGACTACTACCAGAAGAACAAAACCCAAAGTTTCCATTCTGCAAGGTAAAGTACCCAACAAAGACTTTACTCCCTATCTCTAACGGAGGAAAAGAGGGTACTTTACTCAGATGACTCCACCGCCGCACCCTGGGACCATGTGATGACGGCAGGCCCCAAAGGACACCAAGAGCGAACCGCAAAACCGCAACCGGCCCAATCGACAGGATTCGACCTGTCCAGAAACCCTTATTGGTGAGCATAATCCCTGGTCCCTCACAGCACAATTAGTTAGATATTGGGGGTGGGACAAGGGTCAGGGGATTAATACTGTGATTTGTCCCTCGATGTGTCATGTGTTCCCCATTCCTAATTAAGTGTACTCTTTTAAGCCTGTAACTATTCCAGTAATTTTTCCAGTGTTGTAATTTTATTGTGCCTTTTAATAAAAATACGGTTTTCTTGTACCAAACCAGTTGCCTACTCCAATTCTGTATCACCGCCTGTACCTAAGTCCGGTGTCTAGAACCCAGGGGTGTGGGAACGATTCGAACCGCTCGGGAACCCAGTCAGAGGTGAGCTGACTGCACACACGCCACCTCCTACAACGGCTGCAAGTTTGCTTCAGACCACTGAATCACTATGCACAAGTTTGCTTAGGAGATTTTATCTCATCAAGTGTACTGAAACAAAATATTAAAGATAATTGTACTGTAATATCATTGAAAGGGCTGTTATGCAGGTGATGTATTTGATTTACTGGATTCCAGGAGGATTCACTTTTTGTCATTTTTTTTAAGGAAATAGGAAAAGTGGTTGCATTGAAGGATGGGAAACGCGTATGGTAATGTATGTTTATACAGAAAACATAAAAGTGGAGGTACATGAGTGGAACAGGAAACTTGCCTGCAATTATTGACCTTGACTAAATGTATCAAAGCAATAGAAACTCACTGTTAACAAGGAAAACAAAGACTATAGGCACACTTTGAGGACATTTGGTTCAGGTTATTTTAATACTTTAATAACCTTACTATCTTCTGATGTTCAAATAAAATAATGTAAAGGACAAAAGTTTTTAAATAATTAGGAAACATAATATGGTAAATTTTGATCTTTACTGCTTGGGTGTTAAGTATCTCCTGGGTGAAATGCGGAGAGGAACATGCAGCAGGGAGGAACACATGCCTGTAAATGAACTTGTCCAGTTCTTCTTTCATTAATTTAAATGGGAGGAAAATCAGGCGGTTTCTGTTACCTAACATTCGATCCTCCCCACCGGGTTTTCCTCTGTATGCTCCACCCAGGCCATTCTTAATGCCCAGGTGGTATGAGGATGAAAGTCTACCCTAATGCTTCTTTTCAGGAGATTGGATGGGGTGCTGTCATCAAATTGTTGTGTTAAAAGAGCTGCAAGAATATAAAAATTGTCTTTTATGCAAGTCTGTCAGATGAATACACTTACATTTTGTTACAGAAAGCAGTTTTGAGAAGCACTGAAACTTGGGTTTGGACATGGCTGAAATCCACTATAGATGCCAAGAAGAGGTTGATTACCTGAAAATATGCACGGAAGAAAAAGTGGCATATCATACCAGATCACGCTGGTTACTGGAGATCCCTCTTCCTCAGGTAAGTAGGGTGAGGAGGTCCTGTTTTCTCAGCTGTAAAGTGAGGTCAGTGGAATGGTCAATTCCACATGCCCTATCTAAAATCACAATGTTCATAATATGCCACAAAACTCTAAAGTGAGTACTATAAGTATGGTCAGATAGAAAGGCAATATATATATATAGGCTTGTACTCATTTTGATTGGTTATGTTATAATGGGCCATAATTTGTTGTCAAAATAATGATGAGGTTAATGGCATTCACCATTATTCATCCGCAAATGGTATAGCAACTTCAGGTGAGGAGCAGATGCGCGGTTAAACACGGAAATCCAAACGTTGCTGTCCATGTTACACCGCTCCATTGTTAGCTTAGTGACAAAAGCATCTCGCTGTCTTGCTCACCATTGAAATGCATTGAATGTCGTGAAGCTGCTGTATTTGCGCGATAGATACAAACTAAACTCGCCACAGAAAGTTAAGTCTTGTCCATTCCAGTCTAAGTACCCCTTTAACGACATGATAAGTGTTAATTACTGTCAATCAACCTCTCTGGCACCGATAATTAGCTATTATAAGTGTGGAGTCTCAATCCTTCAGGTTTTAATTGTTATTGGAAATTTTAAAAATGTAAAACAAAAAAAAGGTTTATTTTTCCTTTCTGTCTCATTTTTCCTTCTCTCTGAATCCAATCTTTCTTTCCCTCTCTTTATTTTTCTTTCTGTACCTGCTTTGACATTGTAATTTACAATTCCTCAGTCCTTGCGCTGTTAATTTCACAATCCTTCAATCTGATTGGTTAAGGAGATACATAGTTGATTGCCCTGTTCACTCAGGTCCCAGCTGCCCTGTTTCCCTCGCTGCGACATTATAAGCTCACATTTTCAGCAACTTGCCACGCAAAAAAATGAAAAACCTAAACATGCAAGGGCAAGTCTAACTAACTGCAGATGTGGTTAGATTCACTCCTGTAGCAAATTACGGCCCATTATGTTATGTACTCAGGACAAGAAAGGCCATCGGGCCCATAAGCACTTGCCTCATTTTTTACTTGACTCATCTCCATTGCTTTTCTCCACCCATTTCCTGGGAGAAGCAAAAAACACAGACCTCTAGTCAATTAAGCAAACTTCTGTCCAAAGCTCCCCTCCAACACCTCAGAGGTGATCAGGCAAAGCCCAAAAAGCCCCAACCTGTTCAAACTCATACCTTCCTTCTGCTGTGATCCCATAGTTTTCAAAAAATGGGTCTAATGCCGTCTTGAAGGACTGCCATCAGTCCTCAATACCAGTTCAGGAATACTGTTCAACAAGTTGATCACCCTCTGAGAAAAATAAAACTTCCACATTTTGCAATTTCTCTTAACATTGTTTTGTTTAACTTTCTACAACCTGCAGAATTCAGTGAAAGTCAGATGAAATTAATTGAAAACTGTGATGCTGAGCCTGTAACACCTTTGCACCCTGAATCTGCAGATTATTTTGTCTGAAACTCAAAACTGAAAGTACTAGTGCATCTTTGTTTATAGTTTGCATTGTGTGATAGATTGAGCTGCTTTGAATACATCTATTCCCCTGTGGCAGAGCCACCAAGGGGTTCTTATATTGTTGTACATAATTGCTTGTAACAAAGTCAATCGGTATCTGTATTCGTTTGCTGCATGTTAACAGCGCAGTCTCTAAAGGGTTAAGACCAAGCGCGATGACGTCATCACGTGGGTCACGTGACGTTCCCAACGGCGGGAAACGTGATGACGTCATGACGTCAGACTGAGGAGCCTCCCCTCTCAGTCCTCGTGGAGCCAGCTTTAAGCAAACACCTGTGTTTGAGTTCTCCTGTGTTTTTAAATGTTACTTCCACCAGTTTGCATTAAACATCGTTTTGGTTAGCTGATTGCCTCGCTCTTAGTAATTTCGTCAGGAATTCACAAATTCCTACAGTGTTGACCCCGATTCTTCGTGGACGATCTTCGCAGAGGAAGCGAGATGCAGTGACATGATGGAGGCCAACGCAGTGGCTTTGAAGCTCCCTCAGTTCTGCGAACAACAGGCGGCCTCCTGGTTTGTGCAAGCAGAGGCTCAGTTCAAGCTCTGGAACGCAGTGCAGGATCAGACCCGTTACCTCTACGTGGTCTCTGCACTCGACAGCTCCACGGCTTCGAGGATCATCAGCCTGCTGGAAAATCCCCCGGCCGACAGCAAGTACGACACCCTTAAGGCGCGGCTTATCCAGGTATTCGGCCTCACAAAGTCGGAACGCGCACGGCAGTTACTCACGCTGCCCGGGTTAGGCGACTCCAAGCCGTCGGAGTTAATGAGCCAGATGCTCACGCTCCTTGGTTCAGAACCGCAGTGTTTCCTATTTCGGGAATTGTTCCTGAGCCAATTGCCCGAGCAGGTGCAGGCAGCCCTCGCGAGGTTGGAAACTGCGAATTGTGTGGCGCTCGCGGCCGAGGCTGGCAAAATTTACGCCGTCATGCAACAATACTGCGCTGCCTCGAGGCCTCCCTCCCAGAAAGGACCCGCCCTGACGCCTCCACCATCCGGCTGGTGTTATTACCACGCCCGTTTCGGCCCGAAGGCCCGATGCTGCCGTCCTCCCTGCGGGTTCAAGCCTAAAGCAACGAAGAAACACCAGCACCAACCGTGCGACGGGAAAACTGAACCTGAAGTTTGCCCTACGGCCGCGATGGTGATTGGCGATTCCGGGAAGCTACTCTATGTCACCGATTCCATCTCAGGCCAGCGGTTTTTATGCGACACGGGAGCGCAGTGTAGCATCCTTCCCGCATCGATCCTCGACATCCGGACTGGGAGGTGCGGTTGTCCGCTCCAAGCTGCTAATGGCGGCGCTACTCGTACATTTGGGAAACGGCGGGCCCAGGTGTGTTTCGGCGGTCAACGCTTCCAGTGGGAGTTTATCACCGCCAAGATTGCGCAAGCGATCCTCGGCGCTGACTTTTTATGCACCAACAGCTTGTTAGTAGATTTGAAAAATCGTCGACTGATCAACGCCGCCACGTTCAACTCCATCGCGTGTTTTCAAGGTTCTGCCGCATCGCACGCGGTCTCCTGCGCCTTGCCAGTGTCCAACGATTTCACCCGCCTCCTTGGGGAATTCCCAGAGTTAACCAGGCCCACCTTCTCTGCAACGACCGCCAAGCATGGGGTGAAGCGCCATATTACGACAACCGGCTCCCCGGTTTACGCACGGGCTCGGCGATTGGAACCCAGCAAACTCGCAGCCGCGAAGGCAGAGTTCACCGCAATGGAGTGGTTGAGGATTATTCGCCGGTCGAATAGTCCCTGGTCCTCGCCGCTCCATATCGTCCCTAAACCCGGTGGCGGATGGCGGCCCTGCGGTGACTACCGACGGCTTAACGAGGTCACAACTCCTGATCAGTATCCCATACCACACATTCAGGATTTCTCCGCGCATTTGGCCGGGAATTCGATTTTTTCCAAAGTCGACCTTGTACCATCAGGTGCCTGTGCACCCCCAGGACGTCCCAAAGACAGCGGTTATTACCCCTTTCGGCCTATTTGAGTTTCCCCGAATGCCATTCGGGCTCAAGAATGCGGCACAGGCGTTTCAGCGCCTTATGGATTCGGTACTGCGGGACCTTAAGTTTTTATTTGTGTACCTCGATGATATTCTAATCGCCAGCGCCACTAAAGAGGAACACATCGCTCATCTACGCTTACTCTTTTGCCGCCTCCATCAGCATGGCCTGATAATCAACCCGGCCAAATGCCAGTTCGGGCTGCAGCAGTTGGACTTTTTGGGCCACCGCATCACTTCGGAGGGGGCGTTGCCACTTCCGTCAAAGGTGGATACGATCGCAGCATTTCCGCGGCCGCAGTCCATCAAGGCCCTCCAGGAGTTCCTGGGTATGGTGAATTTTTATCATCAGTTTGTGCCCAGGGCCGCACAACTAATGCAGCCACTCTACGAGGCTCTCAGAGGAAAGCCGGGAAAGGGACCCGTGGTTTGGATGCCGGAGATGGATTGTGCCTTCGGGGACACGAAGGCCGCTCTCGCGAACGCAACGATGCTGGCACACCCACTGCCTGGCGCCACCATCGTCCTCACGACCGACGCTTCTGATTTCACGATAGGAGCCGTGCAAGAGCAGTGGGTCAACGGTGCGTGGCAACCACTGGCGTTTTTTAGTCGCCAACTGCGCCGTAACCAGCGCAAGTACAGCACGTTCGACAGGGAGTTGTTAGCGTTGTTTCTGGCTATCCGCCATTTTCATTTTCTTTTGGAAGGGCGCCATTTCACCGCGTTTGTGGACCATGAACCGCTGACGTTTGCTATGGCCAAGACTACCGAACCGTGGTCGGCTTGGCAGCAGCGGCAACTCACCTTTATTTCAGAGTTCACCACAGACACCCGTCATGTGGCCGGCAAGGACAACGTGGTGGCCGATTGCCTCTCGCGCACGGCCGTCCACCCCGTCCAGCTGGGAATAGATTATTCACACATGGCTGCTGACCAAGCAGCTGACCCCGAAACTCAAGCTTTCCGTACCGACTCCTCCTGCCTTCAGCCAACAGACATACATTTCCACTCGGCGGGCACCTCTTTGCTCTGCGACGTCTCCATGGGGCCTCCCCGCCCGATCGTTCCGGTTTCCTGGCATCGCAAAGTTTTTGATGCCATACACGGACTTTCACATCCTGGCGTGAGGGCGTCTCAGAAGTTACCGGCATCCAAATTCGTCTGGAAAGGGATGCGCAAGGACGTTCGCGACTGGGCTAATACCTGCGTTGTTTGCCAACGAGCCAAGGTGCAACATCATGTTAAAGCCCTCTTGGCCACCTTTGAAGGGCCGGAACGCCGTTTCGACCACGTCAACGTCGACCTCGTTCGGCCACTTCCACCGTCACAGTTTCACTCACCTCTTGACCATGGTCGACCGCACTACGAAATGGCCGGAGGCGGTTCCGCTGATGTCCACTACCTCCACGGATGTCGCCAGGGCTTTTATTTCCTCGTGGGTGGCACGGTTCGGCGTCCCATCGGATATTTCGTCTGACCGCGGCCCACAATTCACGTCCGAGCTTTGGAATGCTGTGGCTATCGGTTTGGGCACCAAGCTCCATTGCACCACGGCCTACCACCCACAGGCCAATGGGTTATGTGAGCGCTTTCATCAGTCGTTGAAGGCAGCGCTCAGGGCCAGCCTCCAGGACACTGCATGGGTAGACAGGCTGCCTTGGGTTATGCTTGGTTTGCGTATGGCACCAAACGAAGACCTGTAGCCGTCTGCCGCGGAACTGGTGTATGGCCAGACACTCCGGGTGCCAGGCGAGTTCCTGCCGTCACCAACGCAGCCGTGGTCCGCAACCGAGCAACTCGAAGCCCACCGGGACGCTGCCCGGATGTTCCAGCTGATTCTGACGTCACATCACGGTCTTCCGGCCTCCCACATTCCAGTGGAGCTAATGTGGGCCAAGTTCGTTTTTGTTCGTCACGATGCCCATCGCAGTCCACTCAAGCCTCCTTACGCGGGGCCTTTCCGAGTATTGCGGGTGGGTGCCAAGAGTTTTTTGGTCGACATCGGCGGCAAACCCAACCACATTTCAAGCCCGCGCACCTGGACCTCGAACAGCCAGTTGAAACCGCACAGCCACCGCGTTGTGGTCAGCCTCCCGTCGCTGCCACGCCCGGCCAGATCGTTCCACCTGCCAGTTCATCAACTGCCCAGCACATTCCTCTCCGGGAATATAGGAGTCATTTGAACAGGCTTGTCCGACCTCCTCTTCGATTGACTGCCGTTGTTAAGGACAATTCTGGGGGGGCGCATGTGGCAGAGCCACCAAGGGGTTCTTATATTGTTGTACATAATTGCCTGTAACAAAGTCAATCGGTATCTGTATTCGTTTGCTGCATGTTAACAGCGTGGTCTCTAAAGGATTAAGACCAAGCGCGATGACGTCATCATGTGGGTCACATGACGTTCCCAACGATGGGAAACGTGATGACGTCATGATGTCAGACTGAGGAGCCTCCCCTCTCAGTCCTCATGGAGCCAGCTTTAAGCAAAGACCTGTGTTTGAGTTCTCCTGTGTTTTTGAATGTTACTTCCACCAGTTTGCATTAAACATCGTTTTCGTTAGCTGATTGCCTCGCTCTTAGTAATTTCGTCAGGAATTCACAAATTCCTACACCCCCACCACCCCATTGCATGCTCTTTTTATTTCAAATGTCTAGAGGTATGGGTGGATGGGCTGATATGATGAAGATATATATTTACACTTAAACTCAGAGCTCAAACTAATTTAACACAATGGCCCGGATATTCCGATCGCAGGCCTCCCGCGGGCGGAGGCCTGCGATCTGGGGAAATCTGCGCCCTTACCCGAGGGCTCCCAGGACGCGCACAGTTCCGATGCTGGGCCACTCCAAACTGCCAGTGCGCAGGGCCCACGTATCCCAGAGGCACAGGATCACGTGGGCCATGGGGAGCCAATCAAAGAAGGAAATCTCCCTTCATACATTTGACAGGAAGACCTGTCAAATATATGAATGGAGGTCACCCCCAAAACATAGTAAAACTTTAAATACAATTTTAACTCTTATCTTGGTAAAAGCAGGCCTGCTAAGGGTTTTCTGCGGGCGGAGGGTCTCCAAAAAACGGAACTCTCCGCCCGCAATTTTTTTTAAAAACACTTTTTTAAAATGACTTGAAAGTCCAATAAATTAACTATTTTAAACAAAACTTTAAATTTTTGGAAAAAATTATTAAAGTTTTTTACGGGGCTAAAAATAAACTTAGCTTTTTTTAAAGTATTTTTAAATGATAAATCAGTGGAATTTTTTTTTTTTACTTTTTTCAACTCTTATCTTGGTAAAAGCAGGCCTGGTGAGGGTTTTCTGCAGGCGGAGGGTCTCCAAAAACCGGAACTCTCCGCCCGCAAAGGCCCTTCTCCTGGGCAGCCGGAGGATTTGTCAAGAGATTTCTTGACAGATTGGAAATGCCGGTTTCCAGCGCATGCACAGCGCATGCCTGAAACTGGCATTTCCAATGTCCCTATGGGTGGGTACACAGCGCGTACACACCCGTAGGGATCGGAATATCCGGCCCATTATAGTAGTTGTTGGGTGGGAGCTACACCGGATTTGCAAAGAAGGGATGATGATAATTAAGGAAAGTGGTCCACCAGAAAATATAATCTAAAGTAAGAATTCTGCACAGAATAGAGCAGTTCATTAGTTTTAGGGGTGTAGAGATGGAATATGTCCCAATATTACATGATTTTATTCCAGTCATTATGCTGATAATCTCTGAATCTGTGCTGTTAACTTTCTCGTATTGCAATATTAAAGGAAAATTTTTCAAATGTAAAATAAATATGACTGTGCTGTCTTTGATGCACAATAATGTTTTTGCAATGCAGTTAGCCACATCTGGATTCCAATTGGCTACATGTGGCTAGTATCTAACATATTGAACTGAGTTAGAGTAGGAAAAACTGTGAAAGCATATTTTAAAGTAATAGGGTCATGTGGATTACATAGACTGCCTCCATTTTAGCCCTGTTGCGGGTACAGCAATCTGTATTGTAAATCCAATAAGCTGTCATGGTGTAGCTCTCACTCAACCTCTACTGTACTCAGCTCAATACATCTATGCTGTCCAAACAGACAAAAGGCTATAGTGATATTGTGCAGGAAAAACTTCAGACAACTATTGCAATGTTATATTACAACGTATTTTAGTGATGTATTGTGTCTCTCTGAGAGGGCAGATGAGGCCTCAGCTTAACATCTCATCTGACAGTGCAGCATTACCTCAGTTTTTCCTGGGGTGTATTGCAGGGAAAGACTTAAGGGTAGAATTTCCGCTTTAGGTGCAATCGACGATCCGGGTGCAAATTTTGCCCAAAATTGCACCAGTTTTGAGAAGTGTTTTTCTTCCTCAAGTTTCTGCCCAAACTCATTTGCATATCGCCGAACGTCCTGGCTGACACTTCAGTGCGGTACTAAGGGAATGTTGCACTGTCAGATGAGACGTTAAACTGAGGCCCCATCTGCTCTCTCAGGGAGACATAAAAGATCCCATGGCACCACTCGAAGAAGAGCAGGGGAGGTCTCTCCGGTGTCCTGGCCAATATTTATCCTTCAACCAACATCACTAAAACAGATTATCTGTTCATTTATCTCATTGCTGTTTGTGGGAGCTTGCTGTGTGCAAAATTGTCTGCCACATTTCCTACATTACAACAGTGACTACACTTCAAAAGTTTTTCATTGGCTCTAAAGCACTTTCGGACGTCATGAAAGGCACTATGTAAATGCTTTTTCTTTCTGTCAATTATGTTTTGTTATATTAATTACATTGTCACATTGCATATTTACACAACAAAACAAGTAAGCTTTGCGAATTAAACTTTATGGGTGACAATAGCAGTAATCTTTATATCAAAACAGTCCAAAAGGTCAGTAGATTGTACAGCCTACTCCGCTTTTGTGTTAACCTGCTAAATGTCTAGTTTACAATTTACAATCACATTCTCCCTGTAAGTATTAATCTAATTATTTTTTTATTCGTTTATGGGATGTGGGCGTCGCTGGCAAGGCAAGCATTTATTGCCCATCCCTAATTGCCCTTGAGAAGGTGGTGGTGAGCTGATCTATTTGTAAGATTGTAATTATTGTTAATTTATCACAGTGGGGGAAATCATCCTGTGGGAAGCTCTTAAGGTACTTATGTTGATATCTATACATGGCACTGTCTGCATTCTTAGTTGGTAATTTCCCACCAGTGATCATTTAAGCCATCCATTTATAAATCCTTGTTGGCAGCAAATACTTCACAATTATATATAGGTCTAGACTCACCAGGAATCTTCACTTTGGGAGAAAGGATTGAAGTTGTCATAAAGGAATTTACAAAAGGAAAGGAGAATGTCTTAGGCCGGAATTTTCCAGGATGCTAGCGGGCAAGATCGGTGGCGGGTTGGATGAGAAAGTTGTTACTTTTGACAGCAGGTTGGGAACCCGCTATCATTTCACTCCCACGCGTCCTTCTCCCACGCGTCCTTCCCCCAGGCACGTCTGTCTTCGCGGACCCGACCTGACCAGCAGAGGCGGGCGACCCAATTTAAACATTTATTAGCTTGTTGTCAGGCCCTTAAGGGTGTTTTTAAACTTACCTTTTAAATTTAACTGGATGCTCTTGGGGACCACGCTGCTCGGGAAGCACGTCTGTAAACCTAAGGCGGGAGTTGAGTGACCATTGCTCCAGCTGGTTAGTTGACAGGATGAAATGTACTATAAAAGCTGCCACCTGACAGCTGATCACTTTACTCAGGCCGAAGCTGTTTCTCACTGCATTTGCAACACAGATTGAGCTTTCTGCAAGCTGCAAGTCTTTCAAGCAAAGTTTCCACTCAGTGTCATCTCATTGTAAGAACCTCGCTCACCATTGACAGATTGTTTCTGTCATCTATTCCATCAGCAGAGGTGCCATTTATACTCTCTCACCTTGGTCCTCAGAATCTGACCACGACACCAGCAGCACCAGGCACACCAGCAGCACCAACAACAACACCAACCTTCTCCGCAATCACCTGATGCTGCGCAGGACACAGGGCATCAGCACCCGAGCACATTGCTGCCCGGGAAGCCAGGGATGTCCTCATCATGGCCAGATTTACTTCACTTGACGTTGTACACCCATATGGCTGCCACATGATGCACCAGGTTGGCACCACCCCACACCATCACCATAAAGGATCCCTACAATGGCCAAGCCATTCCTTTCATACTCATCACCATTGCGGGGGTACTGTTATGTCTGACCATTCACTGCAACTCACTAAGCCACTTCCAAAGGTGCACACAGATCTGTCCCAATTATCGGAAAGTGTTGAAAATAAAGATTTTTATGTTTGACACGACATTAACAGAAACTTTACATAAACATTGGATAAAACCTTCTTCTTAGGCAGTCCCTCGGAACCGAGGATGACTTGCTTCCACATTAAAAATTAGTTCGCAGGTGACTGATTAGTCCAATGCGGGACCTACAGTCTCTGTCACAGGTGGGGCAGATGGTGGTTGAAGGGATGGGTGGGTGGGGTGCTTGGGTTGACGTGCACTCCTTCCATTGTTTGTGCTTGGCTTCCGCTTGCTCCCGGCGAAGAGACTCGAGGTGTTTGGCGCCTTCCCGGATGCTTCTCCTCCACTTTGTGTGGTCTTGGGCCAGGCATTCCCAGGTGTCGGTGGGGATGTTACACTTTTTCAAGGAGGCTTTGAGGGTGTCCTTGAAGTGTTTCCTCTGCCCACCTGGGGCTCTCTTGCCGTGCCGGAGCTCCGAGTAGAGCGCTTATTTTCGGAGTCTCGTATCGGGCATGCGGACAATGTAACCCATCCATTGGAGCTGATTGAGCGTGGTCAAAGCTTCGATGCAGGGGATGTTGGCCTGAGCAAGAACATTGACATTGGTGCGCCTATCCTGCCAATGGATTAGTAGGATCTTGCGGTGGCAGCGTTGGTGGTACCTCTCCAGTGCTTTGAGGTGCCTGCTGTACATGGTCCATGTCTCTGAGGCATACAGCAGGGCGGGTATCACTGCTGCCCTGTAGACCATGAGCTTAGTGCCGGGTTTGAGGTCCTGGTCTTCAAACACTCTCTTCCTCAGGCGACCTCAGGATAAAACACCCAAGTGGCTACCCCTGTGTGTTGTTAGTTGGTATGATTGCATTAGGATGAGGGTGAGTGTGAGGGGTGGCTAGTGAGATGGGGATGTGATAATGTAGATAGAGAGTGAGGGATGGGTGGAGGTGCAAGGTAAGTTGATGTGAGTAAGAATGTACAGGAGTAGGGTAGGGAAGGCAGAGTGATGGGGATGTGATGAGAGGCACAGCAGGATGAAGTTGTTTTGTACTAACGTTTCCTGATTTAATGAGATAATTGAAACATTTGTGGCACTGCACTCAGGTCCTCCTGACCATATCCCTGCTTGTGACCTCCTCTGCAATCTGCAACTAGGCTGTCTTGGTCTCCTGGGGAGGTCTCTTCCACCCATCGGAAGGGAAGAGGACCTTCCCTGCGTGCTCTGACTTGCTCCATAAACATATGGAGGGAGTCTTTGGAGAACTTGGGTGCAGCCCTCTGCCGCTGTGCAGTCATTGTTAGTGTTTGCAGCACTCCAATGCTGTAGTGCGCTGACAGCACTGTGTTAGATTAAGCTTCAAAACTAATGCGGCCATGGTCCCTTTAAAGGTCCCGGCTGAAAACACATCATGAATGACGTCACCAGGCCCGCTCCATCTAATTGGGCCGGGTAATGCACTGGGTGGGCTTAATAGGCCTCATTAAGGTAAGTTCATTTTCAACAGCAGGATGGTGCCAGCAGCGGGGTTGCGACCCACCATGGACCGGACCCGCCAAGGTAAGCAAGATTCCGGCCATAGTGTCCCTACCCAAAGTCCACACATCATCGAGGCAGTGACATACTTGAGCTGCAATAGCCAGAAATAACAAATTTTATTAAAAGCATGAAGGGTTGCAAGAAGAGGTTCAATGAGCTTAAAGGGGTGGTGAAACTCTTGGTGACACTCAATGGATATACAAAAAATCCTTGTGTATAGGGAATACAATTTCAAAGTTTGCGGATGATACAAAACTTGGGAACCATCATGGATCTGACTTAAAACTTGATCAATGCCTTTCAGAGTATGTATGATACAAAGACGAACACTTGCGGTGAGAGATGAAGAGGACTAACTCTTTATAACATCCCCCCCGTTGTAAGTATTTTAGTTGAAGACCAATCAAAGTTATACTTTTAGGGTTTGATAGTGCCAAATTATGTGGACTGCACAGAAATATTGGAGTCGATTTTATCCCTTGGGTGGGAACGTGGCCTAGCGAGTGTCCGGCCCGACCGTGAGCGGCAGCAGAGAGGCTCGGCCACTTTTAATGGCCAGTCCTCATTAGCCTGCCACTTGCTGACATCCAGATGAAAAGTGCCGGGAAGGCTGCGTGAAGAGGCTTCCCGGCCATTAAACTCGCACAGCTCGGAGACTGCTGTGATCAGGACAGAGGAGGCTCAAGGTTTTGTTGTGGGGCCCAAAACTTAGCTTACTGAGCCTCTTATGACCCTTAGCCTTGTGGGAAGCCACTACTGCTCTCCCGCACAGGCATCAGCTAAAAATAGCTGTTGGACCCCGCTGACTTAGTCGGAGCCCAATCTGCATATTTAAAAAGGACTCTGCTGGCTTTGGGTGGGTCTCCTTGCTGCCTGCAATTTAAAATTGCAATCGCCCAGATCAGGGCGGGAACGGAATGAGTAAATCCCTGCCTGGTTTCTGTTGGGTGGGGGGAATTAGAATTCCCCCCATTGATTCTAGTTTTGTTCTTGATATCTTAATTAAGAATATAGGAGTCAAGGAATTAATCCATATTGAAGTAAGTAACCTTTACTAGACTAGGCCTGTTATTATTTAGCTTCTGGTGGATAATATATTTTTAAATGTAGTGTCTCTAGCTAATGGTTCTTGAGTTTAAGGTGACATGTTCTTTCACTGAGGGAAGGAACTGATTGCATATTCAGCTGCAGATGTTCTGTGGTTGTAATAAGGAGTGAGCTGGCTCCGATATTAAAGGAAAATACATTTAACATAAAAGAGCTGTTGCAGCTGAAGGATTGGATAATTGGCCCCATGGCAGTTCTGTGCAGAGAAACCTTTGTTCATTTCAAAACCAATAAAGATACATTTTGGAGAAACCTTTAGTCTGAGGCATGATATCTGACAAATTAAAAAAGTGAGTTGTGAATGAGGTATGATCTTTCCCGTTGTTATCATCTTGTTGGTGTAGCCATTAGTGGAGTTAATGTCTCAGACCAGCACAGAATGCTAATGTCTGAGATAATGTAGTCAGTCTGCGTTGCTGCTCGTGATTTATTTGTAGTCTGATTTTGGTTGGTTCACTGTTTTTTTTTAAATAACTGCAATAAAATGCAAAATACAGGCAGCAAGAGAAATTTCCAAAAAAAGACAATTAATTTATGTTCATGGCAGGAGTCATGCTTTATTTTCTTGATACATGAGAAATACAGTACTTAAGAGAAATAGACTACTAAATGTTTTGTATAATGAAAAGATTTGGTTGAAGGTTATTTACTGTAGTATAAACAGAAAATGCAGGGAATACATGACAGGTCCATTGAAACTATTAAGTCTTCAAATGTTGATGGAACTGCTGTGAATTTCCATATTTCGGGACATATATTTTGATTAGTGAAGTTCAGGTACAAATGTTTCAGAAGCTTGTCTACATTTATTTCTGTGTTATTTTTTGTCGGGCATTTTAAGTAAATGGGTTAAGGCCAGCTTCTGGTAAATGGCGGTTCCCAAGACATTGATCTCAGGAGACTCGACAAGTGTGGTAGCATTGAAGGCCAAGGAGGAAATGTGCTTTGTTTTGTGTGAGATAGTTATTACCGGACACTTATTTGGCGTGAATGTTACCTGCCACTTGTCCGTACAAGCATAGATGTTATCCAGGTCCTGCTGTAGGCTCACATGTGCTGCATCATTATTGGAGGAGTTATGATCTTATGATGGAAGGAAGGTTATTGATGAAGTAGCTGAAGATAGTTGGGCCAAGGACAATTCCCTGAAGATCTCCTGCAGTGATGCCTTGGGGCTGTGATGACTGGCATCTGACAACCACAACCATCTTCCTCTACATCAGGGATAACTCCAGCCACTGGAGAGTTGCCACCCGCTCCCCGCCTCCCCTCCCCATCCCCAATCGCATTGGGTTTAAGCAGACTTTGGTAAGTGGCAGAAAAAGTCTTTTAAGTGCATTTACTGAATTTTAGTGAGTAAAAAAGTGAATTATTTGAAGTAAGTTTAATTTTTTAGAGTAAATTAAGCTGTTGGGGAGTTGAAACCGGAAGTAGGATCCGGGTATAAAAAGGGGCGGGCTTAGAGCTGCAGGCTGAGTGCAATCGCATTGAGTTTAAGTAGAGTTTGGTAAGTGGCAGAGTTCGGGCAAGTGGGAGGTGAGGGGGTGCTTGTTGCTCTGTTTTGCTCTGAGGCTAATCCAACACTGCGGACGTGGAGCAGTGAGACAATTCAACCGGACAGGTCCCCCAGACAGCTTCCACGAGGGAGGTTGGTGATCAGCTGGTTGGTAGGTTCTCTTCCTTCTCTTCTATACCTTTAAGTTGGTAAGTCCTATTAAATAGTGGTGTAATGTTATCATCTATATCGGGGCAGAGGGTCTTCATAACTAATAATAAGAAATTTAATTAATTACACAGATATGGGTGAACAGGTGATGTGTCACTGTTGCGAAATGTGGGAGCTGGTGGACCCCATTGAGGCTCACGGTGATTACATTTGCGATAAGTGTTTGCTGCTAGAGGAACTCAAGCTCCATGTTAAAGAGCTTGAGACCGAGCTTCAGACACTGCGACACATCAGGGAGGGGGAGAAGTTCCTGGACTCTATGTTTCAGGAGGTGGTCACACCTATGAAATTAATTACTGCAGATGTAGTCCGTGGTCAGGGACAGGGCGGTATGACTACGAACGAGGAAGGTACATGGATCCAGGATGTAGTGTTGAAGGAGCCGCAGCCCTTGCTCTTGTCAAGCAGGATTGAGGTTCTTACGCCCTGTGAGGGCGGGAGCGGGGACTGCAGGGAGGATGAGCAACCTGGCCACAGCACCATGGTACAGGGGGCCATTCAAGTGGAGGGAGTAAAAAGAAATGTTGTAGTGGTAGGGGATAGTATCATTAGGGGGATAGATAGGGTTCTCTGCAGTCAAGAGCGGGAGTCCCAAAGGCTGTGTTGCCTGCCCGGTGCCAGGGTTAAGGACATCTCTTCTGGGCTGGAAAGAAACTTGGAGTGGGAGGGGGAGGATCCAGTTGTCGTGGTCCATGTTGGTACAAATGATGTAGATAGGACTAGGAAGGAGGTTCTGTTAAAGGAGTATGAGCAGCTAGGGGTCAAATTAAAAAACAGAACCTCAAGGGTAATAATCTCTGGGTTATTACCTGAGCCACGAGCGAATTTGGCTAGGATAAATAAAATTAAAGAGTTAAATGCGTGGCTCAAAGACTGGTGTGGGAGAAATGGGTTTTGCTTCTTGGGACACTGGCACCAGTACTGGGACAGGAGGGAGCTGTTCTGTTGGGACGGACTCCACTTGGCCAGTGCTGGGACTAGAGTCCTGGCGAATCATATAACTAGGGCTGTAGAGAGGGCTTTAAACTAATTAGTGGGGGGAGGTTTCTAGAGAGCAAATAACAGAAATGACAACTGAGAAGGTCATAGACTTAGGTAGCAGTGGGGAAATTAAAAAACAGAACGTGTCAGGAAGGGACAGAAGGTATGGAGTAAAAGGTAAAGTAGTAAAAGGGGAAAAAACAGGAACTAAGTGTCACAAAACATATTTCAAAGTTCTTTATCTGAATGCACGTAGCATTCGTAACAAAATGAATAAGTTAACGGCACAAATAACTACATATGGGTATGATCTTGTGGCCATTACAGAAACATGGCTGCAGGGTGACCATGACTGGGAATTAAACATACCAGGTTATTTAATAATCGGGAAGGACAGGCAGGAAGGGAGGGGAGGTGGGGTGGCTATGTTAATAAAGGAAGGAATCACTATAATACAGAGAAATGATATTGGGTCAAAGGAGCAGGATAGTGAAACAGTTTGGGTAGAGATAAGGAATAATAGGGGGAAAAAAACACTAGTGGGCGTAGTCTATAGGCCTCCGAACAGTTGCAACTCTGTTAGACGGAGTATTAATCAGGAAATAGTTGAGGCTTGTAATAAGGGAACAGCTATAATTATGGGGGATTTTAACTATCATATTAACTGGACAAATCAAATTGGGCAGAGCAGCCTTGAGGATGAGTTCATTGACTGTATTAGGGATGGGTTTCTTGAGCAGTATGTAGCTGAACTGACCAGGGGGCAAGCAACTTTAGATTTGGTCCTGTGTAATCAGACAGGATTAATTAAAAATGTCCTAGTAAAGGATCCCCTTGGAATGGGTGACCATAACATGGTTGAATTCCATATTCAAGTAGAGGGTGAGAGGGTTGGATCTCAAACAAACGTGCTGAGCTTGAATAAAGGAGACTATGAAGGTATGAGAGCGGAATTGATTAGAGTGGACTGGGAAAATAGATTAAAGGGTAAGACGGCACATGATCAGTGGTGTACATTTAAGGAGTTATTTTACAACTTCCAAAAAATATATATTCCACTGAGGAAAAAAGGGTGTAAAAGAAAAGATAGCCATCCGTGACTAAGTAAAGTAATTAAGGATAGTATCCGACTAAAAACAAGGGCATATAAGGTAGCCAAATCGAGTGGGAGGATAGAAGATTGGGAAGTCTTTAAAAGACAGCAAAAAATAACTAAAAGATTGATTAAGAAAGGGAAGATAGATTATGAAAGTAAATTAGCAAAAAATATAAAAACAGATAGCAAAAGTTTCTATAGTTATATAAAAAGACAAAGGGTGGCTAAAGTAAATGTTGGTCCCTTAGAGGATGAGACTGGGAAATTAATGGTGGGAAACATGGAGATGGCAAAAACGCTGAACAAATATTTTGTATCAGTCTTTACGGTAGAGGACACTAAGAATATCCCAACACTGGACAAACAGGGGGCTCTAGGGGGAGAGGAGCTAAATACGATTAAAATCACTAAGGAAGTGGTACTTGGTAAAATAATGGGACTGAAGCCGGATAAATCCCCTGGACCTGATGGCTTACATCCTAGGTTCTTGAGGGATGTGGCGGTCGGGATTGTGGATGTATTGGTAATAATTTTCCAAAACTCCCTGGACTCAGCAAAGGCCCCGGCAGATTGGAAAACTGCTAATGTAACACCCTTATTTAAAAAGGGTAGTAGGCAGAAGGCTGGAAACTATAGACTTGTTAGCCTAACATCTGTGGTTGGTAAAATTTTAGAGTCCATTATTAAGGAGACAGTAACGGGACATTTGGATAAACATAATTTAATAGGACAAACTCAGCATGGTTTCATGAAGGGGAAGTCATGTTTGACAAATTTGCTTGAGTTCTTTGAGGAAGTAACATACAGGGTGGATAAAGGAGAACCAGTGGACGTAGTGTATTTAGACTTCCAAAAGGCATTTGACAAGGTGCCACACAAAAGATTATTGCTCAAGATAAAAAATCACGGGATTGGGGGTAATATTCTGGTGTGGGTGGAGAATTGGCTCTCTAACAGAAAGCAGAGAGTTGGGATAAATGGTTCATTCTCAGACTGGCAATCAGTAACTAGTGGTGTTCCGCAGGGGTCAGTGCTGGGTCCCCAACTCTTTACAATCTATATTAACGATTTGGAGGAGGGGTCCGAGTGTAACATATCAAAGTTTGCAGATGATACAAAGATGGGAGGGAAAGTAGTGAGTGAGGAGGACATAAAAAACCTGCAAAGTGACATAGACAGGCTAAGTAAGTGGGCAGAGATTTGGCAGATGGAATACAATACTGGAAAGTGTGAGGTTATGCACTTTGGCAGGAAAAATCATAGAGCAAGTTATTATCTTAATGGCAAGAAACTGGAAAGTACTGTAGTACAAAGGGATCTGGGGGTTCTGGTGTACGAAACTCAAAAAGTTAGTATGCAGGTGCAGCAAGTGATCAAGAAGGCCAATGGAATGTTGGCTTTTATTGCTAGGGGGATAGAATATAAAAACAGGGAGGTATTGCTGCAGTTATACAAGGTATTGGTGAGACCGCACCTGGAATACTGCATACAGTTTTGATGTCCATACTTAAGAAAAGACATACTTGCTCTCGAGTCAGTACAAAGAAGGTTCACTCGGTTAATCCCGGGGATGAGGGGGTGGTCATATGAGGAGAGGTTGAGTAGATTGGGACTCTACTCATTGGAGTTCAGAAGAATGAGATGCGATCTTATTGAAACATATAAGATTGTGAAGGGGCTTGATCGGGTGGATGCGGTGAGGATGTTCCCAATGATGGGTGAAACTAGAACTAGGGGGCATAATCTTAAAATAAGGGGCTGCTCTTTCAAAACTGAGATGAGGAGAAACTTCTTCACTCAGAGGGTGGTAAGTTTGTGGAATTTGCTGCCCCAGAAAGCTACGGAAGCTACATCATTAAATAAATTTAAAACAGAAATAGATAGTTTCCTAGAAGTAAAGGGAATTAAGGGTTACAGGGAGCGGGCAGGAAATTGGACATGAGTCTAGGTTCGGAATGGTCATGGCCCTGTGGGTAGTGGCGCGGGCCCAGGGGCTGTGTAGCCTGGTTCTGCTCCTACTTCTTGTGTTCTAATTCTGTGTTAGATTTCAGGAGATGGTTTTATTCCTGTTCCTGGCTGGGGTGGAGATCGCCTTTACAGAAGGTAAGTACTGTAGAAAATATAGGGACAGAGTGATCTCCTGGAAGAGTTTTGATCGCCTAGATGGGTCGGAGAGGAATTTCCCAGATTTTTTCTCCCAAATTGGCCATTGGGTTTTTTATCTGGTTTTTCGCCTCTCCCGGGAGATCACATGGGTTCGGGTGGGATGGAGAGTGATAGAAGATTTGAGGTTAGGATCAGATCAGCCATGATCTTATTGAATGGTGGAGCAGGCTCAAGGGGCCGATTGGCCTACTCCTGCTCCTATTTCTTATGTTCTTATGTTCTTATGTTCACTCCCATTGATTTCAATGTTTCTAGGATTCCTTGGTGCCATACTCAGTTGAATGCTGCCTTGATGTCTAGGGCAACTATTCTCACCTCTCTTCTGGCATTCAGGTCTTGCGTCTATGTCTGGATCAAGGTTTTGACAAAGGAGAAGATTTTTGTTTAGAAAGCTCGTATTTGTAAATCATCTCTACCCAGAATTTCATCCATTTTGTAGTAGTAATGGGCCTAGATGAATTCCTTAGATCAGATCCTTTTAGCAAGAATGGAACTCCTGAGGTTAATTTCAGAAAGATGATCACTTGGCAATCATCCTCTAAGATCCATTATTTTTGGACACGGAATCATTCAGATTTTCATTACACTCATAAAGAATTGCAGATTTTTTTTTCTAACCCAAAATCCTAGAACTTGGATAGGTATTTTTCAATTCAATTGTTTTAGTTGGCAAGGGACAATGGGCTAGATTTTCAGTATAGACAGTTTTGGGGCGCTAACCTTAGCGCCCGCCCCAAAGTAGCGCCCCGTTGCCGGAAATTCAGTGGCTTCGCCCTAAGAGGTTGGTGGAGCGCTAAAAGAGGCGTTCCACTACTATCTTTAGGCGCTAAGCCGGCGGTGCAGAGCGCAACACCCGAGCTCGGGCGCAGCGCACGGCAGACACTCTGGTGCCAGTGAGCTCTTAAAGGGGAAGGGTGCATGTGTTTTTTTCAAAGGCAGAGTCTGGGGGGGAAAGGAGGAAATAGGAGGATGATGATGATGAGGAGGATGAGGATGAGGATGAGGAGGAGGATGAGGAGGAGGAGGAGGAGGAGGAGGAGGAGGAGGAGGAGGAGGTGGTGGTGGTGGTGGTGGCCGGAAACATAAATACACCGTTCACAACAACATACTGGACCCTTCCAGACAACACATGCAGACTGCCTTTTATAGTGCAGGAGGAGTGCCCTTTAATTTGCGCTCCCCAGGGTGTGTTGCGTTCCATTTTACAAACGCTCTGGATGCCAGCCGCACAATGGGGCGGTCCGACTGAAGTTTGGATTCGGGGCGGCCAAAGGGCGTTGCACGAGGATGTGACGTCATTTTCTGCGCGCGCATCCAGGCGGCCGCTAAACTTTGCACCGGCGCTAACGGGCAACTTAATTTGGGGCGAGGCGCAAACTGCGTTGCGCCCGGGCGCTACACGCATAGCGCCCGAAAATCACTTCTCTTAAGGCGCTAACTGCTGGCGCAAGCAACTGAAAATCTAGCCCATATTAACTGCTGATATACTAAATTGAAAAAGCACTTTCAAAGTGAAATACAAAATCCTGTCATGCATTTTTCAAACATTTTGAAGTAATATTTAATTTTTCCAGATAATATTTGAAAGAATCTAATTCAGTGTGATTAATGTAACTGGTCAATTGCACTTGCTAGGATTTCATATTTTAAGTGGTTGAGAGTTAGGCTTGATCTATCAAGCAGCACAACAGTGTGCATATGAATATTTGTTCCTGAGAATCATCAAATTTCCCAGTATATGCAAATTTGCTGATCATAGAGTCATAGAATGGTTACAGCACACAAGGAGGCCATTCAGCCCATCGAGCCTGTGCTGGCTCTCTGCAAGAGCATTTCAGCTAGTCTCACTCCCCCGCCCTTTCCCCGTAGCCCTGCAAATTTCTTTCCTTCAGATACTTATCCAATTCCCTTTTGAAAGCCGTGATTGAATCTGCCTCCACCACCCTGTCAGGCAGTGCATTCCAGATCCTAACCACTCACTGCGTAAAAAAGTTTTTTCTTGAGTCGCCTTTGGTTCTTCTGCCAGTCACCTTAAATCTGTGTCCTCTGGATCTCGACCCTTCTGCCAATAGGAACAGTTTCCCTCTATCTACTCTGTCCAGACCCCTCATGATTTTGAACACCTCTATCAAATCTCCCAGCTTCTCCAGTCTACAAATGTAACTGAAGTCCCACATTCCCGTAAATCTTTTCTGCATCCTCTCTAAGGCCTTCACAACCTTCCTAAAGTGTGGTGCACAGAATTGGAGCCGAAATGTACATGGATTTTCAAAAGGCATTCGACAAAGTGCCACATAATAGGCTTGCCAGCAAAGTTGAAGCCCATGGAATAAAAGGGACAGTAGCAACATGGATATGGAATTGTCTAAGTGATAGGAAACAGAGAGTAGTGGTGAACGGTTGTTTTTCAGACTGGAGGAAGGTATATAGTTGAGGCCAAACCAGTGCTTTATACAGGTTCATCATAATTTCCACACTTTTGTACTCTATACCTCTATTTATGAAGCCCAGGATCCCGTAAGTCTTTTTAACCGCTTTCTCAACCTGCCCTGCCAACTTCAACGATTTGTGCACACATACCCCCAGGTCTCTCTGTTCGTGCACCCCTTTCAGGATTGTACCATTTAGTTTATATGTCCTCTCCTCATTCTTTCTACTAAAATGTATCACTTCACACTTTTCTGCATTAAATTTCACCTGCCATGTGTCCGCCTATTTCATCAGCATGTCTATGTCTTCCTGATGTCTATCACTCCCGTCCTGACTGTTCACTATACTGCCAAGTTTTGTGTCATCTGCAAATTTTGAAATTGTGCCCTGTACACCCACACCCAAGTTATTAATATATATCAAGAAAAGCAGTGGTCCTAGAACTGAAAACTGGGGAACACCACTGCATACCTTCCTCCAGTCCAAAAAACAACCGTTCACCACTACTCTCTGTTTCCCATCACTTAACCAATTCCGTATCCATGTTGCCACTGTCCCTTTTATTCCCTTCAACTTTGCTGGCAAGCCTATTATGTGACACTTTGTGGAACGCCTTTTGGAAATCCATGTACACTACGTCAACTGCATTACCCTCATCAACCCTCTCTGTTACCTCATCAAAGAACTCAATCAAGTTAGTTAAACATGATTTGCCTTTAACAAATCCATGCTGGCTTTCCTTAATTTATCCACACTTGTCCAAGTGACTGTTAATTTTGTCCTTGTTTCTAAAAGCTTCTCCACTACTGAGGTGAAACTGACTGGCCTGTAGTTGCTGGGTTTATCTTTACACCCTTTTTTGAACAATGGTGTAATATTTACAATTCTCCAGTTCTCTGGCACCAGCCCCTATCTAAGGAGGATTGGAGTATTATGGCCAGTACCTCCGCGATTTCCTCCCTCCGCGATCTTCAAGACTCTAGCAGTTTGACAGTATAATAACATTAATGAAAGGGTGTGCAGGACATCTCACAAATTCAAATGTAAAGTAACTACTAAAGAGATAGCATTTGCAAATACTCTGCTACAGTTTTCTTTTAATTTGTAGTAATAAAAAGGTAGTAATCCAGATTTTGCTGAAATTACCACGGCAATATAATAGGAAGAAAACATGCACAACACAGCACAAAAGATGTGAAGCTGAACGGGGGTGGGGATTGGGATATAAGACTACATAAATACCAGCATCTACCTAATGAGAATAAGAAAGTACATGCACTTATAGACATAACTGGAATTAATCCAACTAATCAATTCTGGTCTGTCGGATGATGAGGTTCTCACAGTGTGCAGTCTCCATAAAACAAATAAAGGGAAAAATGAAAGCCCAATGGGGATCCAGAGATGAAAGAGAAATATTCGTTCCACTGTTTTTTTTATCCTGGCGAATGGACTTTGCTTTTAGAGATCTTTAGTTTCTATTAGAACTACCCTACATTAGCACAAAAGTACCTCACAGGCCTCTGTTAATTGTGAATACTAGACTTACACATTTCCTAGCTGGTAGTAAAATGAATTTCTGTAAATCCTTGTCCTCAGCCCTCCCATTAGATAAAACCTCTTGGTACATTTCAAACAAGCTACAATCATATATTTAATAATAAAAGACAAAACTACCAAACCATATGATATCAAAACATTTGCAATGAATCTGGAACTTACAAGCAAAATGACTTTTTATAGTGCGTCCTTTGTCTATTTTTTTTACTCTTACTAATTATTAATCTTTAGCATAAACATATTTATACTTACCACATTGTTGCCTATAATTAACAACTGAAAAGTGAAAATACACAAAGTTACTAATTTTGACAGTAAGGCTAACTGTGATTTTCAGAATACTTCTTCCTGATACAATGGTGTAAGGCCGCTCTAGGTAACCACCACAATTTTGATAGAACAGATTTCTGCCCGATTTATTTATCTGATATTAAGATCATCCTCACTGCCTGCCATCTGCCAACACATTTGAGGGAACAAATAGTTATTGCTCTATTGATTTGTCCCTCATTATAATGGCAATGTCACCATACTTACTGTGTAAAATTCTGATTGTTTAACATTGTTGCATACTTTTTGGTTTCTAAATCTAGGCCAGTGAACGGCTCAGATTTTTTTCCCGTGACAGTCGGATTTATTGTCTAGAACCTTTCTACACTACCTTATTTTGCTCTTTAAAATTATTTTAATCTTATTTAAAATGCTGCTTCACTGAAATGCAATGGAACATATATGGTGGTAGAATGAGGGAGGATTGCATCAGTAAAATGGTGGGGATTGGGGGGATCACTGAAGGGATCCACACGGATACAACCAGCATGCTTCCCGATCTTCAGCTACCTTTTTTTCCTCATCTGCTTGCAGCCGCTTTATGGCATCATCCGTAAACATGGGGTTAGCCTCCCTGTAAATGCTGATCACACCTAACATTACCTCGTTACCATTATTCTCGACCCCATGACTGCCACTGTGCTGATTGGCTACCTGCCTGACAACAAGTCCTGGGTGAGCTAGAACTTTCTCCAACTCAACATGCAAAAGATAGTTAAAGGAATGGTGGGGCTGATTAGGGACAAAGAAGGAAATCTTCTTGTGGAGGCAGAGGGCATGACTTAGGTATTAAATGAGTACTTTGCATTTGTCTTCACAGAAGAAGAGGATGAAACTAATGTCGCTGTAAAGGAAGAAGGAATAAAGTTACCATATCACCCGGTCCAGATGGGATGCATCCTAGGTTGCTGAGGGAAGATAGGGTGGAGATAGCAGAAGCTCTGACCACAATTTTTCAATCCTCCTTGATATGGGAGTGGTGCCAGAGGACTGGAGGATTGCAAATGTTACACCCCTGTTCAAAAAAGGGAGCAAGATAAACCTGGTAACTACAGGTCAATCCGTCTAACGTAAGTGGTGGGAAAACTACTAGAGACCATTGTCAACGACAAAATTAATTCTCACTTGGAGAAGCATTGGTTAATAAGGGACAGACAACATGGATTTGTTAAAGGGAAATCTTGTCTGACTAATCTGATTGAGTTCTTTGATGAAGTAACAGTGAGGTTTGATGAAGGCAGTGCAGTAGATGTTGTATATATGGACTTTCAAAGGGCATTTGATAAAGTACCACATAACAGACTTTTTCGGAAAATAGTAGCACATGGGATTAATGGGACATTGAAGGATAAGAGGCAGAGAGTAATGGTGAATGGATGTTTTTCTGACTGAAGAGAAGTATACAGTGGGGTCCCCCAGGGATCGGCATTAAGACCATTGTTTTTCTTGTTATATATAAATGACCTGGATGTAAGTATAGTACAATTTCGAAGTTTGTGGATGATACAAAACTTGGCAACATAGTAAATAGTGAGCAGGATAGTAGCAGACTTCAGGAGGACATAGACAGACTGGTGAAATAGTTAGACACATGGCAGATGCAATTTAACGCGGATAAGTGTGAAATGATGCACTTTGGGAGGAACAACATGGAGAGGCCATATAATCTAAATGGTGGTATTTTGAGGGGGGTGCAAGAGCAGAAGGATCTGGGGTTACATATTCACAAATCTTTGAAGGTAGCAGGGCAAGTTGATAAGGCGATTCAGAAAGTGTATGGGACACTTGTGGCTAGAAATTTGCCTCTTTTGCGCCTCCCGTTAGTGCCTCTGGGAGGCAATAACGGGGCATTACCAGCTTTGCTGACGCCCGCAAAATTCCTGTCGAGGTTTGCGGCAGCGATAACCTCTAGTGCCACGATCTCCTGCACCCGCAGATTGTGACGTCATTGTGCTGCGCATTGCCCTGGTAGTGCCCTGGATCCGAAATTCGGTTCCGCCCCCAGCAGCATCGCCGGGCAACAACACCGACAGCTGCAGGAGGCATTGTCAGGGAGGCTGGCTGCTTGGGGAGTGGTATTTAAAGGTGATGATGGTTGCGTGAAAAAAAAATTCTTAATGCCTTACGTCCATTTTTCAGCATTTTCTTTGACCGCAATTGATCAGCCCTGCACTCTGCTAGAGTGCTTGGGGCTGATCGTGTCTGATCGCGGCTGCCATTGGCGATGAGGGACCTCGTTTCAATGCAGAGCCTGCAGTGATGACCCTTCCCTTTTAGGGAGGGAAGGAGCCTCCGTTCCCAGCAGCACTACCGCCCTTCTTGCCAGCTGTAGCACTCCAAGGGAAGTGGTAGTGCTTGATTTAGCGCTCCACTTCCTTCCTGGAATGCTAACAGCCAATTTACTGGAAGCTCACAATCATTAGCGCTTGGCACTAATTTTTCAAGATTTCAAAAGTTAGCGCCCCATTTACGAATTTCTCCTCCTTGGCTTTGTAAATTGGGGCATTGAATACAAAAACAAGGAAATCATGCTATGCCTTTACAAATCACTAGTTGGGCCTCAGATGGAGTATTGTGTACAATTCTGGGCACTGCACTTTAGGAAGGCTGTCAAGGCCTTGGAGAGGGTACAGAGGAGGTTTACCAGGATGAGGGACTACAGTTATGTGGAGAAATTGGAGAAGCTGAGATTGTTCTCCTTAGAGCAGGGAATGTAAGGGGAAACCTAATGGAGGTATTCAAAATTATGAGGGGTTTTGATAGAGCAAGTAGGAAGAAACTGTTTCCTCTGGCAAGTGGGTCGGTAACCAAAGGTCATACATTTAAAATAATTGGCAAAGGAACTAGAGGGGAAGTGAAGAGAAATTCCTGTTCAACTCTGTTCCTTGTATCCTATCCTATACTGAGTCCGGTACATCAATCAGCCTTGTCTTCACTGACCTTTATTGGCACCCCATCCCTCAGTATATGGACTTTAAAATCCTTATTGATATTTTTAAATCCTTTGATGGCCTTGCTACACTCTACCTCTGCAATCTTCTCCAGGCCTATGTCTCAGCATGCACTTTATGCTTTTCTAACTCTGCTCAATTGTGTTTGTCTGCTATTAGTTGCGGAGATTTCAGCCACCAAACCTCTGTACTCTGGAATTCTCTCCCCAAACCCCTCCCTCTTGCCACCTCTTTCATCACCTACAAAAAACACCCAAAACCTACCTCTTTAACCAACCATACCTGTGGCCACCTTCTGTTCTATATCTCCCACTTCCTGCTTATTGCCATCCAATCTCCTATAAAGTGCCTGAAAACATTTGTTTTGTGAAAGATTTAAGTGTAAGTCTTTTACTTAATTTAAGATGTGGAAGACACCAACTAATGAAACTTCTCTGTATTTTTCTTTTGCTTCCAACAGCTACACAGAATTTTTTTTAGGATTTTTCATTGGTATTATTTTAACAGACATAACACGTGTACAGTTATGACATAAATGTCTGCTGAGGATTATACTGATATTTGACCACTTAATCTATTCAGGAAAAATAATAGCTTCTGGCTATGAAAATAGACACCAGCTGAAAAGAACGTTAATAGGCCAGGCAAGTTGTGATAGCACTTTAATATATCATTCATAAAACTGATTTATCACTCAGTTTTGTCATGAGGAAGCCAAATATTGGAAAGTGTTTGCTTTTGTAACATGCTTTAAACCTGTCACTGTTTATGTTATGAACTGAATTTTTCTATGTTTTATCATTTTCTCTGTTTTTTTCTGCTTTGCTTCTTAGCATTTTATTCTGAACTCTATTGTTAGATATTTCAATATTTTAAAATTTTCCTAACCTAAGGCTGTACTTTCCTGTTATATGTAATGTTGGTAGAGAGTGCTAATAGATTCTTTATCCTTGCTTCATGCTGTTCTGAGGATTTGTGCCCCTCCAAAGACATACTGGTGAGTATCAGAGAAAGGTGAGAAAAGGGCAATTTTTGTTTACGGTTTTGTTCATGGTCATTCTTAATAAAGTGCATAGCATTCCACAGTAGCACAGTCAAAGTAAATATTTTGATCCAGCCCAATAGTGCCATTCGCTTAACAAACAGGAACATTTAGAAATATCACTACAGCAGTGAATAATGCATAGAATTTGTTTTAGTCAGAGCATGGGCAGACTGACCATTGGCAGTTATACGATGAAAGAGGAGGAGAGGATCTGTAGGGGGTTGGCGTGTGCCCAGTCAGCTTCGCCTCTGACTGTCTCTGAGTGGTTCAAATCGCTCCCACACCCCTGGGTTCTAGACACCGGACTTAGGTACAGGCGGCGATACAGAAAATCGAGTGGACAAGTGGTTTGGTGCAAGAAAACCAAAGTTTTATTAAAAGGCTGAATAAAACACAATCTTACTGAGAATTACTGATATAGTTACAGGCATATACAATTAATACACTTATTTTGGGAATGGGGAACACACGGCACATCAAGGGAAACAAATGCATTAAAAATCCCCTTATCCTTATCCCACCCCCTATACCTAACTAGATTAAGCTGTGAGGGGCCAGGAATTCATGCTCACCAATTTGAAACCTGTTGCTTTAACTGGTTGGGTTTTGAGGTTCACTCTTTCTGTCCTTTGGGGTTTGTCGTCGTCACGTGGTCACAGGGCGCGGTGCTGAAGTCGTTTGTGCGAAGCACCCTCCTTTTCTCTCGTCAACGTCTTCGTTGGGTACTTCGTCGTGATGGGCCGCCTTCTTCTTCAGGCGGTCGCCGACAGTATTGCTGTGGTTGGGGGTCGGTTGGCGGTCTTTACCGCTTAATGATTTTCCTATCCAAGCTTCGAACACCAGCTTATTCTTAACTGGGCTATTACTGTCCATGCATCAAACGCCAGATTATAACTAGGCCGTTTGTCTTGATTTTACTACCCATCCTTCGAACGCCAGTTTATTCGTCAAACGCCAGCTTATAACTAGGCGTTTGTCCCCCAATGCGTCTTTCTGCTGCCCTTCTCTGCCTTTACCAGTTTACCGTTTTCCTCATCTCGTCTGCCCGTTTGTGGCCCGTGTGTCCTGTGCGTTCTCATTCTCCTCCCGCGTCTGGCCCCGGTGTAATGGGCGTCCTTGGTGTTGAGGGGTGCGGGGCGGGAGAAGAGGGCCCGCCACGAGGCATGAGAGCGAGAGGCAGGAGCCCAGAGCAGGAGGCAAGCGGCAAGAGCTGAGGGATAAGAGATAAGAGACCGATCACTACCGATGGGCCTACAATTATACCTGGTTCTGCCTTCCTTATTTGCGCGCCAAATCAGGTCAGTCCTTTGTCTAACTTTTGGCAGGCTCGTTTAAAATGATTACAGCCATTTACCTTAACGACTTCTGGAGTGGTTGTCTCCGTGCTTAATGGCTTCGATGTCCTGGCTGTTTGTCATTTATGAAACTTAATTATCCTCATCCTGGCTTGATGGCTACTGTGAGCTGTTACCGATTAAATATGCAGAAACCTAATGGCCTCGATTTAGGCCCATTCTAACCTGATCTGTTCCAAGGTGAATGAATGCATATTCTGTGTTTGCTTAGCTGTCTGTCTCCACAAAGTCTCTTCACAGATTCATGCATTTTAGGTTTCGTTTCAGGTTTTGAAAAGTGCCTGCCCTTTTGCAGGGCCTTGCTTTTAAAATCCTGTACTTTTGGTCACGAGGTTGCAGAAGCCATTTTGGGTACCCTTTTTTTTACCAACTTGTCCATACAGGGTCCCTTTATCCACAACTTTTGGGGAATGTGGGAATTTTGAGAACCCTACAGATGGCTTCAAAGTGCAGAGTGTACCGTTCTCACACCTGATACTACCCCAGGCAACAGCTTTAGTGACACAGAGACCGATATGAACAGCAGTGTATAAGGAGACTCAGGCTTAGCTGGGAAGCCGTGACTGAAGTGTCCCATTAGCTTCACAAAGATGCTACTGCAAATACTATTTGTAATGGCACATGTTCAATAACAGACTGCAGTGTAGACGACCATTGCTATATGATATCATGCATGTTGGAGATGTCAGTGTATATCTGGATCTTGGATTCTTCAAACCTATTCAGACCACTTCTACTATAACATACAAGGAGGTAAGTGATTCTTTAATGAAGTCCTGGCTGAGGAGATAGGCCCACCAACATCTGTGTCCCCTTGCAACTAAGGAGGCGCCCACAGCTTGCTGTGTCTTCCCCATGTAATTTTACCTCAACATTTACCACCAAAACTATTCTTTCCATGCTAGTTCTTGGTAACTTACCCTGTTATTCTTCCTCAACATCATTATCTGCTTCTTACTCAGTCTGTGTATATTTAGTGGTATCTGATGCAAGTGGGGTTGGTGATGATTGATGCTGCACTGAATTATGCTCTTTGGACTGACTGGATGACAACTGGATTCTTCTTGAGTAGATAGTATATTGTGAATAAATAAACATTCTTATTCATTTGGGTCCTTTTTTGCCATTCCATGTACTATTGTGCACCTTGGGAAGTATCAGGTCATTGAGACAGCTTGATTTGGTGCATGGCGAATCCTTCCAGCAATACATTTTCTTCCAGCAATACATGCCATTTTCATAGCTCTCTTATTTTACTTTACTTTACTTGCACCAGCTTTGCTAACATTTCTCTGTTAGTCCAATGTTTTTGCTATATATATCTTTGGAAAATTGTACTTTCCTACATGTGTTATGTGTTGCTACTATAAAGTAATATTCATGCCTTACTCTATTTAAATCATATAATTTCTGGATCTCCCACAGATTACCTGAGTCACTGATAGTGTTGACTATTTCTATGATAAATTGTCATGATTGTAGTCTCCTTTCTATGTTTCAGGCCTATCTTTTCTCACCAAAACTGACTCATCCATCTCCATTACAGCAATAGCCAGTGTCTAGTCTGAAAATCAGGCTTTTCAAAATTGGCATTGAGCCATTTTAAGCCTCTCCATAGTTCGACTAACAAACATTAGAACATTTATACCGGCTCATTATGATTGACTAGTATTTTTTCATGAAAGCCAACAAAATTAAATTCTAGGGAATCCCATATTTGTATGATTTCAGAAGCAAGTCTTAAATTATGAAGAAAACATGCAGTTTTGAAAGCATATGAATTTTCTTTGCAAATAGAAGAAAATACACAACCTAGAATTACCTTCATTTGCATTTTGGATATAATTAACCACCACAACAACAAAAATTTACTTTTTTATTTCACTGGGCTAAGTTCTACTGTACCTGCTAAAAGGTGCACCACTGACTTCGAAGCAAACCACACAGGCTGCATGGACCAGGGGGTCTTTTCCTGTCCGTCATTGTTTGTATGTTCATTGTACAATCTGCATACGAAGCAGAAAGCTCAGGAGCCAGGACTGTATTGCTAAGGAAGATGGGACCATAATTTGTTCATTACAAATGGAATTTCTGCAAAGTTAACTTGGAAGAGCAATGTACAATTTCTTACAATACATTAATTAATCTCCAGTGAGAACAGAATATTGTTAAATGAGATATATCTAACTAATTACATGGCGCAGTAATAAGCTAATCAACTTTAATTGACAAACAAAATGAGCAGTTTCATTAAACAATGTCTCATTATGATCTACCTAGACTTCACTCATGCAAATTTAAATATATAAATATTCATAACATTTAGACCAAAGTGGCACATGGTTTGTTTTAAAATTGTATTGTCAATTCAATAACTTAATATGTGATTAATTTACAAATTCACCTATGTTTATCGCAATGTTCTAAAATTTCCAAGGAGGCTAGACTATATAAAATGGAATACTATGTGATTCTAATCTGAGATAAAACAGCAAAAGCTTTATTGCAGAACGCATGTTATGATAGTATAAGTGCGATGAGCAGGATGAGTATAAATCCAGACCCTAAATCCAAGCTTATTCCAACTTGGGTAGCTCAGTAGACCCAGGCCAAAAGAGCTCAAGTAGTCTGTGATATTGTTTTCCAAATGGAAATTTGGAACTGAGCCAATGCTTTACAGTATTGTTGAGTTGGAGGCTGTAATAGCAATTTTAGAGGCTCATATGTGCTCTAAATTGACCTGGAGATAAATGTTGACTGTAAACAATTCTAAAGATGATACTTTAAGAGTATTTGTATGAGTCCCACAGCCGCTGAGAGTTTTGCTTGCGGACAGGGTGTGTTGGACGCTGGGGTGCATGCTGCAGAAAATCGTGGCCAGCGCATGCTCAAATTTACAGCATGTGCTTCCAGTGGGCAAGGCTCTCACTAGGAGTGTGGGCTTGTAAGAGTTCCCCCTTTTGTCTTAACTTCACACTTACCCAAATTGAATAGGAGTTTAACATTGCCTGAAGGATCCTATTAGATTCTGCATAGTGCTGGGACTTACAACCTTCCCAATAGAGTTTCTGTGTGATTTCTTTCAAAAGCCCCCAATAGCTATTTTGTAAGCTTTCAAATATTTCAATAAGATGTATTAAACATTGTGTTAAGGTTAAAAAGCATTGCTCTGTTATTTTAAATAAGACATATTCTCAAACAATTAATTTTAAAACATAATATTCTTGTCCATGTTTTGAAAAATATATAAGAATAATATGGTAAAATAACTTTGAGTAACCTATTAGCTTAAATTCCCCTGAAGTAATGGCTATTTCTCTACTTTTCTTACTAATCCCTACATGCCACACTTTACTGTAATTAGCCCAATTTTCAGTAGAAGAGTCAGCATGTTCGTTCACTTAGTAATGCCAAGGACTCCAGGCGAGGATTAGTATCTGAAGGCTTCCCTTATACCCATGTTACCTGAAGGTGCAGGTCAAAGCACCAGTTAGCCTTCAAAAGGTTTGAGAGTTTTCCTGTTAAGTCTTTGCCCCCCAGACAACAGATTTGTTTAACACAAATTCTTACTTCGCTGTCCACTCCAGCAGACATCATCCAGCGGCTTTGCCATGGGGCAAAACTATTGGCACTCTAGCACTACTTCTCTGGTTCAGAGAAATGCCAGAGGCTACAGCAGAATAAAGATCCCCAGCTTTACAACTTCTTCAAAGAATACTACAGCTGTCTGACTATTCTACAATGCTTTTTATCTGCAATAGTCATCGTAAAATATATTTAAAATATATACATTTTGATCAAGGCAGCTTGCAGCATATAATTATTGTTACTAATTCATGCAACACTGAGTTTATTTTCACTAAATAGCTTTTATGGAGCAAAGTACCAAACAAAACAACTTTCATTAAACTAAAAAACTCTTATTACCTGCTCTCCTATAAATTGATGAGAAGAACGCGACAGACGAGGCTTCCAAATACAAGTATATTTCCTCAAGGTGAGATACATTGACAGCAAACCTGTCAAGTGATTAAAGTTAACTCTTCTTTGCTTAATATTGCAATAACAGATATACATCATTTGGTAGCAATCATTTTAATGTTCACTTTGTTCTTTCTGATATTTTGCTTTATTTTCAATGGGGATTTGAAGTCTAAAATCCTCAGGATATCAAGGAGAATAAAACAAGATATCTTACCTTCAGTTGGTCCTTTCTCCTCTTATCTGAACCTAAAATATCACACTGACTAAGCAATCCCCCTTTGATCATGCATAAGACACAACCGAGCTTGAGGCAGATATTAACACTAGGGAACATGAAATATTATTACAGGAATTTGACAGGCTAAAGCTTGTCAGAATTAACATTGTCTATGTAATAGTCACATGTAATGTACAGTCTAGTGTTTGAAAGCTACCTTCAAATATTAGTAAATTGTTATAAAGTTATAGCTATTGTGCTAACCTTTGGTGAAAGATTTTTGATTTGATAACAGTAACAAAATATTTTGGTTATTATTGTTATAATAAGTGCTTCTCCTAATGTTAACACAGATCGTGGAGGTACTCTGCTAGTGAAAGGAATGTAATAAATCAATAGTTTCTACTTGTATATAGCATTTGTTTGATGGTTGTTTGATGTAGGAAAATGTCTGACTTGATGCAAAGCTCCACATGAGCACTTTGCTGTCTTAAGCGATAATTGGAAATGAGGGAGTTCTAAAACACCGTTTTGCTAATATTTTCTAGAATCAATATTAAGCATTGATTACCATTGAATTAGCTTGTAAAGGTAGACTACCTTTTATCCGAACTTCCGAAAACCGAAACCCTCTAAAAACTGAAGGTTTTTTCGTTCAGCGTAAGTCGTGCGCACGACATGACCAGAGTGGCGCACGACTTACGCTGAGCAGAGGGTCAGCGTAAGTCATGCGCACGACCCCGACCCCCGCCGACAACCCCCCGCCGACCCCCCCGCCGACCCCGACCCCCGCCGACCCCCCCGCCGACCCCCCGCCGAACCCCCCGCGGACCCCCCCGCCGACCCCCCCGCCGACCCCCCCGCGGACCCCCGCCGACACCCCCCGCCGACCCCCCCCGCGGACCCCCGCCGACCCCCCCGCCGACCCCCGCCGACCCCGACTCCCGCTGACCCCCCCGCGGACCCCCGCCGACCCCCCTGCCGACCCCGACCCCCCCCGCCGACCCCCCCGCCGACCCCCCGCCGACCCCGACCCCGACCCCCGCCGACCCCCCCGCCGACCCCCCACCGACCCCCACCACCGACCCCGACGACCCCCCACCGACCCCCCCGCCGACCCCCCCCGCGGACCCCCGCCGACCCCCCCGCCGACCCTGACCCCCGCCGACCCACCCCCGACAAATTTCCCAGTCTTATAAAATACCTTCCGAAATCCGAAATTTTCCGAAAACCGAAACACGGCTGGTCCCGAGGTTTTCGGATAAAGGATAGTCTACCTGTATAGAATTATATAGGGCTGCATTTTCCTCACCTCGGTGGGGCCGGGGCGGGCAATGTCTGTGGTGGGTCGCGGCCCCACTACTGGCTCCATTCCACTCTGGAAAATGAATTTATATCGATGGGGCTTGTTAAGCCCACCCAGCGTGTTTCCCGGGCGAATTAGAGCAAGCAGGGCTGGTGATTCATGACGCGTCATCAGTTGGTTTCCTTAAAGGGACCATGGCCAACTTTGTTTTGACATTTGTGCTGTCAGTGTTCTAAAGCATTGAAGTGCTGCAAACACTGACAATCACTGCACAGAGGTGCAGGGCTGCACTCAGGTTCTCCCATGACTCCCTCCTTATGCTTATGGAGGGAGTCACAGCAAGTAGGGAAGGGAGGTTCTCTTCCCTTCTGATGGGCAGAAGAGACCTCCCCAGGAGACCAAGACAGCCTGGTTGCACATTGCACAGTAGGTCACAAGCAGGGATGTTGTTAGGAGGACCTGGGTGCAGTGTCGCAAATGTTTCAATGATCTCATTAGATCAGAAAACGTTCATACAAAGCCACACTCAACTTCATCCTGCTGTGCCCATCAACGCACATTCTTATTCACACCAACTTACCTTGCACCTCCACCCATCCGTCTCTATCTACATTATCACATCCCCATCTCACTAGCCACCCCTCACACTCACCCTCATCCTAGTGCAATCATACCAATTAACAAGACACAAGGGTAGCCATTGAGTGTTTTATCCAATGTTCATGTAAAGTTTCTGTTAATATGCTGTCAAACATTGAAACCTTTATTTTCAAAACTTTGCATTCTTGGACAGATTTGTGTGCACCTTTGGAAGTGGCTTAGTGAGTTGCAGTGAATGGTGAGACATAACAGTACCCCATCAATGGTGAGGAGTGTGAAAGAAATGGCTTGGACATTGTAGGGTTGCTTTATGGTGTTGGTGTGGGGTGGTGCCAACCTGGCGCATCATGTGGCAGCTAGGGCGTACAGCGTCAAGTGAAGTAAATCTAGCCATGGTGAGGCCATTCCTGGCCTCCCAGGCAGCAATGTGCTCGGGTGCTAATGCCCTGTGTCCTGTGCAACATCAGCTAATTGCGGAGAAGGTTGGTGTTGTTGTTGGTGCTGCTGCTCGTGGTCGGATTCTGAGGACCAAGGTGAGACAGTATAAAGGACACCCATGTTGATGGAATAGATGACAGGTGAAGTAGAGATTACAGAAGCATCCTGTCAATGATGAGAGTTCTTCCAATGAGGTAAGAGTGGATGGAGAGTGCAAAGTGGAAAGCCTGCAGAATCTGTGTTGGAGACACAAAAGGTATCAAGGGGTATGGGGAGGGAGCGGGTATATGGTATTGAGATAGAGGATCAGCCATGATCATATTGACTAGCGGAGCAGGCTCAAAGGGCCGAATGGCCTACTCCTGCTCTTATTGTTCTATGTTTCTGTGTCTAAATGGACTGATAAACAGCTTGTGGCTGAGGAAAGTGATGAACTGTCAGGTGAGAGCTTTTACTGTACATTTGAAGCTATCAAGTAATCAGCTTCAGCAATGGCCTGTAGGACTTTCTCCTACTACTGTTCGAACCTCGAGAATTACGAATAAGCATAACAATGACAGATAAGTTTGTTATAAATAAAATGATCTTTATTCACACTACAGTTTAAAATTCAAGCATACATAGATTCACTCTCGGCAATAACTGTACCCACAGTTTATTAATTCGCTCTGGCAATAAATATGCCCACAATTTCGTACATAAAAGTACTTCCCAGCAACTTATATGCTAATTCCTGGTGATTCATATCCCAAGTCAACCGTACATAAAAATACTCTTTAACAATATCTATGCTTTATGTCCGACTTTCATACATACATTTATCCTGGGTGATCAGTCCGGAAAAAGTAGTAGGCTGCAAACTTCGACTGCCATTTCAAACAGCCCTATTTGCCTCTTCTCTTCCTCGTCTTCTTCTGAATTTCCTGCTTCTGGGTCATTCCTTTATACTGTAGTGCCTACCTGCTGGCCCACCTCATATATCTCCATCTGCCTCCCTCTGATAGGTCAGTTTCACTCCCAACATTCCCTGACTGGAGATCCTTCTGCATGACACATTCATGTTCCTGTGTTGTGTGTGAGAGCGGGACTTCCTCTTCATCCGGTGTTTCTCCTTCCTGTCCATGTTGTCTCACAAACAAAGGAACACATGATGGCCATCTCCATTTTTGAGTCCTCACAGACAAAGGACTCCCTGCTGACTTCCTATATTTTGAGTCTGTCCGTTATCATTTCACAATTCATTTGCGATTTTGATCTCCACACCATAGCAATGGTTTTATTATGTTTTTTAGAATCTTACAGGCCATTCAACTCCCACCTCAGGTTCACAGACTTGGTCCCCGAGTGTGGACCCTGTGGGCGAGCAGTGAAAGTTAAAAGGAAAGGTTAAAAGCATTATTAAGGATCTGTCAACAACGCAATCATTGGTTTAATTGGGTCGCCCGCCTCTGCGGGTCGGGTCGGATCGGAGATCACACACGCGCCATTGGGAAAGGCGCGTTGCGGTGGCTTGACAGCGGGGTCCCTACCCGTTGTCAAAAAAAATCAAATTTCCCACTTGACCTGCCACCGATCCCGCCTGATGACCCGCAGGGAAATTCCAGCCACAGTATTTACAGCACAGAAACAGGCCATTTGGCCCAACTGGTCCATGCCAGTGTTTATGCTCTACACAAGCCTACTCCCACCTCTCTTCACCTAACACTATAATACTCTATTCCTTTTTCTCTCGTGTTTATCTAGTTTATCAAGGGAAATTAGGGATAGCATAAGATCCAAGGAGGCGACATATAAATTGGCCAGAAAAAGCAATAATCCTGAGGATTGGGAGCAGTTTAGGATTCAACAAAGGAGGGCAAAGGGATTAATTAAGAAAGGGAAAATAAATATGAGAGTAAGCTAGCAGGAAACATAAAAACTGACTGTAAAAGCTTTTATAGATATGTGAAGAGAAAAAGATTGGTGAAGTCAAGCGTAGGTCCCTTGCAGTCAGAATCAGGGGAATTTATAATGGGAAACAAAGAAATGGCAGACCAACTAAATTCATATTTTGGTTCTGTCTTCACAAAGGAGGACACAAATAACCTCCCAGAGATGCCGGGGAACATAGGGTCTGATGAAAGGGTGGAACTGAAAGAAATCAGTATTTGTAGGGAAATGGTGTTAGGACAATTGATGGGACTGAAGGCCGATAAATCCCCAGGGCCTGATAATCTACATCCCAGGGTACTTAAGGAAGTGGCCCTAGAAATAGTAGATGCATTGCTGGTCATCTTCCAGAACTCGATAGACTCTGGAACAGTGCCCATGGATTGGAGGGTAGCTAATGTTACCCCACTATTCAAAAAAGGAGGTAGAGAAAAAGCAGGGAATTATAGACCGGTAAGCCTGACATCGGTAGTGGGGAAAATGCTAGAGTCTATTATAAAAGATGTAATAGCAGAGCACTTGGAAAGCAGTGACAGGATCGGACAAAGTCAACATGGATTTACAAAAGGTAAATCATGCTTGACTAATCTACTGGAATTTTTTGAGGATGTAACTGGTAAAATAGATAAGGGAGAACCAGTGGATGTGGTGTATTTGGACTTTCAGAAGGCTTTCGATAAGGTCCCACATAAGAGATTAGCGTGCAAAATTAAGGCACATGGGATTGGGGGCAAGGTATTGACTTGGATAGAGAACTGGTTGGCGGACAGAAAGCAAAGAGTTGGAATAAACGGGTCGCTTTCCGAGTGGCAGGCAGTGACTAGTGGGGTACCGCAAGGATCGGTCCTAGGACCCCAGCTGTTCACAATATATACTAATGATCTGGACGAGGGAATTGGATGTAATATCTCCAAATTTGCAGACGACACAAAGCTGGGTGGGAGGGTAAGCAGTGAGGAGGATGTCATGAAACTCCAGTACGATTTGGACAGGTTGGGTGATTGGGCAGAAAAATGGCAAATGCACTATAATGTGGATAAATGTGAGATTATCCACTTTGGTGGCAAAAACAGGAAGGCAGATTATTATTTGAATGGCAATAGATTGGGAGAAGGGGAAGTGCAAAGAGACCTGGGTGTTCTTGTGCACCAGTCGCTGAAGGTAAGCATGCAGGTGCAGCAGGCGGTTAAGAAGGCAAATGGTATGTTGGCCTTCGTAGCAAGAGGGTTCGAGTACAGGAACAAGGATGTCTTGCTACAGTTGAACAGGGCCTTGGTGAGACCGCACCTTGAGTACTGTGTGCAGTTTTGGTCGCCTTACCTGAGGAAGGACGTTCTTGCCACGGAAGGAGTGCAGCGAAGATTCACCAGGCTGATACCTGGGATGGCAGGAATGACGTATGAGGAGAGATTGTGTCGATTGGGCTTATACTCACTGGAGTTTAGAAGATTGGTTGATTAGGTTGATTTGGCTATGATAAATTGACCCTTAGTGTTAGGGGATTAAATACGTGGGGTTATGGGGATAGGGTGGGATATGTGTCGGTGCAGGCTCGATGGGCCGAAATGGCCTCTATCTGCACTGTAGATTCTGTGATTCTGTGATTCTGTGATTGAGAGGGGATCTCATCGAAACCTATAAAATTCTGTCAGGCCTGGACAGACTAGATGCAGGAAGGATGTTTCTGATGGCCGGGGAGTCCAGAACCAGGGGTCATAGTCTAAGGATAAGGGGTAAGCCACTTAGGACTGAAATGAGGGGGAATTTCTTCACCCAGAGAGTGGTGAACCTGTGGAATTCTCTGCCACAGAGGGCGGTGGAGGTCAGTTCATTAAATATATTCAAGAAAGAGTTGGATATATTTCTTAAGGCTAAAGGGATCAAGGGATATGGGGGGAAGGCAGGGACAGGGTAATGAATTTGGATGATCAGCCATGATTTCATTGAATGGCGGAGCAGGCTCGAAGAGCCGAATGGCCTACTCCTGCTCCTATCTTCTATGTTTCTATGTTTCTCCTTAAATGCATTTCTAGCTTCTCCTTAAATGAATCAAGATGATAATTGTGATTAAATCTTGAAATATTATGTTGAGCATTTGTGAAGGTGTAACGGTAGACATTGTACTCAGCTGGACCTGTTGTAGGGGCACAAGGGGAAGGAGAGATTTGGGCGAGCAGACCTGAGACATGTTTTGTGCCCTAGATCACTTGCACACATGTAATGCCATAACCTCTGAAATCTCAGAATGCATACACAAATATTTAAAGCTACCCAAGGGGAATAGGCTTATTATATTTTTGTTGCAATGTTTAGAGTACATTTTTAATAGTGTTTTTTTTATGCAGATTTTATAATATTTATGAATTTTTTATGACTATGTAGTATGTATTTACTATAGTATCGTGTTCAATTCTGGACACCACACTTCAGGAAGGATGTGAAGGCGTTCGAGAGGTTGTAGAGGAGATTTACCAGAATGGTACTAGGGATGAAGGACTTCAGTTATGCAGAGAGGCTAGAGAAGCTGGGGTTGTTCTCCTTAAAGCAGAGAAAGTTAAGGGGAGATTTGATAGAGGTGTTCAAAATCATGTGGGGTAGAGAGGGAAAAACTGTTTTCATTGACAGGATGGTCAGTTAGCAGAGGACACAGATTTAAGATAATTGGCAAAAATTCCAGGGGGGAAATTAGGAGAATTTTTTTTTATGCAATGTGTTGTTATAATCTGGAATGCACTACCTGAAAGGATGGTGGAAGCAGATTCAACAGTAATTTTCAAAAGGGAATTGGAAAGGAGAAATTTGCAGGGCTATGGGCAAAGAGCAGGACTAATTGGATAGCTCTTTTAAAGAGCCGGCACAGGCATGATGGGCGGAATTGCCTCCTTCTGTTCTGTATGGTTCTATGTATTTTGGAATAATATGGGTGGATTTACTCATTATGGTTTCTTGACTTTTGCCTGCCAAGTCACCAGCAAGTGTCTTATAAGTGAAACATTTATAGCACTTCAGCAGAACAAGGTATTAGAAAAAAGAGGGCACATGAAAAAAAATTGTTCTTTTGATGTCAACTTTCATGGGAGCTCAGGGAGCCACAGAGCAGCTGGGTGCAAACTGCAGAGTGCCATCATGGACAGCAAAAGGAAGGTTAATGATGAGGGTTGGTTTCGATGTGCCTCAGGTACAGCATTTCATGATTGAAGTGGAACAAAATGAAAGAAGACATGTCAGAAAGATTAGTAGGCATCGGAGGTGTACTGGCTGCATCTGCCATTGTGCCATCAACGATATCTGCAGTCCTTAGCACATCGACCTGCAATTGATTGAAGACAACTGCTCCTCAGGCTTCAGGTCAGCTGAAAGCAAATTGCAATGCAGAACTCCTGCCCGCCTTAACCCCAAGCCAGAGACTACATCCTAAATCTCGGGGATGGGTTGATTTATAGGGTTGGGATGGTGCATCAGTGGAGCTCACTACAAGCCACCAGCTGGATTGTCAGAGCGGTGCCATGCCACCCCAATGCGGGAGAGGAGGCCCAACAATCTCCAAAGAAATTTATCTTCTTCAGATCGTCTGCTCTCAATGGGCCTCTTTGGGAAGAAAGTGATTCCCCCCTCCCCCCAGGATTGATTACCTTTCCCTAGTAAAGGATGGTGGCCTTTTTGCAGGCTTCAGAGGGACTCATGACAGCTTTCAGCTATTTGTGAGTTCCACTCAGGCCTATGGAGGGTTAAAGTGCAGAATTTCTCAGGGAAACCCTGGAATTTTGCAGTGTGCCCCCCTGACCCCACTTGATATAGAGGGGCTGTAGGAAGATCCACCCAAGGGCTTCCTATTCCTGAAATTTAGACAGCCAGTCTAAATGGGGCAGATTTCTGGTGGAACTAGGTTCCACCCCAAATTCCCACCCTCCCTGAGCAGAAATCAAGCTTTTTATCCTCTCCAGCATTTGCCTCCAGCTTCATTTGCTGGCACCCGTGGGTTTGCCACAATGCAGATCTTCTGAGTTGACAGAAGGGGGGGAGTTGTGTAGGAATGCCAGGTAGGTCAGGCTGCCTGACAAGGGCTCCGTGCTTGCCCATTGGCACCTGCATCCACACAGAGAGGTGAAATGACCTCGCTTTGGCAGACATAGTGCTGATAAAGGCTCTACTTCCCAAAGGAGGCTAAGTAACAGGCCACGGGTAGCATCACTGCATGATGTAAATGTCTGACTAACTGTTGTGCTGGAAGACCTTTCAGAAGCACCCGATCATGGCAAGTCGTGCTTTACATGGTACTGCATGAGGAAAAGCATGTGAGAGTGCTCAACAGCCAGTGTTGCATGATAGTTACCACTGGTCAAGAGTGCAAAAGTCATTTCCCAGATACTGACATTCTTACCTAGGAATGCAATTGGGACCTGTCTGCTCTGGGTATGGTTAAGCATTGAAGCAAATGCCAAGCTGTGCCATCTACTGTGAAGACACCTGTGGTGCTTTTGCAGCAGAGGACTGACACATGCAGGGACAGTAACAGTTAGCTATGACCTGCAGGCATGCTGGCCACACTGTCACTTAGTGCCTGCACCTAGGTTTCTCTTTCCCTTCATTTTTGCCTGCCTTTTTATTGTCCTGCTCTTTTTTAATATCTTGCCACTTCTTAATGTCCTGCTCCTTCAGCCTTCGCAAAGACTGCTGTGAGTTAAGGTGTCTTTTATCGTGCTCCAAAAGCTTTCTGAATTGTTTTCTCCTATTGTGACACATCATTTTACTCTCCCATGATAGGATCTTCCCTAGATCCGTCTGAATTTGCACCTGGAGTTGTGAATAATTATTCAAATTAGCGTAGACCAGAGAATTGAATGCTATTTGCTCTTGATCTTTTGAGGCACGTTTAGCACCACTTCTAAGCTATTTAGAATTATAAACAAATATTGGCCCCAAAAATGTATCTGGTAAGTTATGGTGAGATTTTAGTTAATCAGGTTCAGATACAACAAGTTAGAATACCAGTTAGTTCAGTGTACCAAAAAAGTATATTCAATTGCCTAAAATGTACTTCTATATTTTTTTCTTGCCAATCTTCTCCCTTCCTTCCTCTCCTGAACATAGAAAAACATAGAAAAAACATAGAGATAGGAACAGGAGTAGGCCATTCGGCCCTTCGAGCCTGCTCCGCCATTCAATGAGATCATGGCTGATCTTCGTCTGAGATCTTAGCTGATCTTACCAGTTCAGTACCCCGTCCCCGCCTTTTCTCCGTAACCCTTAATCCCCTTAGCCTTCAGAAATATATCCAATTCTCTCTTGAAAATATTTATTGAATTAGCCTTCACAGCCCTCTGTGGCAGGGAATTCCACAGGCTCACCACTCTTTGAGTGAAGAAATTCTTCCTCATCTCTGTTTTAAATGATTTGCCCGCTATTTTTAGACTGTGGCCCCTGGTTCTGTGCTCCCCTGCCATTGGAAACATTCTCTCTGAATTCAGCCTGTCCAGGCCTGCCATAATTTTATATGTTTCGATGAGATCCCCTCTCAATCTTCTAAACTCCAGTGAGTACAAGCCCAAACTATTCAATCTCTCCTCGTAGGTCATTCCCGCCATTCCAGGTATCAGCCTGGTGAATCGCCGCTGCACTCTTTCCATGGCAAGAACATCCTTCCACAGATGGGGCGACCAAAACTGTACACAATACTCCAGATGCGGTCTCACCAGCACCTGGTACAGCTGTAGTAAGGTATCCCTATTCCTATACTCGAACCCCCTTGATATGAAGGCCAACATACCATTTGCCTTCTTAATCGCCTGTTGCACCTGCATGCTCTCCTTCAGTGACTGGTGCACAAGAACACCCAGGTCCCTCTGCACTTCCCCATCTCCCAATCTATTGCCATTTAGATAATAATCTACCCTCCTGTTTTTACCCCCAAAGTGGATAACCTCGCATTTATCCACATTATAGTGCATCTGCCACGTATCCGCCCATTCCCCCAACCTGTCCAAATCGCACTGTAGCCTCCTGACATCCTCATCAGAGCCCACCCCTCCTCCTAGTTTAGTGTCGTCAGCGAATTTGGAAATATTGCATCCAATTCCCTGATCCAGATCATTTATATATATGAGTTCTGATGGGGTACAGACATATCTACCTCACTCAGGTGGCTATTATTCATCTGTGAGACTTAAGAATGAATGTTGGCAGACTATTTGGCAGCTGTGCCCATTCCTTTCCTCACCCAATGCCCACAAACCCACATTTCCAGTATAAGTCACTGACTAGTGATCAGGAGCCAACCAGGATGATTTTCATTTCTCAATACCATAGGCACTGAGGCCAACAGTGCTGCTCCTACCACCACTCCAGCTGAGATCAATAGTGCAGTACAGTGAGAATCAAACCTATGTGCTCCTCTAGTTGAATCTGCTGCATGGGATGCACAAGTCCCATCATCTATATCTTCGATGAGTCCTCGTGTGACTGCAACAGTATCATGAGCGTCTTTTCCTGGAATCATTTTGAGTCCATTGTCTTCAGAGGTGCCACTGCCACTTGTGAAGGACTTGTGATGGCACAGAACCAACACTGACATGTGTGACAACTGGTTATATCTGTGCTACTATACCCCTAAGGCTCTTTACATTGAAGAGAATGAACTGAGTGATAGTTGAAGAATTAGGAGAGTTGGCTAAAATGCATGGTCAAAAAGTTCAGTTTTGAAGCGGCTTTTATAGGTAGGAATGGAAACAGCAAGGTGAAGAGGTTTAGGGAAGGAGTTTCAGAAGGTTAAAGAAAGAAAGAACTTGCACTTATACAGCACCTAGTAGATCCTCAAGACATTCCAAAGTAATTTGCAGCCAATAAATTACTTTTGAAGTGTAGTTACTGTTGTTTTATAAACAAACATGGCAGTTATGCACAGCAAGATTCCAGAAACAGAGATAAGAGACCAGTTAAACTATATTTGGTGGTATTAGTTGAGGGAGGAATAAGCAGACAGGGCTTCAGTTTAACATGTCATCTGAGGTAGAGGAACAAAGGGATCTCGGAGTACAAATACACAAATCACTAAAAGTTGCAACACAGGTTAACAAGGCCATAGAAAAAGCAAACCAAACACTAGGGTTTATTTCTAGAGGGATAGAATTGAAAAGTAGGGAAGTTATGCCAAACCTGTATCGAACCTTGGTTAGACCACATTTAGAGTACTGCATACAGTTCTGGCTGCCATATTATAAAAAGAATATAGAGGCACTGGAGAGGGTGCAGAGAAGATTTACAAGGATGATACCAGAAATGCGAGGGTATACATATCAGGAAAGGATGAATAGGCTGGGTCTCTTTTCTCTTGAAAAAAGAAGGCTGAGGGGTGACCTAATAGAGGTCTTTAAAATTATGAAAAATTTTGATAGAGTGGATAGAGAGAGTGCTTCCACTTGTGGGGAAGAGCTTAACTAGAGGCCATTAATATAAGATAGTCACCAAGAAATCCAATAGGGAATTCAGAAGAAACTTCTTTACCCAAAGAGTGGTGAGAATGTGGAACTCGCTACCACAGGGAGTGGTTGAAGTGAAAAGTATAGATGCATTTAAGGGGAGGCTAGACAAGCATATGAGGGAGAAGGGATAGATTTAGATGAGGAAAGACAGGAGGAGGCTCGTGTGGAGCATAAACGCCGGCATGGAATGGTTGGGCCGAATGGCCTGTTTCTGTGCTGTATATCCTGTGTAATCCTATGAAAGACCATTCCGACAATGCAGCACTCCCTCGGTATTTTATTTTTAAGTCTTTAACATGAACTTTAACATAGATAAATGTGAGGTGATGCACTTTGGTAGGAAAAACAGAAACATCACCTACAAATACAGATTCAATAGTAGCCTTCAAAAGGGAATTGGATAAATACATGAAGGAAAAGCATTTGCAGGGATATGGGGAGAGAATGAGGGAGTGGACTAACTGGATTGCTCTTCGATGGGACAAATAGCCTCCTTCTGTGCTGTACTATTCTATAATTCTATATTCTATAAGAGCAAAGGGATCTAGGGATACAGGTGAACAAATCATTAAAAGCAGCATTACAGGTCAGAAAAACAATTTAAAATGCTGACAAAGCACTTGGATTTATTTCTAGGGGTATAAAATTCAAAAGTGGTGAAGTTATGTTAAACTTGTATAGGACCCTGTGTGCAGATGCCTCCTATCGGGAAAAAATCTACGCTCTTACCTGAGGGCTCCCGAGGTCCGGCCATTTCCAATCCTGGGCCTGTCCACAACAAAGTGCACAGGGCCCACGTATCCCAGGGGCGCATGCAGTTCATACACTTAACAGATAGACCTGTCAAAGGAATGAATGGAGAATCACTGAAAAAATACACTAAAACATTAAATACATTTTTTTAATCACGTTTTTAAAATGAGTTAAAGTTACATTAAATTAAATATTTAAAAAAAAAATTAATTTTTTGATAAAATGTTAAAGTTTTTTATGCAGCTAAAAATAAACTTACCTTTTTTAAAAGTATTTTAAAATTATAAATGAGTGAAAATTTTGTTTTTTTTTACTTTTTTAAACTCTTATGCTGGTAAAAGCAGGCCTTATGATTTTTAAGTGATTTCAGCGGGCGGAGGTGCTGCAGAAAGCGGAACTCTCCCACCTCAGAGGCCCGTCTCCAGGGCAAGCGTCCGATCTGTCAAGAGGATTCTTGACAGATCGGAAATGCCGGTTTTCAGTGCATGCGCTTCGCATGCCTGAAACCGGCATTTCCGATGTCCCTATGGGTGTGTACACAGCCCGTACACACCCGTAGGCATCGGAAAATATTTCCCACTCTGCCTGTATCTGTGCTGTTGCTTGAGTGTAAGAGTAGATGGTTTATGCTATGATGACTGGCACTCCGGTTCTCTCCATGAAGAGAGTAGATGATATGTTGACAGCAATTAAACACACTTAAGCTCTTGTCCACAATTATTGCGCAAGGCCTCGTGTGGCTAACAAGCCTTAGTCAAATTCACCCTATGGTGTAAATCATAGAAATCTAAAGAATATAGTACATCGTATGAATTCTGCACTCTATTCTGACTGCCAAAGACCATACACCTTCCGAACTCTCTCTTCTCAACAGATTAATTATAACCCCTCCAATGTTGTTTTAAATCTCTCCTGCACTCTGTGTCCTCCCATTGTATGACAGTTATGATTTTAACTTGTAATGCCTTACTTGCTGGATTCTTGTTAACATTTCTCTGTGCCAATGTAGCTTTTTGGGTGTACACGTCTTTTAATAGCATAAATTTTCACTGGATGCGTAATTTCCCCTGTGTTGCTCATTCACAATAATATTTCGGCTTTACCTTGTTACTCTTCCTGTAACTCATGTAAGTTTTTCTTTACTTCCTCCCAGGTTCTCTTAGTCCTGGAGATTGTGTTCATTAACCACACAAGCCTCATTCTTTGCTTATTTGCAGTCTACCTATGCCCACCAAACATGACATAATGCTCCATCACGGTGTCTATTACCACTTGGAGGGTTTCATCTGTGAAAAAATCTGTACTGGTATTCAGCCATTCAGTCATATAGTTGTGCTCTCCACAGCTGTTCTAACGAATTGTGGGAGATGGTATTTGTTCATTGCTGCTAATAAATTGATTTTCAATGGAATTGCATCTTACAAAACTGTACGTTTTTGCAAGAGGAGGCAGGCCTTCCTTAACCTTAGTAATAAAGAGGAATTTCAGATTTCTGGTTGTTCTTTTTTGTTTACTGAAATACTGTTAAAGTTTGTAGAGAGAAAATATTTTGTCAGTGTTACATGTAATGTAAGCTCCATATCCAATGCTCAATGGTGGTTTCTGTATATAGGATTGTTGTACATGTGTGTTGGACAGCATAGACTCTGTCGAGTTGTTTCAGAAGTTATGTTTGGTGGGTGGTAGGTAAGTCTTACTAATCCGATCTACATCAGTCAACTCAAAACAAGGATTAGGGTAAGATTGCAGAATACGTTAGTTCCTTTTCACAAAAGTAAACTCTATTCCAGCCCCCCTAACAGAGTTACTTCTACTAGCCATGCTTTATGATGATAGATGTAAAAATAAACATTTTAGAACGACACTATTTTTGTAGCGTAAGCAGCTGTTTTATGACTTTGTTGTTTTATAATTTACATATTTATTCTTACATGCTACAATAAAAGAATGCATGGCTTTTAAATAGACATGAAGTTATTCAGATATAATATCATTTTCATGATGATCGCGATGTTATCTGCTATTTCTGAAATGTTAGCTAATTTCCTACTTAGTAACACACAATGCAACTATGGAGAAAACAGATAAAGCCTATTTTTGAAAAATCCCTACTCAGCCTAATTTCACATTACAGTCAACTCTAGATATATGTACACCTGATAGAAGCAGAATTCTAACCCAGCCATAGAATTCCAATGTCCTAAACTAGGTCCAGTACACCCCCACTGTATAGAACTCGATCTGAGTATAAAATTTAAAAATAAAATCTCAATCCAGGGCAGGGTTTTTCCTAAGTGATACTGTTTCTAACACTAAGATTACTAAATGAATAAATTTAGCAACCATTTTTACCCAGAGACAGCAGTGCATTGAAAAGTTTCATATGAGTAAAATATATATTTTGTTACCTTGCTTGATTTTATAAGTCTTTTTTGTAATGGATAGTTGCAGTCATTTGAAGTTACTGTGGGTAGCAAAAATGTGTGGAGCATCAGCGCCAGCATAGACCATTTGGGCTGAATGGCCTGTTTCTATGCTGTAGACCCGATGTAACTCGATGTAATGTTTCTCTGTTGTTTTTGCTTCGGTTGAGTTGTTGAATGACCATTGAATGGGCAGCATTGGATGATTTTCCAAATATGTTTTCATCTGGAGTTTATAGAATTCTTCATCTAAACTTGTCTTGGGAAACCACTTACATGTTTCTCAGGATTCAATTGCACCTCTGCTTGTCATAATCCCTACTCACTCCATCAGTAAGAAGTGAGATCCTCTCCAGCTCCCCCCTCCTCCAAATACCATTACTTTCTATGTATTGTTGTATACTGCATCATGGTCCCTATATCTATAAACCTGATGTTGCAAATGTCACTGAGATTACACAAGGTCGATTAAACCTTTCAAGTGTTTCTTTTATATATCTACAAAGATCAATAGCAAAAGGTGACACAATTTTGTATAAATTCAGATAAACATTTGTATAATTATAGTTAAGCTACAAAGCTCATTCACTGTGGTCTGTGTTCAGGTGCTAGTCTCGAATTGTTTGTATTAATTTCATTTGACAATAGATGTCCCAATGTGCTGTTTTAGCAACTTGTGGAAACCATTAAATATTAGGTTTGTTCTAAGTAATGCCTGAAATGATTCACTACTACGGTATAATGCTCTGTTTATCTGCGTGTTTTTATGTATATGTGTTTGATTTCCATATACGTGTTTAATGTAATTAAAATTGATTAGACCATAGCAAAAGCAATGCATCAAATCTGAGATAGCTGTGACCGTGGCATCTTAAGAATGACTTTACTAAAACTACCACATTGAATGTCTTTAGTCACCTTAGAAACTGCAGGCACAGCTGAAACACATAAACAGAGAGTGTTGCACAGTACTTTTAGATGTCAAAGGGTCATCAACCTGAAACGTTAACTCTGTTTCTCTCTCCACAGATGCTGCCCAACCTACTGAGATCTGTTTTTATTTCAGATTTCCAGCATCCGTGGTATTTTGCTTTTGTACTTTTGGCCTAGAAATTGGGTTGAAGCGCCAAACTGGCGCCAAGTTCGCCTGGGCGCTGATTTTTGCGCTGCGTTGGGAGTAATACCGATCGCCAGAAATTCAGTTTCAGAAACCCTCGAGGGAGACGGGGCGAGGCTTGAGGCGCTCCGCGTCCCTCTTAGGGCGCTGAAACTGAATATCACAGCGCAACGTGCCGCAGCGCCACACGCTGCGGCACGGCACGCTGCGGTACTGCAGGCCTTCATCCCACTGTTAAGGGGGAGGGGCCTGCAACAGCGCGATCCCCGATCGCGAATGCTGGCAAAAGAGCCCGGCACTGAGGAGAAGTGCCGGGCTCTCGGGAAACAGCCGGCAATGCCGTGGGGGGGGGGGGGGAGGGAGGCCGGGGATGGAGGTGCTGGCAGGCGGCCGCCCCGCACCTCCACCTTAACTTGCGCTGCTGCCGGCACAGCAAGGCCCCGTGAACCGGGCGCGGGTAGTGAACGGCGCTACAGCGGCGTTCGCTACCAAATATCGCGAACGGGGTGCTAATGGGGCGCTGCGCACACCGATGACGTCATCGGTGGCGGCGCAGCGCAACAGGCTAATGCCACCATTAGCGCCCCTGCTGAATATCGCGGGAGGCGCAGCCAGTGGCGCTACAGCCACTGACTGCCTCTTTAGGCGCTAACAGGTGGTGCTACTCACCCAATTTCTCCCCCATGATGCTTTAGTGTGAGTCCATGCATGATGTGGCTGTTTGAACTCTCAGAAATGGACTTATTAGTCATTGCAGACACACTAGCTTCCCCCTGTCTCATCCAGGTGTGTAATTTTGTGAGGCATCAGCAGAAATTTAGACCAAAGGGGAAACTCTGAAACAGACAATAAGAGCACCATCAGGGAATGAGGAGTTTTACACTTTAGTCACTGATATGAAAGTAAAAAAACACCTTGTCAAAGCTAGGCCGCTGTCAGACTATGAAACCAGCTCAGCTTTTGTTCGTATTGATCCAGCTGAAGTATCTAGTCAAGCTTAACAGGTGTGTGATAAACAAGCAAATGACAGACATCTTTCTGTCAGTAGGAATGCTGGGAAGTAGGGAAACTGGAATCACTGCAATTTAACTCCGCAGTAAATTCAACGTATACAGCTGTAATTCATCCGGGAAAAATGAACAGTTACATGTCGCACAATTATTATAAATGGTAACAATCATACACCTTGAAAATTGTGATGTTTAATTTATGATCACTCATCAAATGTTTATTCATGTATTGTTTTTAATTTGTAAGCAACTATTTTCATCATTTTTAAATGCAATTGGTTTCACCCTATGTATAAGTGAAGTGGAAATAAGACGATGGACTGTGTCAAACAAGCCTGCCAAATGTTTAAGCAAGGAGCAGCATAGTGTTTTAGATTGGCTGGAAGTACAGTCCATGCAAGATACAATCTACAAGTCTTAAAGTTAGTCTGGTATTCTGTGTTACTAGTTACCACATTATTGTATTTAAACAGAAAATGTTTCCTACTTTTAAAATAGCCACTAATTATAGAATACTCCTTAAGTGACACTTATCTCTGGTTATCTGCTATGGTAAGGTAACTGCAGCAAAACATTGATTGCAGAACAGGTTATATAAATGAACACAAAACGATATCCTGGTTCATATCTATTCTGTGTAAATCATATAATCACCCATTCACAGAGTGGGCTTTTTAAAAAATTTGTTTATGGGGTGTGGGCATCGCTAGCATCCCTAATTGCCCTTGAGAAGGTGGTGGTGAGCCGCCATCTTGAACCGCTGCAGTCCAAGTGGTGAAGGTACTCCCACAGTGCTGTTAGGTATGGAGTTCCAGGATTTTGACCCAGAGACGATGAAGGATTGGTGATATACTTCTAAGTCAGGATGGTGTGTGACTTGGAAGGGAAATTAGAGGTGGTGGTGTTCCCTTGCGCCTGCTGCCCTTGTCCTTCTAGGTGGAAGAGGTTGCAGGTTTGGGAGGAGCTGCTGAAGAAGCCTTGGTGAGTTGCTGCAGTGCATCTTGTAGATGGTACACACTGCAGCCACGGTACGCTGGTGGTGGAGGGAGTGAATGTTTAAGGTGGTGGATGGGGTGCCAATTAAGCGGGCTGCTTTGTCCTGGATGGTGTCGAGCTTCTTGAGTGTTGTTGGAGCTGCACTCATCCAGGCAAGTGGAGAGTATTCTATCACACTCCTTACTTGTGCCTTGTAGATGGCGGAAAGGCTTTGGGGAGTCAGGAAGTGAGACACTCGCCGCAGAATATCTAGCCTCTGGCCTGCTCTTGTTGCCGCATTATTTATGTGGCTGGTCCAGTTAAGTTTCTAGTCAATGGTGACCCCCAGGATGTTGATGGTGGGGGATTTGGTAATCGTAATGCCGTTGAATGTCAAGGGGCAGCGGTTAGACTCTCACTTGTTGTAGATAGTCATTGCCTGGCACTTCTGTGGTGCGAATGTTACCTGCCACTTATCAGTCCAAGCCTGCACGTTGTCCAGGTCTTGTTGCATGTGGGCATGGACTGCTTCATTATCTGAGGAGCTGTGAATGGCGCTGAACACTGCAGTCATCAGTGAACATCCCCATTTCTGACCTTATGTTGGAGGGAAGGTCATTGATGAAGCAGCTGAAGATGGTTGGGCCTAGGACACTGCCCCGAGGAACTCCTGCAGCGATGTCCTGGGGCTGTGATGATTGACCTTCAATCACCACAACCATCTTCCATCTATCCAATATGGTTATACTGCTGAGAACCAGATAAACAGATTAGGTAGTGTTTAAACCTCCGCATTTATACAGAGAGCAGGACAGCAGTTAAACGTCACAATATCCCTGTTAAATGGGAGTTACCAGAGCAATAATGGCTAGTTGAGATGGCCAAGTGCTGGAGGCCCTCATACATGAATTGTGGGAAAAGAGGGTCCTCTTGTACAAAACGGAAGAACACCATTCTCAAAAGTAACTGGTACAGCAAGCTTGAAAGTACAAGCAGAATACAGAATATTGCCAGGGATGGGAAACTATAGTAATGAGGAGAGACTTTAGATACTGGGACTATTTCCACTGGAGCAGAAAAGGCTAAGAGATTTAATAGAGTTTTTAAAACTTAAGAAGAGGTTTGATAGAGTGATTAGGGAAAGTTTATTTCCTCTGGTGGGGGAGCCAGAGACAAGGGGCCATCAATTTAAAATTGTTACTAAAAGAGTGAGGAGAGAGGCTAGCTAAAAATCCTTAATGCAGAGGGTAATTGGAGCTTGGAATATTTACCATAGGCAATGGTTGAGGCAGTAATTTGCAAGCTCATATTCTTAGAATAGAATCATACAGCACAGAAGAAGGCCATTCCGCCCATCATGCCTGTTACCACTTTTTGAAAGAGCTATCCAATTACTCCCACTCCCCTGCTCTTTCTCCATAGCCCTACAATTTTTTCCTTTTCAATCCAATTCCCTTTTGCAAGTTACTATTGAATCTGCTTCCACCACCCTTTCAGGCAGTGCATTCCAGATCAGAGCCTAAAACAAATTCTCCTCATCTCCCTCCTGATTCTTTGGCCAATTATCTTAAATCTGTGTCCTTTAGTAACTGACCCTCCAGCCAGTGAAAACAGTTTCTACCTATCTACTCTATCAAAACGCCTCATAATTTTGAATACTGCAATTAAATCTCCCTTTAGCTTTCTCTGCTCTAAGGAGAACAATCCCAGCTTCTCTAATCTCTACATAAAACTGAAAACCCTCATCCCTGGTACCATTCTGGTAAATCTTCTCGGCACCCTCTCCGAGGCCTTGACATCCTTCCCAAAGCGTGGTGCCAAAATTGGACACAATTCTCCAGCTGAGGCCTAACCAGTGATTTATAAAAGTTTAGCATAACTTCCTTGCTGTATAAGAACAGTTAAGAATATATTCTAGTTAAAGTTTTAGGAAATATATCCAGGAATAAGCTACAAAAGTAACTTGTTATACTGCTACTAAAACCATGAATACCGCAAATCTCAATTAAAAACAGAAATAGTAAAAATGTACAATGGATCAATGAGCATCTGAAGAATAAGGACAGCTTAATGTTTTAGAAGGAACCCTTTGCCAGAGCTGACTGTGTTTTGGAGAATGTATGTCATTGAGAAGTAGCCAGCAGACAGAACTACTATTTGCAGCCTGTTACCTCATAGCAAGAAAAAAAAGAAGCTAATATCAGACTGAGGTGGTCTTTGCTTAATACGTGCGGCTTCACAGAAACTTCAGGCTTAGTTTGTTTTGTGATGTTAACATAGTTTCAGTTATTATAGCTGAATGGCAGCCTCCTTGCAAATGTGTCTTTATGACTTTGTTACTGGAAGGAAACGTACCTACTGTTGTAATTATTTACCATTGACTTACAGGTTGTATGAATTATCTTTCCATATGTACCCTCAGGAAAGAATTAAAAAAATTAAATTTCATGCTTCTACACGTTTCTAGGATCTGCAGCTTGTGTGATCTTGGAGTTGTAAAAAAATCTGCAAAAGGGAAGCGATTACATTTCTACTCAGCTGACTGATGTTCCCTTCAACAGCCTGGATCACTTCACTGTGATCTTCAAACTATTGCAATTGAAATGACAAGCATTACAAAGAAGCCTCTTGGTGGCGCCCTCTGTCTACATGGCCCTTAGCATATAAGCTTGCATTAGTTCAAGACGCTATAACTGCTTTTACATTTAACACAAATGTTTTGTTTGGTTGTAAAGGACAAATGTTTGACCTCCCAGAAACTGAATTACAAACTGCAGCCAGTCGATAGAATCCATTTGCTGTTGTGCGGAAGCCACCAGAAAAGTCCCTCCTTATGCAATTCCCAGTTGACTTTTAACCGGCCCTGCCCTGTCAAAACATCATAAGTGCTACCTTTCCTTTATTCCCCGCATTTGATTTTTGCTGGAGTTAAATGACACGTGGATATCAGCTAACCGAGAAATGTTTACTGCTCAGCTTGTGGCAGCCACAGTAGATGAGTGCTCCATTCAGGAACCCTCCCACACATGCACACAAATCTGGTAAAACCAGGTAGACCAGCTTGCGAGCACTCACTTATTATAATAGCTTAATTACCTACTTTTTTGATTTTTGCCAACAGGGCAATTTATGCAAAAGGCAGCGATTTCTTTTATGTTGTATAGCCCAGCACCTGCCTACAGTTTCAGCAAGAGGAACAACACTTTAGAAGCCACAGTTCAGTATCCAAAGCTGAATTTTGCATGTTCCTTTTTTAAGATAAAAGTTGTGCTAGGAATAGGTTCTAGTACTGCTATGAGTGATGGGATGAAAGGAAAGGGAGCGCATGGTTAGGAAAAAGCACATCAAGCATCCCATTTGCATGCATCACTGCGCAATAAACAGCTTTCAGATAAAATATGTATCAGCTGATTTATGTGCTTGGAATTGGCTAGTTCCTAAATTCTACAATCAGAGATCAAAGAATTTTGTGGCTGCCCTTTTGATCAAGAACAGCAACCTTCGAAGCTCCCTTCGTGTGCACAGAGTGTAATAGGTTCCTTTTCACTGGCTTTATTTGCCTTTTACAGTGAAGTAATTTCATTACAGCAACATAATCAATATTAGGTTCATTTTCAAAATAACCATAAACCTTATTGCTCTTTAACACAAGGCTTAAAGATATCTTGCGACACCCTTTTAAGCATTTGATAAGTTTGATGGAAAGGCAGCTTGACTACCATATGCCAAACTGTTGGCTTTCACAGTGTTTTAACGTACAAGTAAAAAATTATTTCTGTCAGTCTCATTATCACCTTCCTCCTCGACTTCAGTATCATATGTAACCATGTGTAGAATCATAAAATAATTATGCAGTGTACAAGCTTTCTGGGAGCATGTAGTACTGTTTTCCTAATTCTTTATCGCTCACATTGATCGTGGCATGTGTGCATTGATCCAAGCCCGCCATCTGGTTGTGTGAGATAAGCATGGTAGTGTCTTTGCATTTCACTGTCAGTCAAGGAGGGGGACAGTTTGGCTGTAGGGAATTATGGGGGTAGGATTAGCCCTCTTCCTGCGAGTAAGCTGAATTTTAAACGGCATTGCTGCAGCTGCTGAGACCACATTACAAACTCACACTTTTGCTCATGGCCTGGTGTAGACTTTAAATTGTTATGTCAGACGGAGCGAAGCAACACTTTCGAAAGCTTTTTTCAAAAAAAAAATACAAATGCCGGTCATTATCGTTTGCTTGTACCTTGGACGTAACCCTGTACTTGCAACTACTTTAGGAGGTAGATATGCACATTCAACTTGTAAACTTTGGTGATATCATTTTGAAACCATTCAGTGTTTACAATAATTAAGAACTGATGTTGTTTTTTTAAGGAGGGGGGTAATTGTAAGACTGACAAGCGTTTTCATGCAGAAGGTCTCCATTGTTGATGCATGTGCTTGGAGTGCATTGAGTCTTTAGCAAGCCATTCCCTGAAAACGAATAAATCTGTCACAAAAGATTAGTTCCGTTTTGTCTGTTGATGCTGACTATTCATAGATCTTCAGTGTGAGGGCCAGTGTGTCACACTAAGTTGCTAAGGTGGTTGGATTTCTGCTTTTGACTTCGAGGCGCTGTATTCTGTCGCTTGCCTACAAAAGAGCAGCCAGAAGGAGAGGAGAAAAATGGCCTGCCATGTGTTGGAGCTGCACCTTCTTAGCTGCCCATTTATTTTCTTTGTTGCCTCAACTTTTATTGTTGTACAGTGAAAAAAACAATATTAAGCGCAGGCTCCAGGCAGCAGCAAGCAGAAAAGGGGATTAGCATATCGCTAGGATCATCTTACACTGAAGCAAATTCCTTTCACAATGTATAATTAGTGAATTTGGCCTTTTTGGAACACACAGACAAAAAAAACATTCGCTCAGATGTTGAGTCAGAGTGTTGGAGGAGGAAGGTGGCTTGCCAGATGCAGCATTTTTAACATTTTAAACTTTATTTCTGCAAGTTTTGGATTATATTTGAGAGACTAAAGCAACAGAGTATACAGGTGGAAAAGGAATTTAACAGTACAGAAATAAAGCTGGAACAATGAGTTTAAACATACGAAATAAAACCAGCAAAATCAACAGCACTGGCAGAGAGGTGTCTACAGTGCTACATATCTGAATTAGGTAGTTGTTATGTTTGATTTTAACTAAGGATTTGTAAATATAGGACTGGTTTCTCATTATGCAGTAAAACATTTTAAACAGTTAATTTGGACATTTTGGGACAATTAGAAAATATAAAGTTATTTTAATTGCAGTGCATTTTGGACACAATAAATATCTCCGAAAAGAATATTTTCTTGTGATAATTGCAAAGATTGTTTTTATCTTTTGTCCCCCTGAAATATTGCCAAGAAGAAAGTACATGAGTAAAATGTAAATAGGTTCGATGTAAAAATGTCATTAAGTAGTTTGCCTCTCCTCCCCTCCCCCAATGTAATATTTTAAATAAATATTTGTATAGGAGGTCCTTACAAATCTTGCTACAGTTGCTGCTATTGTTTGATTAGGAATACTGCGGAGGAAACACATAATTTTCATAGCAATTGACTGTCTCCTTCACATTAAAGGGCTTGTCTGTTTTTATCTTGTTGACAGGTTTGCTACCGTACCCTGCGCATATACATTAACCAGCATTAACTGGGAATTCGGGGCTACATAACACATCAACTCATATCAAGGGCAACTGTTTGCAATTTTCAAGACAAATTTTCTTGTTTGAGAAAAAGGTTACTTCACTCTTTTTATCGGTTTGCGATCAATAGTTTGTGAAAGCGACTTAAATAGCAAAATACTGAGAACCTGGCAAAAACAGAGCAGTACTGAAATACAGATGAAAATTTCAATGGCAACACCACTGTGGTGATCAAGTCTCCCCATTAACCAGTGGTTTTTCCATTTTGTGGAATGGTTTGGTGCATCAGCAAAGGATCTCATTAAATGAAAATTCTCAATAACAGTTTCCACTAACTAGGGTGCATCAGATTTTCTAAGGATGTATTCTTTTAGTTTTCCTTGCATAAAACCGCATACTTGTATTAGAGATAGGCCTGCCAAGCCTCCATGATTACCCCGGTGTCCCAGGAATGAAAGATTAATCTCCTGGACACTGCTATGAGCAACACAGGAGAAAAATCATAGGGGCGTTAAAAAATTGTGTGGTTTTTTTCATTCTCTTTGAACACTTTTATTTATTAGTTATAAAAATATTGTAGATGGGAATAAAGGCTATTTGGCTGGACGGCGCAGTTGGAGGCAAAAGGTTATGTGATGAATTCTCCAGGAATACATCCAACCAGGGTTGGCAACCCTAATTAGAGGAGTTTCTGCTAATTCATAAATGATAAAAACAGTGAGTATACAAAGCTGCTTTAAAGAGGTCTTTACTTGAGATCCTGTTGGAAACAACACGGGGCCTGCAAATATGCCTGTTCAGGAAATGGACGGCTGCAGCAGATTGGCTGAGACTAAACCTTCTTCTTGCAGGGCACAGCTCAGCTGCTCCATAACTGCTGGAGCTGCAGCTGGTGAGTGTCATTTTCAAGTTTAAGGAAAAAAACATAATTCTTCAAAAATGTCTTTTCTGTTTGTTTTGTCGGGGCACATTTTTCAGTTCTGATGAAGGATCACACCCATAACATTAATCTGCCTTTCTCTCTCAGATGCTGAATGACCTACTGTGTATTTCTAACATTTCCCATTTTTATTTTGGATTTCTAGTATGCACAATTTTTCTTTTTATATCTACGTTTTTCATCTAGTCATGTTCCCCTGCAATTTTATCTAATTATTGTGCACTTAAAGGCTTGGTAGTATTTGAAGGGTTGGTCACACTAAGACAGATTTGATGTTGGGGGAAAATACCAATAATTAATGATTACAGCCTTTTCGCCCTTTCAGTTGACAGGTTCTCTACCTTAATCAGCTTGTTGGATTAAGGCCCAAGTCCAATTAATTCATCACTCAATATTCCCCATACAGTAACTGTTCAAGTTGGTTTGAATAAGTATGGCTTGTACTGTATGGTATGGTGAAGGTCTTGCATGCTAGTAGGCTTATAAACTGTGATATGCCGCTACACAATTAGGAATTGGATGTTTCTCTATTGATAATGGCTTAACTGTCCCCAGTAAGTTTGTAAAAGTAAAGCAATATTTAGAACCATGCAAAGAGGCTCTATACACTGGCTGGCGCACAAACTTGTAAAAACTTGAAGACTGTCATGACATTGCTGCAGCTTATCAAAAAGTAGCTTATCATAACTGATTCCAATAATACTCTATGGATTCAGTTATAACTTTAACCATTCTCACCAGTATGCAAATAGTTCACTTTTTAACCTATACTTGTCTTCCTTACAAATATACTTAAAGATAAATATCACTTTGATGGGATTTTAGTCTTCCAAAGTGATTAATGCTGTTTTTTTTAATTCATTCTCAGGATGTGAGTGTTGCTGGCAAGGTCTGCATTTATTGCCCATCCCTGAGAAGATTGTGGTGGAAAGCTTTCTTTAATTGCTGCAGTCTGCTTTGTCATGGTTTGATACAACTGAGTGGCTTGCAACTCCACTTCAGAGTAACAGTTAAGCGTCAACCACATTGGTGAGGGGCTGGAGGCACATATAGGCTAGACCAGGTATATATAGGCTAGACCAGATACATATAGGCTACACAAGGTATATATAGGCTAGACCAGGTACATATAGGCTAGACCAGGTATATATAGGCTAGGCCAGGTATATATAGGCTAGACCAGGTATATATAGGCTAGACCAGGTACATATAGGCTAGACCAGGTATATATAGGCTAGACCAGATACATATAGGCTACACAAGGTATATATAGGCTAGACCAGGTACATATAGGCTAGACCAGGTACATATAGGCTAGTACGATAGCAAAATACTGCAGATGCTGGAAATCCGAAATAACAACAGAAAATGCTGGAAAAACTCAGCAGGCCAGGCAACATCCGTGGAGAGAACGTTTCGGGTCAAAACCCTTTATCAAGACTAAAGAGGCACAGGGAATGAAATAGATTAAGAGGCCGGGCTGGGAGAGAACAAAAGAGAAGAGACATTAAGAGGTATTCAAAAAGAGATGAGATGGTGATAGGACTAGTGGAGACAAAAGACAGCTCTAGATTAGTTGTGAAATGCGCTGGCAGAATGGGAGACAGCTGCCATGTGGGAGAGAGAAAAAAATGGAAAGGGGGGGGAGGGAAAAACCAAAACAAAGGTGTGGATAAAAAATATAAGTAAAAATGTAATAGGGGCCGAGGTTATGATCTGAAATTGTTGAACTCGATATTGAGTCCGGAAGGCTGCAAAGTGCCTAATCGGAAGATGAGGTGCTGTTCCTCGAGTTTACATTGAGCTTCTGTGGAACAATGCAAGAGGCCAAGGACGGTGAGGTCCGAGTGGGAATGGAGCGGTGAATTAAAATCACAGGCGACCGGAGGCTCGGGGTCACCCTTACGGACTGAATGGAGGTGTTCCGCAAAGCGGTCACCCAATCTGCGTTTGGTCTCCCCAATGTGGAGGAGACCGCATTGTGAGCAGCGAATACAGTATACTAGATTGCAAGAAGTACAAGTAAATCACTATTTCACCTGGAAGGGGTGTTTGGGGCCCTGGACAGTGGGAAGGGGGGAGGTATAAGGGCAGGTGTTACATCTCCTGCGCTTGCACGGGAAGGTGCCAGGCAAAGGGGAAGGGGTGCTGGGGGTGATAGGGGAGTGGACTAGGGTGTCTCGGAGGGAGCGGTCCCTACGGAATACTGAAAGGGGAGGGGAGGGGAAGATGCGTTTGGTGGTGGGATCACTTTGGAGGTGGCAGAAATGGCGGAGGATGATCCGTTGAATGTGGAGGCTGGTGGGGTGAAAGGTGAGGACAAGGGGAACCCTATTGTTGTTCTGGGAGGGAGGGGCAGGGGTGAGGGCAGAAGTGCGGGAGATAGAACGGACACGGTTGAGGGCCGTGTCAACCACGGTAGAGGGGAATCCTCGGTTGAGGAAAAAGGAAGACATGTCGGAAGCACCAGGTACATATAGGCTAGACCAGGTATATATAGGCTAGACCAGGTATATAGGCTAGACCAGGTATATATAGGCTAGACCAGGTACATATAGGCTAGACCAGGTATATATAGGCTAGACCAGGTATATAGGCTAGACCAGGTATATATAGGCTAGACCAGATAAGGACGGCAGGTTTGCTTCCCGAAAGAACATTAGTGAACCAGTTGGGTTTTTATGACAATCTGCTTCATAGTCACTTTTACTGGTACCAGCTGTTTATTTCCTAGATATTTAAAAACTGAATTCAAATTCTCAGACTGCTATGGTGGGATTTGAATTTATGTTCTCTGTGTTATTAGTCCAGGCCTCTAGATTGCTGTTCTAGTGACAAAACCACTAAACTACTGTACCTCATAGTTATATTACTAGTTTGATGACAGATTTAGATTAGATGTGGTATAACATCACAGTATACGGATTCATGTGGAAATGGTGCTCCATTACCAGGTAGACCCTAGGGAGGCGAGGGTGATCTTACTGTGCGCTGATATTGTGTAGCATGGACAACTGGAGTTCATCTGATGGCATTGAATTCTGGTCCTGTATTTACTGGTATGAATCTAACTCCACCCTATGGAGTAGTAGACGTGTGGTAGATTTTCAGTGTGCAGGAAGGTGAGTAGAACCCATGGTGCAGTTTCTTATGAACTTTGGAACATGCTGCTTGTGCACTGGCATGGGAGCTGGCATATACACAGTGGTGCTTTGAGTTTTGAAGGCAACTCTAAGCATTGGGCAAGTACAACCCAATGGGTGCAAGCGAGCTAGTATTGTTTAGTACACCTCACTCATGTGTGTTATAACAAAATAGTCAGTACTGGCTGGGTGAGCTAATGATGAGGCAGACCTGTGTGCTACTGGAGTTATACATTTGTTGACTTTGGGATGCAGGACTGTGAGTAATAATGAACTTCCTCTTACAAGGAGAGCTGGTCGCTGATGGTCCTGATGCCTGTGTCACTGGATCCTCTTGCTGGAAGATCAAAAATGGTGGGTCAGCAGCAGTCTGCTAGCCTGTAGTAAAAGTGGTGAATTCTCCTAATAGGTTAAAATATGTAAATGTAAGTATTATTATAAACTAAAAAAATGTCTGTTTATGTTAACTGTATAGAGAAGGAGTACAGTTGTTACCTGTCCAGGTTTAACCTGAGCAGTCCAGTTTTTGAGTAGGCTTTACAGATATTTCTAAAATGCAGACTAAAAATCTGGTTTTTTAAATTAAAGTCTGTTTCCTCTTCACTCCTGTGTCTGATGTGTGGAACATTTAATAATTTAAAGCTATTTTTCCCAAGTTTTTAATGAATTATTATCAGAATTCAAGCCCAAATCCAACACTTTGCCCAACCTCTTAGATTCAGTAAAAGGTGGCAATCCTGACTGAAAATAAATCATTCCAAACTGATGTTCCCTCCTCATGTTGCGAGTGATGTGTCATATATTTTAAATGCAAGAAATGCATCAGAACACTCTGAGTATATTCAAATATGTACTTTTGCTCTTGAAGGGATCAGCCAAAGACTCTTGTTTTCTCAGCTTTCAAATCAAGCTGCTAAATTTAGAATTAAATTTTGGTGCCAGGCTTAATAACAATGCATCCTTAGTAATATTTATAGGCCTTCATTTAATAATTGATTGGGATAGTGACCTGGAAATCACAAGGGTAGAAATTATTGTCGGCAATGTTAGTGGTTCAACGCTTAACACAATCGTATAACATTCCTCTCTGTCTGTTATTTTAATGGCAGTGTTAACCCATCTTAAATAAAGAGATTTACACTTCCATTACAATAGGAACTGCTATTGGTAGAGTTTAGTAGTGTAGCTATGAATATGGTTTGCTCATGAAATTTATTAGAACAGACAAAATTAACACTTCCTCGAAAAACATGGAATAAATAGGAAATTTTTATAATTGGATCTTTCTGCAGTTTTGTTATTAAATACATTCAAAGGTTAAAGCCTTTTGTTTCATAACTGCTTTTAGTTCTTGTAAAATCAACTTTAATTTCTACTATTTAAAATAATGGATATGGGAACAGATGGCAGACTTTCTGAATAATGTTATATCTAATCTCTTGGTAACTATACTATCAATTGTTATTTTAAATACGTTATTTTCACTGACAGAGAATGATGTATTTCATGAATGAAAGTTCCATTTGATTCTATTTGTAAAAATGCAGGAAGATTGAACTATCAGGATCCACAACATAAAACACTGTTTTATTGATCTAATCCATACTGAATTAGTGCAGGAAAGTTGTAGGTTGGAGATTGCAACACCCTATTTAAGATAAGCATCTTCCAGATGAGAAAAGGTCATTTGACCCTTCAAATGATTCTATGAAATAGACTGATGCTGAAATGAGCCTCCCTACTTTGTTATCTGCCTGGTTCTCTCAACCTATCCAACGTCAGCTTACCCTAGGTTTGAGTTAAGAAACGTGCTATAAACTCCTGCTACAGTAACTTATTCAATTCCATTTTGAGTGAATCCACATGCTCTACTTGTGTTAATGAGGCACTTCTCGAACAAGTATGGGACTCTGTGGGATGAGGCCTTTTGTAGGCTTTTGCTTAGCTGATGGTTTTCTCAGTTTGAAAGGTCATTTTCATGCCTTGATTCAAAAGATTTACTTGTTTCCCCATTTTCAAAAAAAATTATTTAAAATTTTTAAATGTTATCAACTCTCATCCCTCATGTTTCAAAGTAAACCAGGTTTAGTTGCTGATCATGGGCCTTCCATTCTACTATCAGAATAAGGGAGCCAGATTCAGCAGTGTATACATGGGGAGCCAGCTCTTGGACAGTGGTGTCCTGCAATGTAAATGTAAAAGCACATTGTACTAGAATGACCTAAGACCAGGAGTCATCCTTGCAGCTCTTCTCTGCTGCAGTTTAATGTACTAATGACTCTTTGGGCTCGATTTTAATTCTCGAGGTGGGTTGGGGTCGGATTGCGTGGTGGGCGGGTTCGGGAGCCGCTTCAGAGTTGTGATTTTTATTAAACTAGCTTGTTAATTTCATGGAGGCGCGCTGGCCGGTCCAATGAGTGGGATTGGGTCGCCTCTGATGACATCATAATAGCAGCTGCTTTTAAAGCTGCCATCCAGCCTGAGCCTTTCTATTGTGGTTTCCTGCACTTGATTTAAACGCTATGACCTCTTCCAGAGGCAAGGCAGCTCTTCGTTTTAATGATGAGTCTCTCCAAGTTCTTGTGGATGCTGTCAGAGGGCGCAGGGAGATTCTCTTCCCTCCTGATGGCCGGAGGAAGCCTCCTCAGCAGACCAAGGCAGCCTGGCTGCGCATTGCTCAGGAGGTGAGCACAAGGTGCATTTATGCACGCTCATGGATCCAGTGCCGCAAAAGGTTTAATGATCTTGTGAGAACATCAAAAGTGAGTATCCCTTCTCAGTTGCCTTCACTCTGCTTCCCTTCTCTTCTCATCACCAGCACTCTGTGCTGTAAGCCTCCTCCTTCACATTCCACTTTACCCTTACTTCCCTTGCACCCTTACCTATCCATCTCTGTCTCTGCACTGAACCACTTCAGCATCCTGCCTATGCACCCCTTAGACTCGCTCTCACTGTCATGCAGTGACAACAACTAACAACGCACAGGGAGCTAGCTTCCTTTTGGCACCTTACCCCATCTTTGTCTCCCTCAAACCTTCTATGGTAGGGATTAATCACACTCATTCCATCACTGTGGCTGAAACACCGCTTGTGTCCCTCCTTGCAGGAAAAGATAGCCCACAATAAGAGGGAGAGAGCAATGACTGGAGGAGGAACACCTACCCTAGCAACGTTGACCAGTGCTGAGGAGGTGGCAAACAAGAGTGTTGGAGGTGGCGAGGACCTGGAAGTAGGCGATGGAGAGACGGACACACTAGAGGAAGCTGGTGACATAACAGAGTTTCAAACCCTCTCAGAAAGCAATGGAATATGATGTTCATATAGAATCGCGTTGTATCATCTGCTCAAAAGAATGTGTCTGGTACATCAATATCAGATGTCTAATTCAAGCTTTTACTCTTCCACAGGACCATCGAGCGCCCTCCTCCCCACGATCCAGGATGAAGACCCGGTCATCTCCTCAGAGAAACCTGAAGCCTCTGAGGGACCAGCGTCACCAGGACTCAGCGCACCCAGCACCAGCGCAGCAACGCACAACTCGATGGGGCTCTCGCGAGTTAGAGTAGTGTTGCCACCTGGTCTATCACAGCGCACAAGTGAGCATCAGCAGATGGTGGAGACAGCGACAGCAGTGGAGAGTCCTCGGCAGAGGTCGCAGGACCCTCCTAGCTCTGCTGAGCTGCATGCAGACGCTGTGCCTTTGGGGCCATCAAGAAAAAGAGCGGTTTGTGAAATACAGGAACAAGTGTAGGAGTCTCTGGAAGGGTTTGCCTCCAGGGCTAGTGTGAGTGTGGAGAGAATGGAAGAGTTCATCTCTAACATCAGCACTGCCATGGTGGAGGCAATGGCGCATGAACGCACCACCATGAATAGGATGGCAACCTCTGTGGAAAGGATGGCTACAGCCATGGAGGAAATAAGTTGCCAGAGTCAGGAAAACATGGTGACTGTTCAGAATAGAATGACATCGCTGGAGGAGCGATGGGCAGCTATTGAGCAGAGAGACCAGAGCTTCATAGACATCCTTTTGAGGAGGACTGCCAGTGCAGATACGGGTCCTCATGATCCCCCTGAAGTGCAGCAAGGTGCTCTCCTGCCACTTGCCAGTACTGAGGTGCGGCTGACCCATGAGAGGAATGTTGTTGGCAGGACAGAAGGAAGTGTGGGCTCCTCTCAAAGCACTCACACGACCATGCCACTGCGGAGCCCTCGGTCAGAGACCCACTTTGCAGAGACAACTGAGATGGCTGTTTAAGCCCCTGCACAGCCACAGGAAGAGCAGACTGTTGAAGAGCCCTCATAGGCTCCCAAACCCAGAGGACGGTGGCATAGTGGTTAGCACTGTTGCCTCACAGCGCCAGGGACCCGGGTTCGAATCCGGCCTCGGGCGACTGTCTGTGTGGAGTTTGCACATTCTCCCCGTGTTTGCGTGGGTTTCCTCTGGGTGCTCCGGTTTCCTCCCACAGTCCAAAGATATGCAGGTTAGGTTGATTGGCTATGATAAATTGACCCTTAGTGTTAGGGGGATTAAATACGTGGGGATAGGGTGGGATATGTGTTGGTGTAGGGGTTACGGGGATCGGGTGGGATATGTGTCAGTGCAGGCTCGATGGGCCGAAATGGCCTCTATCTGCACTGTGGGGTTTCTGTGTGATTCTGTGTGACACCTGCCAAAGGCATCTAAGCAGGCTCAGCATCCTAGTCAGCAAGGTGCCTCTACGCCTGCTGAAGCCACAGGGGAAGCACCACATAGAAGCACGTGTAAGAGAAAGATTAAGCACCTATAGTCACAAGGGGACTCACTTGGGTGATGTTTCTTTTTTTCTGACTCTTGCTTGTATATTATTCTTTAGTCATGTGTTAAAGATAAATTATGTCAAACAGTTGATTGTGTGGCTTATGTGTTATGGGAAATAGCAAAAGTGCATTGAGGGCTCAGGGCGACTTGCATTTGTAATGCTGATGGTAAAAGTGTTAGGAAATAACAGGGTATAGCAGAGATGAAGTATGACGTTGGACAAGTGTCACCTGCAATTACAGAGCAATATGGTGGCCACCTATGGTTGAAGAGTAAGCTTATGGTAGTGTGGCATGGCAGTGTGCATAACCTGGTTGATGGGCAGCAGTGAATTGGAGGGATGCTGCATTGGTCACAACAGGGCATGCAAGGTGCCCCTCGTCCTCCTCCTCCTCTTCCCAGGAAGATCTGCGCTGAGCCATGTGGCTGCTACTCCCCCGATTATGAGGACCAGGATGAGAGCCATAAATGTTTCCCATCCCCTTGCTTTAGTTTTAATTTGAGGTAACAATCTTGCAAGTGTACAGTCGAAGTGGCCTGAAATTATTCCATTCATGACACACTGCAGATGGGTGCCAGCTTGAACAGTCAGAAGGTCAGTAAATGTGCAAAATGCTATCCCATACCTACAACCGCGAAGTTGAATATCAGCCATGTTTCAGGGGCGCTTTTAAAGCACTCCACTAATGAATACAAATCATGTCCTCCAGCAACTCGTCTCCTTGAACCTGGCCTGTTTCTGACAAGTCGGGAAACAGGAGCCAGAAGCAGGAAAATGGGAAACCACTATGAAAATAGGATGAGCAAGGCAGTTAACAGGCTGTTAACTGCCTTAACTACCTGTCCCACCGGTTGGAGACGGGTCAGTTTGGGAGCAGCTAAACAGACACTCACGAAATTCGGGTGGGGGCGGGATGGAGGTGGGTTGGGTGTCTGAAGCCATTTTTCCCAATTTCCCCAACAGACCCGCCTCCAAATCCGCCTCTTCAGGGCTATTAAAATCGAGCCCTTTGGTTGTGTAGAAACCAAAGCAGTATTTTAAGTGCAGTATCTTTGATTTCATGTGGCGTTTTACTAGTTTTCTTCCCTCCCCTCCTGAAGTTGCTGACTCTTGCTAGGGTACAGATCCACAGGCACCAGTTGCCTCTAGTACCTCACCCCACTGTTCATTTCTCATGTGAGAGCCTGGACAATGATGCCAAACTAGCTAATCATGGATAATGCTACCTTCCCCCACTTTTCAATTTCACTAGTATATTATAGAGGTATAATAGCGCATCCTTGGAGTGGGACTGTATGCTCTGGCGATGCCCTTTACATGCTGTTTGCTTTATAAAATTACAGCTTCATACTTTGCACACTATTTTGTAGACATATTTACAACAACTCGCATATGTTTCCTTCGTGAATGTACAACTCTTCAACTTGTAATCAAAGTTAGTATTTCTTCCCTGTATATGTTAAGAATTTGCCTTTAACCAGGCTAAACTGCTTTACTTATTGAGCTTCAGTGATATCAGCTTCCAATATACATCTTATCCTTAGCATAATTGGGGCCATCAAGGAACTTCACAGCTCTAGTTTTGATCTCTCAATATGCTGACTAATCATTTTCTCCTTTTTAAAATAAATTTGATAATGGTTACTGGGTTTTCGGAAAAAATCTTTTGTGTGCTGGGGGTGGGGGGTGGTGGGCAGCATATATAAAATAATACTTTCCGTGGTTGGTGTGTCAGAATATGTGTAACCGTTTATTAATTATCATTTGTTTTAAAGAAGTGTCTCATGAAAGAATGAAGCTCTTTCTGACTTTGAATAATTTGGCTTTAACTTGTTTATTAAGTAATTGGGCTTTTAAACTCTGAAATATCAGTAGACTCTTTGAGCGTCCTACTGGGCTGAATAATCTTTTCAATAGAACTATTTTAAGAAAAAGTCAGCAACAGAGCCATGGTCCTGTTCAACGCTTATTGAGCTTGGGGGCAGGGGCGGGGGGGGGAGAAGAGGTTTGGGGCAGTCTGGTCGGCCACCATTTTCTTTCTTTGCTGGTGACAAACCCGTATCAGAAATGAGACAAACTTACCAGCAGGAGGGCAAAGCTCAAATCTACTCGATCTCTGCTCTGTAGTTCAAATGTAAGAGCACAAGAGGGGACCATAAACAAATGTTGTTGGCAATTAAAAACAGATTAGCCATTTTACCTTTGCTGGGTGTTCACAAAGTGCGGCATCAAAATCTGAAACAAAGAAACTTGAAGACAGCTATTTGTCTAACACTGTTGATTGGGTTTGGGTGTTTTTTTTTAATGTCTTAGAGGAGTTGGTAACTAGCAGAGAAAATTACAATTAATGTCGCTGTTAAATTCCAAGTGCCAGCTTGAGACAAGATTCTAGTTCAGAAGAATGTGGAGGTAACAGGGTAACAGTACTGAGTTATAGTTGACAAAGCTTGTTTTGCACCAGTTACTGCACAAAGGCAAATTAGTTTGAGTTAGCTCCTCAAACTAGTCACTTGCCAAATGTAATGCAAAGTAAATTTGGGGGCTTCGCCCTGTATTTATGCTCATTTTTATGTTTATGCAATGTACAATTGTGCTGCAGCAGCTCAGAAGCTGTTATATAACTGGATTATTTATGTACATTTCTCAAATTCTGCTGAATAATAATCAGTATTGGAAATTTACTGAAAATATTTGAAATATTTGAAAACTGCAAAGAATACTCAAAGGATTCATTATTATGCTATTCAGCTCAAAATGGGATAAATTAATAGACTCAGACAATTGTTGCTTGCTAGACTGATTATCTATAATGTAACTATAAAAATAATAATTGAAAGGAGATTAAGAAGTTATCAAAATCTTTCAAGTATGAAAAATTAGTTCAAAACTACACAAAGCAATTTAAACTGTGACTGAGCTTGCTAGGTTTTACTTGACATCAATAATATTTTGAAGTTTATGAGTGCCACTGAAGAGAAAAATAAAAGATTCGTGATTAGAGTTGGAGTTATAAAGCAATATGTCTTGTGATTGATATTGAGGTGCAAAAAAATTAGCTGTAACCAACAAAGGATTTGTTATATTTTTAATTAAACAAGTAAATTAGCAATTTTTAAAAATCTAATAGAAGTGCTTGTGAGGAAGGCCTTAAGGCAGAAAAAGAGACTCGCCGCCTGTTATGTGGGAGTTTTACAAATGTAACTTAACTGCCATATAGTTTGTTTTTAAATACGTTTGAAATAGTTGATGAAAACCGATTACCAATTACTGTAGCTCATTTCACTGTCATGAGTTCACACCTGCATTACCATTAGGATTGGTCAGAGAGGTGGGAAAACAAATAAGCTAGTCTTATAATGTTACACTGGGGGGTCGTTATCTTAAACAGAATTAAAGTAGTAGTGGGAGGAAAATCATCAGCACGTAAACTCTCAGCATCTGATGACAAAATTGTCTCAGCAGCTTAGCCATTGTTTCTCTCCTCTTCCCTGAATTCTTTGTTTACCCTCAGCAGAATGAGTTGTGGACTCTCAGACTTTAGCTGCTAATGGAACTAAACATTTACGCTAACAGATTAAGCTTTGCAAAATCATTAAGAAAATTGGCCCAAACAGAGATAGGGGCTTCTTGTTTAGATGTCAACTCTTTTGCATAAAACCAATTGTCTGATGGACAATGGCATGCTGACATCCCCAAAAAGGGAGTAATTGTGTGAAACTGCTGTGGAGTTTTTCAATTTTTCTCTTAATTTGCATGAACTGGGGTGGGGGGACCAGCAAAGAGCAAAATAAAAAATTATCTGGCAAGTGAGTTAAGTCAAAACTCAAATAGCCAGGTTGTCAAAAAGGCAATCAGTGCTCTGTTGTATTTAATCTAACTCTGTTGCATAAAAAGGAAAGGGCAAGTGAAGAGTACTGTAACATAAAGGATTGTGGAGATGTTCACTGAAGCAACTGGTAATTGGTGCACGGAGGGATCTTTTTCCCCTGAATCCTTCAGTATGTTTAATAGGATAAAATTAGCCTGAGTGGCTTGGTGTTTTGAGAGGTTATGATATAATTGGAAGTGCCTCCTGGGTTTGCTTCTGGACAAGGCAATCAGGTAGAGGCATGCAAGGGCATGGGAACCTCTGAAGTACAAGGCTCAGCTCCCACCATACTAATTAGCCTGAATTAGCCATGCCAGTTTTCTGCTTCTTTTAAGCTTTGCTAATAATGCTGCTATCAGTACTTAAAGCAAAGAAATACCAGAAATCGTGGCACTTGCTGGTACAATGTAAAAATTGGGGATATATTAAACTGAGATGGTCTCGTGGAAATAGATATAAAGGATTGTAGATTTAACACAAGAAGCATGATATTGAAAAAAACATTAAAGCTTGATAATAAACATAAAAAGAAACAATAAATACATTGATCAATTTGACTCATTTATAGCAATGCAATTTGTATTGTTCATTAGAACAGCTTGCAAAACAAATGCAGGGTAAATGGAAAACTGTTTGAAACACTAAGATGCTGTAGATAAAGTAAGCTCCTGAATATTCCCTTGGCTTTCTTAATATTTCATATCACTGTGCTGGAGGGTATTTCATCTGGTGACCTCTTCTTGCTGTTGCTTTTTATTTGTAAACTGTTTAAAACACCAGGCTTAGGGATCCAGCAATACAGCTTGAAGTATTCACTCTGTACAAATCCTTTAGGGTTTGTACTTATTGTGAGCTACAAACTGAGGAGTCTGGTTAGAGGAATCTCCAGTTTCTCAGCGCATTATCTATGAACAAGGCTGTAGATTTTGTGGTTTTCATGAAAAATGGACAGAAGCATGAAATACAATCCCCAAAATGCAGGTAAAAGATCCAAAAAATCATATAATCCCATATAATAACAATGGAATTTGACTTTCTCAACTATCATAAACCAATGAGCTTAATTATAAATGAATGGAATTGCAGAATTGATCCTGAAAGCAAATCCCAGAATTCTATGCAATAAAAATGAAAAGTAACAGCCAATACAACTGATCGCCTCAGCGGGTTTGCTCAGTGACGAGCTGAGCCGTATCGCCCAGAATGTGCAAAGGTTGTTGATCTCAGCTAGGAGGATGGTGAGGGTGCTATAACTGACCAAAGTACCCCTGGGTTAGGGGGAGAAAATTAGCCAGGGTTCCCCTCTAGATATCTTCAACCTCTGCTGGAAGTGTACAGGTGTGGAGAATGGGTGAAGACTGGATTGGTGTCCACTGTAATGCCTTCCAACAGTTGCTATCAAGACTCATAAATAAAGGCCATTTGAATGAGGGACCCGGGGACACCCAGTGCTTTTGTAAGGAGTCAATGCCAGCAGGAGAGGAGGAGAGGAACGGCAGTTGGTGAGAAAAGAGAAAGAAGAAAGCTGCCACCGCTAACTAAGAAGACTAACTGAGGAATTCTGTAAACTCTGGTCTGTTACTATCATTTACAAGTAGGCCTTTAACTAACTCATGGATTTCAACAGTCCCCTGTGATGTGTCAGCAATTGATTATAGGTAAACCAGTCGGGAATCTCTACCATCCCCTGTGTAGTACTTATTTGACTACAAGTAGTGTGTTTATGAGAACCAAGATTCATTTTAAATTCTCCTGAAAGTCACTAGTGCTAAAAGGGAGTAGAAACCCCAAGACCCATATTGTGCGATTTAGACTCAGCTTGTAGCAATCAACTTTTGTGAGGGGAGAATTTATTAGATAAATAGAGCAGCAGTGTGCAGTGGAAAAATATACTTGAAACCCCATGGCATTGCTCCTCTGAGTTGGAGGAGATGCGGTTTTCTAATGACAAGAGCCCTATAGCAGGCAACATTCAATGTATTATCATCTTAGTATCACCAACATATCAGTTGAGAGCAAAATGGAATACTACTGCAGAGTGAGAGCGGTAAATGGTCCAATTGGCTCACTTAGTAGCTGTGGTGTTGCTTACAGGCAAAACTGGGGGGAAACATGGAGTAATATATCAATTGCATAGGGTTGCATATCAGAAGAAAGAGGTTATATTAACTAATCGGACCTCATCATGTAGGATTTTCATAAATTTGTAGATTTCTACCAGTATCAAGGTTTAATTAACATAATTAAAATTTTAATTTACATAAGAAATAAGAAATAGGAGCTGGAGTCGGCCATTTGGCCCATCAAGCCTGCTCCATCATTCAACAAGATCATGGCTAATCTTCCACCTCAACTCCACCTTCCCACACGATCCCTTAAATCCCTTCATTCCCAAAAATGTATCGACCTCTGCCTTGAATATACTCAATGACTGAGCATCCACAGCTCTCTGGGGTAGAGAATTCCAAAGATTCACAACCCTTTGAGTGAAGAAATTTCTCCTCATCTCAGTCCTAAAGGGCCTACCCCTTATTCTGTTACTGTGACCCCTAGTTCTAGATTACCCAGCCAGGGGAAACATTTTCCCAGCATTAACACTGTCAAGCCCCTTAAGAATTTTATATGTTTCAATTAAATCACCTCTCATTCTTCTAAACTCTGGGAATATAAGCCTAGTCTACTTAATCTCTCCTCATCGCGCAATACCCTCATCCCAGGAACCAGTCTAGTGAACCTTCGCTGCACTCCCTCTAAGGTAAGTATGTCTTTCCTTAGGTAAGGAGACCAGAACTGTACACAATACTCCAGGTGTGGCCTCACCAATGCCCTTTATAATTGTAGTAAGACTTCTTTACTCTAAAAGCTAACAACCCATTTGCTTTCCTAATTGCTTGCTGTACCTGCATGTTAACTTGCTGTGATTCATGTACAAGGATACACAGGTCCCTCTGAGTGCAAACATTTTCCAGTCTCTCACCATTCAAAAAATATTCTGCTTTTTTGTTTTTCCTACCGAAGTGGATAACTTCACACTTCCCCACATTGTATTCCATTTGCCATGTTCTTGCCCACTCAGTCAACCTGTCTATATCTCTCTGCATCATCTTTGCGTCCTCCTCACAGCTTACTTTCCCAACTAACTTTGTATCATCAGCAAACTTGGAAACGTTACACTCAGCCCCTTCATCTAAGTGATTAATATAGATTGTAAATAGCTGAATCCCAAGCACTGATCCTTGCGGTAGCCCACTAGTTACAGCCTGCCAACCTGAAAATGTCCTGTTTATTCCTACTCTCTGTTTTATGTCCATTAACCAATCCTCAATCCATGCCCCCAATATTACCCCCAATACCATGAGTCCTACTTTTGTGTAATAACCTCTTGTGTGGCATTTTATCGAATGCTTTTTGAAAATCCAAATACACTACATCAACTGGTTCGCCCTTAGCCATCCTACTAATTACATCTTCAAAATAATTCTAACAGATTTGTCAAACACGATTTCCCTTTCATAAAACCATGTTGACTCTGCCTAATCATATTACAATTTTCTAAATGCCCTGTTACCATGTCCCTAATAATAAATTCTAGCATTTTGCCTACTACTGATGTCAGGCTAACTGGCCTATAGTTCCCTGTTTTTTCTCTTCCTCCTTTCTTAAATAGCAGGGTTATGTTTGCTACCTTCCAATCCATGAGGACTGTTCTAGAATCTAGGAAATTCTGGAAGATTAATACCAGTGCATCAACTATCTCTGCAGCTACCTCTTTTAAAACCCTAGGATGAAAGTCATCAGGTCCAGGGGATTTGTTGCCACTTAGTCTCATTAATTTCTCCACTATTATGTCTTTACTTGTACTGATTTACCTCATTCTCTCTAGACCCTTGGTTCCCCATTATTTCTGGAACATTTTTTGTGTCCTCTACCGTGAAGACAGATTGGGCTGGATTTTACCAGCCCTGAGGAGGCAGGTTTGGAGATGGGACTGCTGGGAAAATGGGAAAAATTGGGAGCGGGTCCCAACCCCGCTCCCAACCCGCCTCCGAACTGTAGTGTCCGTGTGTAGATAAAGACACTGAAGACAGGAGTTAGTTCATAGGTATTTACTAAGTAAGTCTGGGGGGGGGTTTCTAAAGGATATACACAATACACAGGCTTATATAGCCCAAGTGGCAATTACCGGCATTACGCACACCTGGGCTCTTAAAGGCACATACACCATAATTGCTCTTAAAGGCACATACACCACACGAACCATCTTCCCGGGAGGCAGGGAGGGGATTAGAGCCAATTAACTGCCTGTTAACAGGTAGTTAACAGGCAGTTAAGAGGCTTTTCCCCATTTTCAGCCTGCTGGTGCAACTTTCCCGACGGCAGGAAACCCCGCCAAGGTCAGTAAGGTGAGCTGTGGGTCTGCTCCATGTAAGTGTGCAAATGACAGCTGCAGAGGTAGTGTGATGGGTGCAATGGCGCACAGGTAACTATGACAGATGAGAGAATGCAGTGAGAAATATGTTCCATTTATATGTATCTGCAGGTGACAAGATTTGATGTTTCTGTGAAGCCTCATCTGATCGGCAGAATTGACAGATGGCTTCTGCAATCTTACATGCAGCTGCCATCTGTTTTCTCCTAAGAAGAGAGTCATTGGTGAGCCTAGGTGCAAGGGCTCACCTTTGGACAGTGTTTGACAGCACCTCAATGCTGTCAAACACTGACAATTCAGCTGTTAAAAAATTATGGTGCCTGCCACTTTAATAAAACCGGCAGATGAAGCGACATGTACTGACATCATCTGACACTGGCTTTACCTTAATTGGCCAGCAAGCCCGCAGGGCGGGCTTAACAAGGCCAATCAAAGGAAAATAGCCATCAGACGTCACTGGGGGCGGGACTAAAACCTGGAAACCAGCAGTCCCGCCCCCAACGCGCCTCCTCAGGTAAGATCCCGGCCAAAGTATTTGTTTAATGTCTCTGCCATTTCCTTATTGCCCATTAGAATTTCTCCTGTCTCTGCCTCTAATGGGGCCATGTTTACTTTCACTAATCTCTTCCTATTTACATACCATAGGAATTTTTACAATCTGTTTTTATGTCTCTTGCTAATTTACTCATATTCTTTTTTCTCTTTCCTTATCAATTTCTTGGTCCTCCTTTGCTGAATTCTGAAATCCTCCCAATCCTCAGACTTTCCACTCTTTTTGGCAACATTATAAGCCTCTTCCTTTGATCTAATACTATCTTTAACTTCTCTTATTGGCTACAGTTGGACCACTTTTCCTGTGGGGTTTTTGTGCCTTATAAGGATGTATATTTGTTGTAAATTATGTATTAATTCTTTAAATGCTAGCCATTGCTTGTCTACCATCATACCTTTTAATATAGTTTCCCAATCTACCTTAGCCAACTTGCCCCTCATAACTACATAGCTTGCTTTGTTTAGATTTAAGACCCTAATTTCAGATTTAACTAAATCACTTATAAACTCAATATAAAATTCTATCATATTATGGTCACTCTTCCCTAAGGGCCCCTTCATGACAAGGTTATTAATTAACCCTTTCTCATTGCACAATACTAGATCTGAAATAGCCTGTTCCTGGGATTGTTCCTCAACATACTGATCTAGAAAACTATCTTGCATGCATTCCATGAATTCGTCCTCCACACTATTACTGCAAATTTGGTTTGCCCAGTCTATATGTAGATTAAAGGCCCCCATGATTACTGTATTACCTTTGTTGCATGCGTCTCTAATTTCCTGATTTATGTTCTGCCCTACATTACAGCTACTGTTTGGGGGCCTATAAACAACGCCCACCAATGTTTTCTGCCCCTCGCTGTTTCTTAGATCTACCCAAACTGATTCTACTTCTTGATTTTCGGAGCTAAGATCCTTTCTCTCTACTGTCTTTATCCCATCCTTTATTATCAGGGCTACCCCTCCTCCTTTTCCATTTTGCCTATCTCTTCTAAAAGTTATGTATCCTGGAATATTTAATTCTCAACCTTGGTCACTTTGCAACCAAGTCTCCGTAATGGCTCTTAGATCAAACCTATTAATTTCTATCTGCATTATTAATTCATCTATTTTGTTGTGAATGCTTTGTGCATTCACATATAGTGCCTTTAGCTTTGAATTATTTCTATTTTTCCCTGATGTCACCTTAGTCACTGATGCCCTATTGCCTTTGTTACTCTCTCTCTCCCTTCCTGACCCACTCTGCTTATTTTTACCCAAAACTTTACTCTACCCTAGAGCCTTGACATTTCTCATGCTGCTTTTAAATTTACTCCTTCCTGAATCCTCCCACCCCGTCTTCAATAGTTTAAAGCCCTGTCTACTGCCCTAGTTATTCGATTCGCCAAGAGACTGGTCCCAGCCTGGTTTAAGTGGAGCCCATCCCAACGGAACAATTCCGACTTTCCCCAGTACTGGTCCCAGTGCCCCATGAACTGAAACCCCTTCCTCCCACACCACTCTTTGAGACATGCATTTAAACCTCTAATCTGTTTGTCCCTGTGCCAATTTGTGCGTGGCTCAGGTAACAATCCAGAGATTATTACCTTTGAGGTTCTGCTTTTTAATTTAGATCCTAGCTCCTCAAACTCCCTCAGCCGAACCTCATTCCTAGTTCTACCTATGTCATTGGTTCCTACGTGGACCACGACAACTGGATCCTCCCCCTTCCACTCCAAGTTCTTCTCCAGCCGCGATGAGATATCTTTAACCCTGGCACCGGGCAGGCAACACAAGCTTTGGAACTCACAGTCGCGGCTGCAGAGAACAGTATCTATCCCCCTGACTATACTGTCCCCTACCACAACTACATTCCTTTTCACCCCCCGCCACTTAAATAGCCTCCTGGTCAGTTTGCTCAGTCCTTGATCTCACCCATGCAGGTAGCAAGTACCTCATGCCTGTTAGTCAAAATCAAGGGCTCCTCCATCACTATATCCTGGATCCCCATACCTTCCTGACTCGCAGTCACAACCTTGTGTCCCTGACCATTGACGAACTCTAAAGTACTATTTAACCTAAGGGGTGTGACTGTCTCCTGGAACAAAATGTCCAGGTAACTCTCCCCCTCCCTGATGTCCTGCAATGTCTGCACCTCGTACTCCAGCCCAACAACACTGAGCCGAAGTTCCTTGAGCTGCAGACACTTGCAGCAGATGTGTTTGCTCGGGATCTCGCTGGTCTCCACAAACTCCCACATGCTGCAGTTACGGCACACCACCTGCCCTGCCATGTCTATTTAACCTTCTTTATTTATTTGATTAATTATTTTTTTTTTCTCAATTATTTTAGCTTTATTACTTAATTGGTTTGTCTAGTTTTAGTTACTAATTTAATAAAGTAGTTATAGTAATTTACAGTTTCTTAGCCAGCTTAGAGACTGAAAGAAATTGTAATACTCACCAACCAATCATCTACCTGCTGCCCTGTCACTCCTTGATTCTTCTGTTTGACGACTCTTTATAACATCGCTGATCTGCGCCTCTCGCTGTTCCTCTTGCTGATCCCGCTCCTCTCGCCACTGCTCTCGCTGATTCCGCGCCTCTCGCTCTCCTCTCACTGATCCGCTCCTCTCGCTGTTCCTCGCTCCATTGATCCGCTCCTCTCGCTGTTCCTCTCACTGATCCGCTCCTCTTGCTGTTCCTTTCGCTGATCCACTCATCTCGCTGTTCCTCTCACTGATCCGCTCCTCTTGCTGTTCCTCTCACTGATCCGCTCATCTCGCTGTTCCTCTCACTGATCCGCTCCTCTCACAGTTCCTCTCCGCTGATCCGCTCCTCTCGCTGTTCCTCTCCGCTGATCCGCTCCTCTCGCTGTTCCTCTCGCTGATCCGCTCCTCTCGCTGTTCCTCTCACTGATCGCGCTCCTCTCGCTGTTCCTCTCACTGATCCCGCTCCTCTCACAGTTCCTCTCCGCTGATCCGCTCCTCTCGCTGTTCCTCTCGCTGATCCGCTCCTCTCGCTGTTCCTCTCACTGATCCCGCTCCTCTCGCTGTTCCTCTCACTGATCCTGCTCCTCTCGCTGTTCCTCTCACTGATCCGCTCCTCTCGCTGTTCCTCTCACTGATCCTGCTCCTCTCGCAGTTCCTCTCGCTGATCCGCTCCTCTCGTTGTCCCTCTCACTGATCCGCTCCTCTCGCTGTTCCTCTCACTGATCCTGCTCCTCTCGCTGTTCCTCTCACTGATCCCGCTCCTCCCGCTGTTCCTCTCACTGATCCGCTCCTCTCGCTGTTCCTCTCACTGATCCTGCTCCTCTCGCTGTTCCTCTCACTGATCCGCTCCTCTCACTGATCCGCTCCTCTCGCTGTTCCTCTCACTGATCCGCTCCTCTTGCTGTTCCTTTCGCTGATCCACTCATCTCGCTGTTCCTCTCACTGATCCGCTCCTCTTGCTGTTCCTCTCACTGATCCGCTCATCTCGCTGTTCCTCTCACTGATCCGCTCCTCTCACAGTTCCTCTCCGCTGATCCGCTCCTCTCGCTGTTCCTCTCCGCTGATCCGCTCCTCTCGCTGTTCCTCTCGCTGATCCGCTCCTCTCGCTGTTCCTCTCACTGATCGCGCTCCTCTCGCTGTTCCTCTCACTGATCCCGCTCCTCTCACAGTTCCTCTCCGCTGATCCGCTCCTCTCGCTGTTCCTCTCGCTGATCCGCTCCTCTCGCTGTTCCTCTCACTGATCCCGCTCCTCTCGCTGTTCCTCTCACTGATCCTGCTCCTCTCGCTGTTCCTCTCACTGATCCGCTCCTCTCGCTGTTCCTCTCACTGATCCTGCTCCTCTCGCAGTTCCTCTCGCTGATCCGCTCCTCTCGTTGTCCCTCTCACTGATCCGCTCCTCTCGCTGTTCCTCTCACTGATCCTGCTCCTCTCGCTGTTCCTCTCACTGATCCCGCTCCTCCCGCTGTTCCTCTCACTGATCCGCTCCTCTCGCTGTTCCTCTCACTGATCCTGCTCCTCTCGCTGTTCCTCTCACTGATCCGCTCCTCTCACTGATCCGCTCCTCTCGCTGTTCCTCTCACTGATCCGCTCCTCTTGCTGTTCCTTTCGCTGATCCACTCATCTCGCTGTTCCTCTCACTGATCCGCTCCTCTTGCTGTTCCTCTCACTGATCCGCTCATCTCGCTGTTCCTCTCACTGATCCGCTCCTCTCACAGTTCCTCTCCGCTGATCCGCTCCTCTCGCTGTTCCTCTCCGCTGATCCGCTCCTCTCGCTGTTCCTCTCGCTGATCCGCTCCTCTCGCTGTTCCTCTCACTGATCGCGCTCCTCTCGCTGTTCCTCTCACTGATCCCGCTCCTCTCACAGTTCCTCTCCGCTGATCCGCTCCTCTCGCTGTTCCTCTCGCTGATCCGCTCCTCTCGCTGTTCCTCTCACTGATCCCGCTCCTCTCGCTGTTCCTCTCACTGATCCTGCTCCTCTCGCTGTTCCTCTCACTGATCCGCTCCTCTCGCTGTTCCTCTCACTGATCCTGCTCCTCTCGCAGTTCCTCTCGCTGATCCGCTCCTCTCGTTGTCCCTCTCACTGATCCGCTCCTCTCGCTGTTCCTCTCACTGATCCTGCTCCTCTCGCTGTTCCTCTCACTGATCCCGCTCCTCCCGCTGTTCCTCTCACTGATCCGCTCCTCTCGCTGTTCCTCTCACTGATCCTGCTCCTCTCGCTGTTCCTCTCACTGATCCGCTCCTCTCACTGATCCCGCTCCTCTCGCTGTTCCACTCGCTGATCCCGCTCCTCTCGCTGTTCCTCTCGCTGAACCCGCTCCTCTCGCTGTTCCTCTCACTGATCCGCTGCTCTCGCTGTTCCTCGCTCCACTGATCCGCTCTTCTCGCTGTTCCTCTCACTGATCCGCTCCTCTCGCTGTTCCTCTCACTGATCCCGCTCCTCTCGCTGTTCCTCTCGCTGATCCCGCTCCTCTCGCTGTTCCTCTCGCTGATCCCGCTCCTCTCGCTGTTCCTCTCACTGATCCCGCTCCTCTCGCTGTTCCTCGCTCCACTGATCGGCTCCTCTCGCTGTTCATCTCACTGATCCTGCTCCTCTCGCTGTTCCTCGCTCTACTGATCCGCTCCTCTCGCTGTTCCTCTCCGCTGATCCGCTCCTCTCGCTGTTCCTCTCACCACTGATCTGCTCCTCTCGCTGTTCCTTGCTCCACTGATCCGCTCCTCTCGCTGTTCCTCGCTCCACTGATCCGCTCTTCTCGCTGTTCCTCTCACTGATCCGCTCCTCTCGCTGTTCCTCTCACTGATCCCGCTCCTCTCGCTGTTCCTCTCACTCATCCGCTCCTCTCGCTGTTCCTCTCCGCTGATCCCGCTCCTCTCGCAGTTCCACTCCGCTGATCCGCTCCTCTCGCTGTTCCTCTCACTGATCCGCTCCTCTCACTGTTCCTCTCACTCATCCGCTCCTCTCGCTGTTCCTCTCGCTGATCCCGCTCCTCTCGCTGTTCCTCTCACTGATCCCGCTCCTCTCGCTGTTCCTCGCTCCACTGATCCGCTCCTCTTGCTGTTCATCTCACTGATCCCGCTCCTCTCGCTGTTCCTCGCTCTACTGATCCGCTCCTCTCGCTGTTCCTCTCCGCTGATCCGCTCCTCTCGCTGTTCCTCTCACCATTGATCTGCTCCTCTCGCTGTTCCTTGCTCCACTGATCCGCTCCTCTCGCTGTTCCTCTCACTGATCCCACTCCTCTCGCTGTTCCTCTCCGCTGATCCACTCCTCTCGCTGTTCCTCTCGCAGATCCACTCCTCTCGCTGTTCCTCTCCGCTGATCCGCTCCTCTCGCTGTTCCTCTCGCTGATCCCGCTCCTCTCGCTGTCCTCTCACTGATCCGCTCCTCTCGCTGTTCCTCTCACTGATCCCGCTCCTTTCGCTGCTCCTCTAACTGATCCGCTCCTCTCGCTGTTCCTCTCACTGATCCCGCTCCTCTCGCTGTTCCTCTCACTGATCCCGCTCCTCTCACTGTTGCTTTCACTGATCCCGCTCCTCTCGCTGTTCCTCTCACTGATCCGCTCCTCTCGCTGCTCCTCTCGCTGATCCGCTCCTCTCGCTGTTCCTCTCGCTGATCCCGCTCCTCTCGCTTTTCCTCTCACTGATCCGGCTCCTCTCGCTGTTCCTCTCACTGATCACGCTCCTCTCGCTGTTCCTCTCACTGATCTGCTCCTCTCGCTGTTCCTCTCACCACTGATCCGCTCCTCTCGCTGTTCCTCTCACTGATCCCGCTCCTCTCGCTGTTCCTCTCACTGATCCGCTCCTCTCGCTGTTCCTCTCACTGATCCCACTCCTCTCGCTGCTCCTCTCACTGATCCGCTCCTCTCACTGTTCCTCTCACTGATCCGCTCCTCTCGCTGATCCTCTCACTGATCCGCTCCTCTCGCTGTTCCTCTCACTGATCCGCTCCTATCGCTGTTCCTCTCACTGATCCGCTCCTCTCGCTGTTCCTCTCACTGATCCGCTCCTCTCGCTGTTCCTCTCACTGATCCGCTCCTCTCACTGTTCCTCTCCGCTGATCCGCTCCTCTCGCTGTTCCTCTCACTGATCCCGCTCCTCTCGCTTTTCCTCTCACTGATCCCGCTCCTCTCGCTGTTCCTCTCACTGATCCCGCTCCTCTCGCTGTTCCTCTCACTGATCCGCTCCTCTCGCTGTTCCTCTCCGCTGATCCGCTCCTCTCGCTGTTCCTCTCACTGATCCCGCTCCTCTCGCTTTTCCTCTCACTGATCCCGCTCCTCTCGCTGTTCCTCTCACTGATCCCGCTCCTCTCGCTGTTCCTCTCACTGATCCGCTCCTCTCGCTGTTCCTCTCACTGATCCCGCTCCTCTCGCTGTTCCTCTCACTGATCCACTCCTCTCGCTGTTCCTCTCACTGATCCGCTCCTCTCGCTGTTCCTCTCACTGATCCGCTCCTCTCGCTGCTCCTCTCACTGATCCCACTCCTCTCGCTGTTCCTCTCACTGATCCGCTCCTCTCGCTGTTCCTCTCACTGATCCCGCTCCTCTCGCTGTTCCTCTCACTGCTCCCACTCCTCTCGCTGTTCCTCTCACTGATCCGCTCCTCTCGCTGTTCCTCTCGCTGATCCCGCTCCTCTCGCTGGTCCTCTCGCTGATCCCGCTCCTCTCGCTGTTCCTCTCGCTGATCCCGCTCCTCTCGCTGTTCCTCTCGCTGATCCCGCTCCTCTCGCTGTTCCTCTCGCTGATCCCGCTCCTCTCGCTGTTCCTCTCGCTGATCCCGCTCCTCTCGCTGTTCCTCTCGCTGATCCCGCTCCTCTCGCTGTTCCTCTCGCTGATCCGCTCCTCTCGCTGTTCCTCTCACTGATCCGCTCCTCTCGCTGTTCCTCTCACTGATCCGCTCCTCTCGCTGTTCCTCTCGCTGATCCTGCTCCTCTCACTGTTCCTCTCGCTGATCCCGCTCCTCTCGCTGTTCCTCTCGCTGATCCCGCTCCTCTCGCTGTTCCTCTCGCTGATCCCGCTCCTCTCGCTGTCCCTCTCGCTGATCCGCTCCTCTCGCTGTTCCTCTCACTGATCCGCTCCTCTCGCTGTTCCTCTCACTGATCCCGCTCCTCTCACTGTTCCTCTCACTGATCCCGCTCCTCTCGCTGTTCCTCTCGCTGATCCCGCTCCTCTCGCTGTTCCTCTCGCTGATCCCGCTCCTCTTGCTGTTCCTCTCGCTGATCCCGCTCCTCTCGCTGTTCCTCTCGCTGATCCCGCTCCTCTCGCTGTTCCTCTCACTGATCCCGCTCCTCTCGCTGTTCCTCTCGCTGATCCCGCTCCTCTCGCTGTTCCTCTCGCTGATCCCGCTCCTCTCGCTGTTCCTCTCGCGGATCCGCTCCTCTCGCTGTTCCTCTCACTGATCCGCTCCTCTCGCTGTTCCTCTCGCTGATCCGCTCCTCTCGCTGTTCCTCTCGCTGATCCCGCTCCTCTCGCTGTTCCTCTCGCTGATCCCGCTCCTCTCGCTGTTCCTCTCGCTGATCCCGCTCCTCTCGCTGTTCCTCTCGCTGATCCGCTCCTCTCGCTGTTCCTCTCACTGATCCGCTCCTCTCGCTGTTCCTCTCACTGATCCGCTCCTCTCGCTGTTCCTCTCGCTGATCCCGCTCCTCTCGCTGTTCCTCTCGCTAATCCCGCTCCTCTCGCTGTTCCGCTCGCTGATCCCGCTCCTCTCGCTGTTCCTCTCGCTGATCCCGCTCCTCTCGCTGTTCCTCTCACTGATCCGCTCCTCTCGCTGTTCCTCTCACTGATCCGCTCCTCTCGCTGTTCCTCTCACTGATCCCGCTCCTCTCACTGTTCCTCTCACTGATCCGCTCCTCTCGCTGTTCCTCTCACTGATCCCGCTCCTCTCACTGTTCCTCTCACTGATCCCGCTCCTCTTGCTGTTCCTCTCACTGATCCGCTCCTCTCGCTGTTCCTTGATGTGCCTCAATAAATCCGAGACTCGATGTTAGCGAAACAAAACAAGGCTTTTATTGACTTAGAAGGTAACACACAGAGGAGAATGTATCTTCCATCCAGAGGTCTGCCTTACTGGATGTGCTGCAGGCTGGGCCAGCTTACATAGGAGCCAGGTATGGGCGGAGCCCTACACACAGTACAATACAATGGAAATGAAACTGAAACCAACCACAGTCACAGGCAGAGAAATACTGATGAGTGATGAATGGAATATTTCATCACATTCACCCCTTCTATAGATTTAGTCTGTTCGGGGGTTTGATAGTCCTCTGCGACCGACGTGGCTGTTGTGGTGCCGCGGGTGTCGGCTGGGTGTCCCCGGTGGCCTCCTGGGTCTCTGCCGGGGGTGCCGCCAGGATTGTTGAAGGGGTAGTTGGTGGGGGTACCGTTGGTCGGTGTTCTTCCGGGGGTGATGAAAGAGTAGTGGGTGGGTAAGAGTTGCTGTGGTCGTTGTTGCTGCTGTTGTCGTGATTGTTGTCGTTACCGGCTGGGGCGACGTCTTTTATGGACACGGTGTCCTCCCTTCCGTCGGCGTGCCGGACATACGCGTATTGGGGGTTGGCGTGGAGTAGGTGCACTGACTCCACGAGAGGGTCCGTCTTGTGGCCCCTCACATGCCTTCGCACGAATACTGGACCTGGGGTGGAGAGCCATGACGGCATGGATACGCCTGAGGTGGATTTCCGGGGAAAGACAAACATTCGCTCATGAGGCGTGGCATTAGTGGCAGTACACAATAGCGACCGTATCGAATGGAGCACATCTGGGAGGACTTCCTGCCAGCGGGAGATAGGGAGGCCTTTGGTCCTTAGAGCTAGAGTGACTGCTGTCCATACTGTCCCGTTCTCTCGCTCCACTTGACCGTTACCCCGGGGGTTGTAGCTGGTGGTACGGCTCGGGGCGATCCCCCTGGACAGCATGTACTGGCGTAGCTCTTCACTCATGAAGGACGCCCCCCTATCCGTATGGATGTAGCTCGGCATACCGAACAGGCAGAACAGGCTGTTGAGGCATTTAATGACCGTGGCGCTGGTCATGTCTGGGCAGGGGAAGGTGAATGGGAACCGGGAGTATTCGTCCACAATGTTCAGGAAGTAAACATTGCGGTCGACGGACGGGAGGGGGCCCTTGAAATCTAAGCTGAGCCGCTCAAAGGGCCGTGTAGCTTTGATTAAGTGGGCTCTATCTGGGCGGTAGAACCGAGGCTTGCACTCAGCGCAAGTGCGACAGTTCCTGGTCAGGGACCAAACTTCCTCAATCGAGTAGGGTAAGTTGCGGGACTTTATGAAGTGGAACAGCCGCGTGACCCCTGGGTGGCAGAGGTCATTGTGGAGGGTCTGTAGCCGATCCCCGGTGGCGCTGGCACACATCCCTCGTGAGAGGGCGTCGGGGGATTCGTTAAGGACCCCTGGCCGGTAAATGATGTCATAATCGAAGGTGGAGAGCTCGATCCGCCACCTAAGAATCTTATCATTTTTAATCTTCCCCCTCTGTTTATTATTGAACATAAACGCTACCGACCGCTGGTCGGTAAGTAGGGTGAAGCGTTTGCCGGCTAGGTAGTGGCGCCAGTGGCGCACTGCCTCCACGATGGCTTGGGCCTCCTTTTCTACGGAGGAGTGTCTGATCTCGGGCCCTTGGAGGGTCCTTGAGAAGAAAGCTACGGGCCGCCCCGCCTGGTTGAGGGTGGCCGCCAAGGCAAAGTCAGACGCATCACTTTCCACTTGAAAGGGAGTGTTCTCGTCCACTGCCTGTAGCGTGGCCCGCTCAATATCCTGCTTAATGCTTTTGAAGGCGGCATGGGCCTCAGCAGAGAGCGGAAAAGAGGATGCTTTCAAGAGGGGGCGGGCTTTATCGGAGTAGTTGGGGACCCATTGGGAATAATAAGAAAATAACCCCAGGCACCTTTTCAGGGCCTTGGGAGTGTTGGGCAGGGGCAGCTCCCGTAGGGGGCGCAATCGGTCGGGTCTGGTCCGATTTCCCCATTCTCCACCACGCTGCCTAGTATGCAGAGGCGCGTGGTGTTGTAAACGCACTTGTCCTCGTTGTAGGTGAGGTTGAGTTTTTGTGCGGTTTTCAGGAACCTCTCGAGGTTCGAGTCGTGATCCTGCTGGTTGTGACCGCAGATGGTGACGTTGTCGAGGTAGGGGAAGGCTGCCTGCAAGTGGTGGTCATCGACCATGCGGTCCATCTCCCTCTGGAAGACCGAGACCCCATTCGTCACCCCAAAGGGGACTCTGAGGAATTGGTAGAGGCGTCCGTTCGCCTCGAAGGCGGTGTACGGGTGGTCCTCTGGTCTGATATGGAGCTGGTGGTACGCTGACTTGAGGTCGATGGTGGAGAACACCCGGTATTGGGCGATTTGGTTCACCATTTCTGATATGCGGGGTAGCGGGTAGGCATCTAGTTGGGTGTACCTGTTGATCGTTTGGCTATAGTCGATCACCATCCGTTTCTTCTCGCTACCCCTTACCACCACCACTTGGGCGCGCCACGGGCTATTGCTGCATTCAATAATGCGCTCTTTCAGGAGCCTGTCTACCTCGGTCGCGATAAACCGCCTGTCCTCCCAGCTGTACCTCCTGCTTTTGGTCGCTATTGGCCGGCAGTTAGGGGTAAGGTTCACGAATAGCGAAGGCGGCTTTACCTTCAGGGTAGCCAGACTGCACACTGTGAGGGGCGGCTGGGACCCACTGTAATTGAGCGTGATGCTTTGGTGGTAGCACTGGAAATCCAGGCCCAAGATCACGCTCGCACATAGATTCTTCATGATTAATACTTTAAAATTATCGTATACAGTTCCGTTAACGGACAATTGTACCGTGCAGTAACCCATAATGGTCGATGTCTGGGTTTTATCAGCCATGGAGATGGTACCCCGAGTAGGGACCACCTTTAGGGAGAGTTGTTGTACCAGTTCAGGGTGGATAAAACTCTCCATGCTTCCACTGTCAATTAAACATTTACCCCTGCACCCGTTTACCTCGATGTCCACCATTGATTTGGATAGCGGGTGCGGCCTGGTCTGGTCCACTGTGACCGATGCCACTGTAGGGCCCTGATCGAGACAAGATGGCGTCCACGCTGTCTGCTCACAAGATGGCGTCCAAGATGGCCGCTCCCACGGCGCACACGCGGCGGTGGCGGGTTTTCCGGCGGGGTTCCCTCTGCACACCTTCCCGAAGTGCCCCTTCTTACCGCACTTAAAGCAGGTGGTGCCTTTCGCCGGGCACAGGTTTCTGGTGTGCTTCGGCTGCCTGCAGAAGTAGCAGTTGGGTCCCCGACGTGTCGTGGCTGTCGTAGGGCTTCTGGGGGGAGAGCGGGGCCCCGACGGTGTCGGGCTGCCGGGCGGGGAAGATGCCTTCCAAGATGGCGGCGCCCTTGGTGCACACGTGGCGGCGTGGATGGCGCGGGCTGAAGAGTAGGCGTCCGAGTTTCTCTGGGCCACATCCAGGGATCGTGCTGTGTCCGCAGCCTGTTTCAGGTCCAATCCCGTTTTTTCCAGCAGCCTCTGCCGAATGTAAGTGGAGCTGAGGCCTGTGATAAAGGCATCGCGAGCAAGCTCGTCAGTGTACACTGCGGCTTTTACATCTTGGCACTTGCAGTCTTTGCCAAGCGTTTTCAGGGTGCCTAGGAACTCCTCCACCGATTCCCCAGGTCGCTGTGCGCGAGTAGCGAGCAGGTGCCTAGCATACACCTCATTCGTAGGCTGCTGGTAATGCGCCTTTAAGATGTCGCAGGTGGCCGGGTATGTGTCGGCGTCTTGGATGAGGGGGTAAACCCGGTGGCTTACCCAATTCCGCAGAATTCCGAGTTTCATACTCGCAGCGTCCGTAGCGTCTTTGACGGCTGCGGAATTGTCCAGGAAGAATTCCATACACATAAACCAGTGTCCAAAGCGTGCCGATGCGTCCGAAGCATGCTGGTCCAAATCCAAACGTTCGGGTTTCAAGAGTTGATCCATTGTGTTGAAAATTAAGTCAATAAAATTGATGTGCCTCAATAAATCCGAGACTCGATGTTAGCGAAACAAAACAAGGCTTTTATTGACTTAGAAGGTAACACACAGAGGAGAATGTATCTTCCATCCAGAGGTCTGCCGTACTGGATGTGCTGCAGGCTGGGCCAGCTTACATAGGAGCCAGGTATGGGCGGAGCCCTACACACAGTACAATACAATGGAAATGAAACTGAAACCAACCACAGTCACAGGCAGAGAAATACTGATGAGTGATGAATGGAATATTTCATCACATTCCTCTCACTGATCCTGCTCCTCTCGCTGTTCCTCTCGCTGATCCGCTCCTCTTGCTGTTCCTCTCGCTGATCCCGCTCCTCTCGCTGTTCCTCTCACTGATCCACTCCTCTTGCTGTTCCTCGCTCCACTGATCCGCTCCTCTCACTTATCCCGCGCCTCTCGCTGTTCCTCTCACTGATCCGCTCCTCTTGCTGCTCCTCTCGCTGTTCCTCTCACTGATCCCGCTCCTCTCGCTGTTCCTCTCACTGATCCGCTCCTCTCGCTGTTCCTCTCACTGATCCGCTCCTCTCGCTGTTCCTCTCACTGATCCCGCTCCTCTTGCTGTTCCTCTCGCTGATCCCGCTCCTCTCGCTGTTTCTCTCGCTGATCCCGCTCCTCTCGCTGTTCCTCTCGCTGATCCCGCTCCTCTTGCTGTTTAATTTTAATTAGTTAAAGTCTTTCTTCAACGACTATTTATAGTATATAATTAGTTTAACTCATTAAGTTATAAATTTAATAAAGTATTTTATAGTTTCCTGCTCCTAGTTTAAACCACTGTCCTAGGTTAGAGAGAAAATACGTTAATACTCATCCACCATTCACCTACCTGCTGTCCTGTGACGTCACTCCTTGGTTTTTGTTGTGGTTGAAATTGTCAGAGTGGCTGCCTCCTCCGATGCTGCCGCCATTTAGGTCCGCCAATTTACTAATATTGTAACTAAAACTTTTAAACTTTCTTACTCCACCTGGTTCCCACCTTATTATTTTCTATGAATGTTGCTGGTTCTCTGGGAGTTGGTTGGATCGCATGGTTTCTCCTAAATTCTCCCCTCAGATGTTTTATTTTGCTTTCTTTCCTAATGGGAAGTGCAAATTCTGGGAGGAACCTGGAACTTGATTAATGCGGAATTTCACTTACTGATCTGTGGAACCATCTAAGCGGACGCAAATGAGCTGTTTACAGGCATGAACGAAGGTATTTCTGCAGCCATGGTTTCTAGGGGTTTCATGCTGAGACAGTAATCCTGCTTTGACCAAGTGCAAAGTGAATACAATTGAAAGAAGGCTCGCAACTAGCAAGTGATGCTCCTCAGTCCCTTCTCTATCAGTCAGCGATGGCAGCAAAATCTGGAATTGAAGGTTGATGCCACCAACAGCTAGGGAAAGGAGGCAATGGCAGTGAAGTGAGGGGTGGGATGCTGCGATGGAGAAGTCAGTGCCTGTGCAAAGGCCTGAAAGGTCATGCATTGCGGAAACAAAAGATGACTGAGGGCAGTGAGGTCATGGAGGAGCAACAGGTGGCCATATGCCTGGAAACTCGAGAAAAATAGGGTCCGAAGGCAGAGGTAAATGATTAAAGCTATGGGAAGAGGGAAGAAGGCAAGCCTGAGGCCTATGCGAGAAGGGAGAAATGTTACAGCAAAAGTTATTTTTCCTATTGAAAGATGGATGGGTGAGTTTATTAGTGAGCTGTAGTGTTTTTTTTTAAAGAATTTTGAAATTTTATCTAATAAATTTTGTTTGTAAGAATAAATAGTGGCGTGGCGGGGGGAGGGGTTGAAGAACCAATATGACCATTGAAATTAATTATACTGTAGATTATATTGGCAGCGATGTACAATTAAATACATACCTCCGTTGTTTTTGATTGTGCTTCACACCCTACTGACTTCTCAAACATTTTCCCACTTTCTACATGAAAGTTCCAAATAACATGGGGGAAATTGTTTTGTGTATTTAATTCTCTCTCTTTCTGTGGTAAATAAATGGAAACAACAGAGACTGTGACATGATCTTAGGGACAGGAAAAGGCCATTTGCTTCCACAAGCCTGCCCTGTTTTGGTTGATCTCAATCGCAGCTTTCCACATTCCCATCGTAGTCCTCAATCCCATTTTTCGCCAGAAACATATCTTGCCACTTGAATCCTTAATATTATTTCCTAATCTTTAAATTGTACCTTCCAGTTTCTGAACTCCTCATCAGTGTGCACAACTTAAGTGCATCAGTAGTGTTACCAAGCCACTTCATCATTTTCAAAACTTTGAGTAGGTCAATTCAAAGTCCCTATTCCAATAAAACCTAGTCCAAGTTTTGAACCTCACCTGGAACTTTGATTCCTGAGATCTGATATCAGAAATTGCAAGTTTCTATTCCTGGCACCAAACCTCATTGGATGCAAGTGTGAATCAGAGATCGGGCTCTAATGCTGCAGCCTTGATTCTCCAAACCACCCTTGCTGATACTGAGACTCCACACTGACAGTGGAACCTGTGGTGTATGTAACCTGTTCCACCTTAAGAGAACTTAAGCCTGTTCCACCTTAAGAGATGTACTACTTTCTCTGGCTGCTGTATACGTAATGCCGGTGGTGACCACCGGTATATAAGTACTGTGTAGTGATATTGTATTTAGTATAGTCCTGACCTCCAACTAGTAAAGACCTGTTGAACTTTATTCTTGTAGTCTGTGTCAGTAATTAATCTTAATACAACTGGAACACACAGACTTAACAGTGGCGACGAGTCCGATTCTTACCCTGTGGCAGTTTGTATCCACGGCGGCTTCGTCCACAGAACGGGCGTTGAAGAGAGGCATCCACCCTCATCACCCTGCTGGAAGACACGTCGCGCGGCAGGCATCGAGAACCCGGAGTGCAGAAGACATCCTGAACTCGAAGCCTCCATCAGCGGCAGTCAGCTATCTTCTTTCTACCTCGGTGGTGGGTCAGCCAGTCAGCGACGCGAGCAGAAAGTCGGCCGCGTTGGCTGTACAGACGGGGGGAGGAAGACGGAGGAATAAGGGCAGTGAGATCGATCGCGACCGGAGATAAGGGCCGGGCCGCATTCGGGCCGAAAGGCGCAGCGCGGGGACATCGATCGCGGCTGGTGATAAGGGCCGGGCCGCTTTCGGGCCAAAAAGGCGCAGCGTCTGGGGCGACTGAAGGCACGAGAGCCGCGGTGAAGGCGAACGCAGCCAGTGCTAATAACCGGGCTGCAAGAAGGGCTGCGAGGCGCGACATCGGGGAAGCGCGAATGCCCGAGGGAGCCGCGGTAAAGCGGAGACAGCGTCGGGGGAGTTACTAACTGCTGGGAAAGGGGAGCAGCAGCGGCACGCCAAACGCCATTGCAGCCAGTGGGTGAAGACCGCCAAGCGTGGGAAAACCACCATTTTGTAGGCGGAGGACGAAGACAAGAGCGGGAAGCCACCATCTTGGGATAAAATAAATTGCAACGATGCCTAAACATGGGAACATTAATACCTTTGATAGCGACATCGAAGATTGGGCCATGTATGTAGAACGCATACAAAATTATTGTAAAGCAAATAAAATCCCAGATGCAGAGAAAGCACTAACTTTATTAAACTTAATGGGTGCGAAGACATACGGGCAATTGAAACACCTTTTATCACCAGATGAACCGGCGGATAAGACGTTCGAGGAGATTGTTACTGTCCTGAAAAATCACCTAAACCCCACGCCGCTGATGCTAGCGGAACGATTTAAATTTTACAGCAGAAGGCAGCTGAAGGATGAAAGCAATGCTGAATATTTAATGGAATTGCGTAAGCTAGCAAAGTACTGTCAGTTTGGAACGGGACTAACAGACGCGCTAAGAGATAAATTTGTGTGTGGATTATTAAAAGAAGATACACAAAAGCGACTGCTCGAGGAGAATGAGCTGACGCTTGAGAAAGCGGTCACTATGGCAGCAGCACACGAAGCCGCAGCGAGAGGCACGGCAGTAATGCAGCTACGGTCACCGGAACTCAGTACAAATAAATTGGGTTTGAGTACTGTAAAATGTTATCGTTGTGGAAAGACAACACACGATCAGAACCAGTGTTGGTTTAAAAACCAAGAATGCAGAATGTGTGGCAGGCTTGGCCACATAGCTAAAGTATGCCGGTCAGGAAAGAAGACCAGCAACAAAAAGTCACCGCAAGGAAAATACATAAAGGTGCACAAGGTGACAAAGACCAGTTCGAACGAACAGAAGTCAGATTCAGACGCTAGCAGTAATGAACTGGGTAGCTTAAGAGTACACAACGTTGGTAAGGATGCAGATCTCCAGACAATTTGGGTCACTCTTCAGATAGCAGGAGTCCAAGTAAAGATGGAATTGGACACTGGATCGGCATTGACGGTCATGAATAAGAAAGATTACAAAAGGTTATTCCAACATATTCCCCTACGGGATACGGAGATTATATTGAAAACATACACGGGGCAAAGAGTGTACCCCATTGGAAAGATAGAGGTAAAAGTGGTCCACAAGGGCGAAGAAAGCCAAGTAATGGACTTATATGTGCTACCTGAAGGAGGTCCACCACTACTGGGACGGGAGTGGATTAGGAAAATGAATATGGACTGGCACTCCTTAAAAGCACTAACGGTAGATTCCGGGGAAACAGATGTCAAACCTAAATGATTGTCCAAAATATTGGATGTGCTAAAGAGGTGTTCCAGCAAGGACTGGGAACACTGAAAGGAATTACGGCAAACATCAAGATTGATGAACATGCACAACCAAAATTTTTCAAAGCCAGACCGGTACCCTATGCAATACGACCTACTGTAGAAGCGGAACTGGAAGCACTAGAACGTTCAGGTGTACTGTCTAAGGTAGATTGGAGTGAGTGGGCTACACCCATTGTTCCCGTTATGAAACGTCCTTCGAGCAACAAGCCAGGAGAACCAGGGAAGGTTCGCATCTGTGGAGATTTCAAGATCACCGTTAATCCGGTGCTTCACACGGTGCAGTATCCGCTTCCGCGGATTGAGGATATTTTTGCTTCGTTGTCTGACGGGAAACACTTCACCAAGATAGACCTGGCGCAGGCATACTTGCAGATGGAGGTTGAAGAAGATTCACGATCAACACGCATAGAGGTTTGTACTGGTATAATAGGCTGGTTTTTGGAGTGGCATCGGCTCCGGCAATTTGGCAGAGGGCCATGGAGCAGGTATTACAGGGAATTCCAGGCACACAATGTTACCTGGACGATATTCTGATTACAGGTGATGGTGATGAAGAACACCTCGCAAACTTGGAACTGGTGCTCAACAGACTGAAAGAGTATGGACTTAGAGTTAATCGGCAGAAATGTGAGTTCTTTCAGAAGTGGATCTCGTACTGTGGTCATGTCATTGACCGGGAGGGGCTTCATAAGTCTCCTGACAAGATAGAGGCAGTTGTAAAGGCTCCCGCTCCGGATAATGTCTCTCAGTTGAGGTCGTTTCTGGGATTGATTAACTATTACCATAAGTTTCTACCGAATCTATCCACGGTACTGCACCCGCTGAACGCTCTTTTACAGAAGGGGGCACCATGGGAATGGAGTGAAAACTGTAAGAAGGCATTTCGCAAAAGCAAAGAATTGATCACCTCAGAGGAAGTGTTGGCTCACTTCAACCCGACACTGCCTATTCGGTTGGCTTGTGATGCTTCTCCATATGGTATTGGGGCAGTACTCTCACACAAGTTGCCAAATGGCACGGAAAGGCCAGTCGCGTTTGCATCCAGATCATTGACCTCCGCTGAGCGCAACTATGCGCAGATCGATAGGGAGGCTCTCAGCCTTGTATGGGGAGTGAAGAAGTTTAATCATTACCTGCAGGGCCAAAAATTCACACTTCTGACAGACCATCAGCCGTTGGTATCCATTTTTAACCCTAAGAAGGGTGTTTCGGTGATGACAGCACAGCGACTCCAGAGATGGTCCCTTTTCCTAGGGGCACATCAATATCAAATAGAATTCAAAGGTACAAAGCAGCATGGCAATGCTGATGGGCTGTCGCGCCTGCCACTACCTGAAGCAGAAGAGACGACGAAAGTTGGCCCTGTTGAGTTATTTCATTCGACCATCATCGAGTGTTTACCAGTCACCAATGCAAGTATTGAAAGAGAAACCAGGAACGACCCGACACTGTCCCGAGTTTACGAGGTGACAGTGAAGGGATGGCCAACACATGGTGATCCTCTGTTACCGGCATTCTCGGCAAGGCGAGACCAGCTGTCCGTCTGCCATGGTACTTTGATGTATGGGACAAGAGTGATTATTCCTCCCAAGTTATGGGAAAGAGTTCTAAAGGAACTGCATGAAGGTCATCTGGGGGGAGTTAAGATGAAAAGTCTTGCTAGGGCTTATGTATGGTGGCCGGGCATTGACCAACAGATAGAGGAGTTGACAAAAAGCTGCGCTGGGTGCCAAAAAAGTGCAAAATGCACCTCCGATCGCACCGCTACACCTATGGGAATGGCCTTCAGCCCCATGGCAACGCGTACATATTGACTTTGCTGGTCCATTCATGGACTCCATGTTCCTAATTGCGGTGGACGCACATTCCAAATGGACAGAAGTGATCAAGATGAATACCACTACTTCAGAAAAGACAATTGCGGTGTTAAGAACAATATTCGCAAGGAACGGATTGCCAGAACAGATATGTTCGGACAACGGACCACAGTTCGTGTTGGAAGAATTCCAAAAGTTCTTAAAGAAGAATGGGGTGATACATTATACCTCTGCCCCATATCATCCGGCGACAAACGGGTTGGCCGAGAGATTTGTCCAAACATTCAAAAAGGCAATAAAGGCCATGAACGATGATCAGATTCCGTTACAACACAAGGTGGACAATTTCCTAATGGCATATCGAAACGCCGCTCATGCAGTGACTAACCAAAGTCCTGCCATGATGTTTTATAACAGGAGGTTGCGGTCCAGGTTGGACTTGTTAAAACCAAATGTGCGGAGGGAAGTGGAAAACAAACAGTTCCGGCATATTAATAACAAGTCCACTCGAAGTTTCGATGTAGGACAACCAGTGTTGGCAAGGGGCTATGGAAACGAAAAATGGCAGTCCAGAACAATTCGGGCCAGACAAGGACCTCTGATGTACACAGTAGATATTGGTAACAATGTGATAAGGCATCATGCGGATCAACTGGTAGAATCAAGAGCAAGGGTCGAACCCATGGTTGCGACAGAGACAACTGTGGAAGACGTTAATGAACCTGAAGCATCTACCTTGGCAGGGACTGTACCTGATGATGACGTCCAATACATAGGAAACCAACAAGAAGAGTCACCTCAGCAACAAGAATCAGAGACCACTGAAAGGCGTTATCCAAACCGAATCAGAAGGCCTCCTGAGAGACTGAACCTTTGAACTGTTTATACCTGAAGTTATATATGTATATATGTTATTATGTTATGTTAAATGGGGATGTGACTGTTAAGCTAAAAAGGGAGGATTGTGGTGTATGTAACCTGTTCCACCTTAAGAGAACTTAAGCCTGTTCCACCTTAAGAGATGTACTACTTTCTCTGGCTGCTGTATACGTAATACCGGTGGTGACCACCGGTATATAAGTACTGTGTAGTGATATTGTATTTAGTATAGTCCTGACCTCCAACTAGTAAAGACCTGTTGAACTTTATTCTTGTAGTCTGTGTCAGTAATTAATCTTAATACAACTGGAACACACAGACTTAACAGAACCCCATCAATTTCAGCCCACTCGTATCATTGTTGCCCAATTCTGCATTTTCTCTCAAACTAAAATATGGCTGGGTGACCCAATACTGAACAGAATACTCCAGATGACATTTAATCAATGCTTTGTACAATAGCAACATCATCTCTGTTGATTTGTATTCTATCCCTCTGCTAATGCAGCCAAGCTTGCCATATTCACTGCTGCCATATGCTGAGTTGACGATTTAAATGGCTTTCCACAATACTCCAAATGCATTCTCTGATCATTGCCATGCTTCGCTGTTGTATTCAGCACATACGCTCTAGGTTCCTTGCTGCTATACTGATTATTTTAATTGAGCTGCATTTATCATCTACTGACCATCATCCAAGGCATTTATATATAAATTAATAAGAGCCCTAGAGTGACCACAGAGCATTGCTTTTCAGTTCACAAAGTTTCCATTTCCTGTTTTTGAGCTAGTTTTCTAACCAACACTCCAGTCAATACTTGCACTTGTATAGCACTTTTACTACAGCAAGACACCCCCAGCCGCCTCCAGGGGGAATTAGATGTCGATAAAGAGTTGGAAGAAGAGTTATGTGGGAGACGCCAAGGTGGAGGATTTTAATAAAAGAATATGAGGGTGTGATGCCTGAAGGCTCTGCCACAAATGATGGCATGGACGGAGGGGATGGCGCACAGCAGACCAGAGCAGGAGCCTATTTTAGGCGAGCTCTTCTGATGCCACTAGTCTTGAGCAGAGTTCAGGCGGAACAAAACTTTTATCCATTTTCTGTAAAGCCTGATTTACATCGATCAAAAAATTCCAGCATATAGATGAGGAATAGGAAGAGGGACTGGCCACCAATTTTTTTAATTTTTGGCTAGTAGGGATTTTAATCCCCAATTCATTTTGATTCAGCCTCCGCTGTCTACTGTTACAAACAGTTACACGTACAGGTATAAATCCCATCAGCAGGTGTATGGCTTTGAAAGGGTTCTTCCAGTCAGATAGAGTGGCAAAGTGGGGAGGTGTGCTATCCTAAGATTATTCCTTTTGTTATATGTAATTTGATGTTTGTTACCTTACTTCAATCATAATATAATGCTGATAAATCATTGTACTTGTATGTTTCTTTATTACTATGTGTGGATTCAGCTTAGCTGTGTTATGTACCACAAAACAAAAAAATGATGAAGCCTACATGTAAATGAACCACATAAAACAAGAAATATTAATGTGATCCCTTTAATTAAAAAGGAAGATACAACAAGTCCAGGGACCTGTAGACCAGTTAGCGTAATGTCGGTGGTCGGAAAAATAATGGAATCTTTACTCAAAAATGTAATAGAAAAACATCTAGGGGGAAAAATTCAGTTGGTTGCGCCACCCGTTAGCGCCTTAAGAGGGCGCTAAGTGGGGTGCAAACCAACTAGCGCCTGGGCGCGGCACTGCCCACGCCTCCCGCCAAATTCAGCAGGAGGTTAGTGGTGGCGCTAACCGTTAGCGCTGCGCCGCTGGCGATGATGTCATCGGTGTGCGCAGCACCCTGCTCACGCCCCGGCCGCGATCTTCGGGAGTGCCCCCTGACGCTATGTCCGACAGGGTCAGGGTGGCATACCTGCGGCTGGGGAGGCGCAAATTAAAGGCGAGGTGTAGGGCGGCCATTTTTGTTGTTGGCCGCCTGCCAGCACCTGCCTGCGCTCCCGTCCCCGGCCTCCGGAACCCCCCCCCGCACGGAGTGCCAGCTGCGCTCCAAGAGCCCGGCACTTCTCTTGGGTGCCGGACTCCTTTGCCTGCACTCCTGATCCCCGGGGGCCAAGCTGGGCCCCAGATCGCGCTGCTCAAGGCCCCTCCCCTTTAAGAAGGGGAGGGAGGCCTGTAATACTGCAGCGTGACGTGCCGCAGCGTGTGGCGCTGCGGCACGTAGCACCACGATATTCACTCGCAGCGCCCCAAGTGGAAGGCGGGGCACCTCCAGTAGCGCCCCGCTTCCCTTTAGGGTGCAACCGACCAATATCCGGCGCGGGGGCAAAAATTTTTCTGGGGCGCTACTTTTAGCAGCCCGGCGAAGTTAGCGCCCCAAACGGGGCTATACTGAATTTCTCCCCGCTAGAAACCAAAAATATAATAAAGAGAAGCCAGCACAGATTTCAAAAGGGAAGGTCATGCTCGACCAACCTTATTGAATTCTTTGAAGAAGTAACCAAAAGAGTGCACAAGGGTAATGTAGTAGATGTAATATATTTGTATTTTGAAAAGGCCATCGATAAGGTACCATCATGACTACAGTCAGAGCATGTAGAGTCAGAGGGTAAGTAGTGGAATGGATAGCAAGTTGGCTACAAAACAGAAAAGAGAGAGTAGGGGTTAAGGGTAGTTACTCAGCCTGGCAACAGGTGGGAAGTGGTGTTCCACAAGGATCAGTGCGGGGACCACTGTTGTTCACCATTTATATAAATGATTTGGACTCAGGAATCGGAAGTACAATTTCAAAATTTGCGGACGACTCCAAATTGTGGGGTGTAGGAATGGTAGTTCCTATCTGAGTAATTGCAGTTCGACTCAGTAAATCAAAACAACAAAGTTTAATAACAATGAGGTTAACTAGTAAACTACAGGAGAAGATGTATACAGGTCTGTTCAGGCTGCAAGGCACTCGAAGACTACTGGAAGGTTCTGGAAACTGACGTCATGACGTCATCGCGTTCTTCGCGCAACTGACGGTCACGTGATCGGCGTCATGACGTCATCACGCAGAGTATAGGAAGGTGCATACAGTATAGTTAACAAACAGTTTAAAGGTGCAGTACGTGGCTGCACTACAATGCAGTTAAAGAGATTATTCTCAAATGTTCTGAGTCTCTTAGTGGCTCCGCCACAGGCACCCCCCCAGAATGCTCATTAACAGACAGTTTCAAACGAACAGGAGGCTTGATAAGCCTGGTCGAGCGACGGCGAAACTCAGGCAGCGGGAATGGAGCGTTGAAGGACAAGTCGGTTCTTGGCTGCGTCTGGAGCGGCACGACAGGCGTGGAGGAAACAAGAGGTGCTAGTGTAGGCGACGTGGAAACCGATGCAGGCGGTTCACTGGCGGGCTGGTGCCGAGCTGGTCCGGCGGTCAACGGAGGTCGACCACGGCGAGGCGGTTGAGCAGCAACGACTGGTTCGCTCTGATCGAGATGGGCCGGTTTAAGTCAGTCGATAGAGATGGTATCTGGTTTGCCACCGACGTCCACCGTGAAAAGTTTTTCACCCGATGAGATGACACGAAACGGTCGCGCATAAGATGGTTTTAACAGGCTTCTGTGAGCGTCCTGCCGAATAAAAACATACTCAGAGCTCATTAGCTCTGCCAGGACGTGAGGCCTCTGTAGGTTGTGATTCGAGGTTGGAATAGGCAGGAAATTCTTGGCCACCTCCTGATGCTGGAGGAGCTGCTGAGCCGCAGACCACGATTCCGTGTGTGAAGGGATGAAGTCACCTGGTACCCGAAGTGGCTGGCCGTAGACTAACTCGGCCAATGAAGACTGGAGATCATCCTTGGAGGCTGTTCGAAGGCCTAGTAACATCCAGGGGAGCCTGTCCACCCAGTTGGAACCACGCAAGCTGGCCCGGAGTGACGCCTTGAGCGACTGATGGAACCGCTCGCACAGGCCATTCACTTGCGGATGGTATGCGGTGGTGCGGTGCAGCTTGGCACCCAAACCTTGCGCGACTGCCATCCACAACTCTGCCGTAAATTGTGGGCCTCTGTCAGAGGAGATGTCGGACTGAGCTACCCACGATGAAACGAACGCCCTGGAGACGTCTGATGCAGTAGTAGCACTCAATGGGATCGCCTCTGGCCACCTGGTGGTATGGTCCACTACCGTCAGGAGATGTGTGAAACCTGGCGAAACAGGAAGAGGACCCACTAAGTCCACGTGTACGTGGTCGAAACGGCATTCTGGCACCGGAAATTCGGCCAGTGGAGCTTTGACATGGCGATTAACTTTTGCTTTTTGACAATCCACGCAATGGTTTGTCCAGTCCCGGACGTCCAAATGCATTCCTTTCCAGACAAATTTACGGGACATTAGCCGTTGTGAAGCACGCATCCCTGGGTGCAATAAACCATGTATGGCCTGGAAAATTTTCTTACGCCATTCCAACAGCACGATGGGCCTGGGCACTCCCATGGATGAGTCACACAAAAGCGTGGTTCCCGCCGCCTGGAACTTAACATCAGCCACCTGCCAACTGGAAGGCGTGGTCCGGTATGCCTGTACTTCGGGATCTGCCAGTTGCTCTTTTGCCAACCCAACAAAATCGATACCCAGGTGGACTGCCTGGACTGGAGAACGGGAGAGACAATCGGCCATGAGATTATCTTTGCCGGACACGTGCCTTAGATCCATCGTAAACTCGGATATAAAGGTGAGGTGGCGCTGCTGGCAGGCTGACCAAGGCTCTGTAATTTTTGCCATTGCGAACGCAAGTGGCTTGTGGTCCACGAATGCAGTAAACGGACGCCCTTCTAGGAGAAAATGGAAGTGTCGGATGGCTAAAACCAGGGCCAACAACTCCCTGTCGAAAGTGCTATATTTTTGCTCGTTCTTGCGAAGCTGGCGGCTGAAGAATGCTAACGGCTGCCACGCACCATCGACCCATTGCTCTTGAACCGCCCCGATAGCATAATCGGAGGCATCTATAGTGAGGGCGATGGTCGCGCCCGGTAACGGGTGAGCAAGCATGGTTGCGTCTGCCAACGCCGCCTTGGTGTTAAGGAGTGCCTGGTCCATCGGCGGCATCCAAGTGATAGCGTCCGTTCCCGACTTCCCTTTGAGCACTTCGTACAGCGGCTGCATCAACTGAGCTGCCTTGGGGACGAACCGGTGATAGAAATTCACCATCCCCAGAAACTCTTGCAGGGATTTGACTGTGTGAGGCCGTGGGAATGCTGTAACTGCCTCTATCTTGGTAGCTAGTGGGACGGCGCCGTCTGAAGTGATCTTGTGTCCCAGGAAGTCGATGCTGGATAATCCAAACTGGCATTTGGCGGAGTTGATGATGAGGCAGTGCTGGCTGAGACGGGCAAAAAGTGTGCGCAAATGCTGTAGGTGTTCCTGCGAATCTCTACTGGCAATGAGAATGTCATCCAAGTAAACAAAAAGAAAGGGCAAATCTCGTAACACAGAGTCCACGAGCCGTTGGAAGGCCTGCGCTGCGTTTTTCAACCCGAAAGGCATTCGGAGGAATTCGAAAAGTCCGAACGGTGTGATGACCGCCGTTTTGGGGACATCTTGCGGGTGTACAGGGACTTGGTTGTAACCGCGGACGAGATCCACCTTGGAGAAAACAGAGTTGCCAGCCAGATGGGCCGAAAAGTCCTGAATATGAGGTATTGGATACCTGTCCGGTGTAGTGGCTTCATTTAGACGTTGGTAATTCCCGCAAGGTCGCCAGCCACCGCCTGGTTTGGGGACGATATGCAGTGGGGAGGACCAAGGGCTATTGGAGCGTTGGATGATCCCGAGGCATTCCATGATGTGAAACTCGGCTTTTGCCGCTGCGAGCTTCCTGGTTCCAACCAACGTGCCCGGGCATAAACCGGCGGTCCCTTCATCGTGATGTGATGCACCACTCCGTGCCTCGTGACTGCTGCTGAAAAAGTAGGCCTGGTGAGCTCTGGAAACTCCCCGAGCAGGCGTGTAAACCCGTCCTGTGCTGCAAGCGTACAGGCAATCGACCAGGACCTGGTGGTGCTGTGATGGCACGGCAGTGCGTGGAAGGTGGACGCATTTATGAGTCGGCAGTGTTGGACGTCGACCAGAAAGCTGTTGGAGCAGAAAAAATCGGCCCCCAGGATAGCCTGCGAAACTTTAGCAACAATAAAGTCCCAAACAAATCTCTGACCGCTGAAGGTTAAATTGACTGTCCATTTTCCGAACGTGCGGATATCCGCGCCATTAGCTGCCTCGAGGGGTGGACCGCACCCGCCGGATTGCAGATCTAGCCTTGAAGCTGGCAGAATACTGCACTGGGATCCAGTGTCGCACAAAAATCGTCGCCCTGTCATGGAATCCATGCTGTACAGCAGCTTTCCCGCCGAACCAACCGTTTTTTTTAGACCCAGTCAGTTTTGCCGAAGGGCGCTGGCTTGGTGAAGTTTCTTTTTGACGCGAAACTGCAGGGCGGGCGGCAGCATCGAGCTTTGGCGCCAAAACGGGCGTGGTATGCACACCAGCCTGCAGAAGGAGGGCTGGGCTGCGCCCGCGTAGGGGAAGGGCGCCTCGTGGCTGCACAATACTGCTGTGCAACAGTAAAAACTTGTCTGCCTCAGCCGCAAGTTCTACACAGTCCGTGATCGGAGAACTGGCCAGGGCAGTCTGAACCGGTTCTGGTAGCTGGTTAAGGAAAAGTTCGCGGAACAAAAAACATTGGGGCTCCGAACCCAAAAGAGTGAGCATCTGGCTCATCAGTTCAGAAGGTTTTGAGTCCCTGAGGCCGGGCACAGCAATAAGCCTGCGTGCGCGCTCTGACTTATTGAGACCAAACACCTGCAGCAAACGAGTTTTAAGAGCCTCATACTTGCCCTCTTCTGGTGGATTGCCCAGGAGGCTGACGACCCACGAGGCCATGGTGCTGTCGAGAGCGGAGACCACGTGAAAATAACGGGTCGAATCCGCTGTAATCTCTCGGAGTGAGAACTGGGCTTCTGCCTGGAAGAACCATGCTGATGGCTGTTGTTCCCAGAACTGTGGAAGTTTGAGGGCGACGGCGTTCGTGTTCATTCTTGAATCTCAACGAAAGTTGTTCGATGAGATCAGGGTCACCAATGTAGGAACGGTAGTTCCTATCTGAATAATTGCAGTTCGACTCAGTAAATCAAAACAGCAAAGTTTAATAACAACGAGGTTAACTAGTAAACTACAGAAGAAGATGTATACAGGTCTGTTCAGGCTGCAAGGCACTCGAAGACTACTGGAAGGTTCTGGAAACTGATGTCATGACGTCATCGCGTTCTTCACGCCACTGGCGGTCACGTGATCGGCGTCATGACGTCATCACGCAGAGTATAGGAAGATACATACAGTATAGTTAACAAACAGTTTAAAGGTGCAGTACGTGGCTGCACTACAATGCAGTTAAAGAGATTATTCTCAAATGTTCTGAGTCTCTTAGTGGCTCCGCCACAGGGGTATAGTTAATATGGAGGAAGACTGTGACAAAATACAAGAAGACATTAATAAACTTGCACAATGGGCATGTAATTGGCAACTTAATTTTAATATAGATGAGTGTGAGGTGGTGCATTTTAGTAAGAAGGAAAAGGAGGCCACATACTCCTTGTAAAATAAGAGTCTAAATAGGGCAGAGGAGCAAAAGGATCTAGGAGTACAGACACACAAATCATTAAAAGTTGCTATGCAGGTTAATAAGGCCATAAAAAAGCAAACAAAGCACTGAGGTTCATTTTTAAAGGAATAGAATTGAAAAGTAGAGAAGTTATGTTAAACTTGTACAGAACCTTGGTTAAACCACACTTGGAGTATAGTCCACAGTTCTCGTCTTCATATTATAAAAAGGATATAGAGGAACTGGAGAAGGTGCAACAACAATTTACAAGGATGATACCAGAAATGAGAGGTTATACCTATCAGGAAAGATTGAACAGGTTGGAGCTCTTTACTCTAGAAAGAGAAGGTTGAGGGATGATCTTATAGAGTTCTTTCAGATTATGAAAGGGTTTGATAGGGCAAATGTAGAGAAGACGTTTCCATTTGTGGGGGAGACCAAAACTAGGGGCCATAATTATAAGATAGTCACTAATAAATCCAATAGGGAATTCAAGAGAAACTTCTTTACCCAAAGATTGGTTAGAATGTCGAACACGCTACCACAAGGAATAGTTGAGGCGAATAACATAGGTTCATTTAAGGGGAAGCTGGATAAAAACATGAGGGAGAAATAAATAGAAGGTTATATTGACAGGGTTAGATGAAGAGGGGAGGTAGGAGGCTCGAGTGGAGCATAAACCAGTTGGACCAAATGGCCTGTTTTTGTGCTGTATGTAATATGTAATATATGTATGTATGGAATCAAAAAATCCTTTGTCAGTCAAACAGTTTGAATTTATTGAAAAAGAATGTTTTTCATTCCTAATAATATATTTCAGGTAATTTTTAAAATAAACAGTTGCAAATCCTATTTTTTCCTTTAATATATTCCAAAGTCCTTTATATGGTCCTGGACCTTTAGCTGTAGTCTCTAAAATATTAATGTATGGCATAGGGCATTCAATGCAAAGATCATTTAATTTGCATAGCCAGTAAAACTAAACATCCTTTCTGAAGCAACGTATTGTAATTTCTGTTTCCATGAAGAGTATTTTCACTCACTGATTTGACAGCTCAGTTGGCTTATGCTCAAAACTCTCTTTAGTATGCAACATTTTCTCATCTATTTTATTTCTTACAGATTGGAATTTCCTTCTCTCAATAATGTCGTTGTTTTTTAGGCAGATGTGTACAACAGAAGGATGTAATTTGAGACAATTCTTTGACTAATTGGTTTTACTGGTTGGTGGCCTTTCTTAACCCTGAAGTAAGATGAATAACACTAGTTATGTAAAGGGGACCAAGCTTGGACTGGGTTAAAAAGTTCTTGCAATCTAATTATAACGAAGAAGTACCTGAAAAGTTAAGGTGAATGTCAAAGGCCACAACTAGTAAATTATCTACAAAATTAATTGCATTATAATTGCATTATGAAAGGTCTGGATCCATTATAGATGAGCAGATTTAAAAAGAAACCACTGAGCTGCTGTATTATGTTCTTCAGATAATTTTTAGTAGGCTTTGGAGAGTACTTACCAATAAAATCCAATTTGGCTGATGCAATTTATTGACCTGTAGTGACTGAGACTTAATCCTCATTTCTTGACACATTTTCTTCCCTTAATGTTATTGTTCAAAGACACTGAAGAAAAGAGACCCACCAATCGATCTGCTTTTTTGTTTTAGCAGTAATATTATACACTATTAGGGGAACTTCATTTCAAGATCAATCAAGTTGTTACTTTGATTTTTTTTCTGATTTTTAAAGCATTTTGTTCAAAGGTTTTTGCTACAATGGAGAGCCAATTTTTTTTCTATGTAAAATGGCAAGATGTGTCATATTGCATGATATGCATATAGAAGTCTGTTTCAGAAGTATTTGGAATGATGGAAGAGAACTATGATTTATATAAGATTCTACAAGTCAACTGTATTACAATTTGAGATATCAAATGGCCAAGATACCAATGCTTCAAGGGATGAAGGACTTCATTTATGTGGAGAGACTAGAAAAGCTGGGATTGTTCTCCTTAGAACAGAGAAGGTTAAGGGGAGATTTCATAGAGGTGTTCAAAATTATGAGGTGTTTTGATACAGTAGATGGGGAGAAGCTATTTCCACTGGCAGGAGGGTTGGTAACCAGAGGACATGTTTTAAGATAATTGGCAAATGAACAAGGGGGGGAGATGAGATTTTTTTTTATGCTGCGAATTGTTAAGATCTAGAATGCATTGCCTGAAAGTGTGATGGAAGCAGATTCAATTGTAACTTTCAAAAGAAATTGCATATATACTTGAAAAGGAAATAATTGCAGGCTATGGGAAAAAAGCAGGTTGAGTGGGACTAATTGGATAGCTCTTTCAAAGAGCTGGCACAGGCACGATGGGATGAATGGTCTCCCTCTGTGCTGTATCATTCTATAATTCTATACCTCCATATGATTAAATCAAGTTACTATAGTGAAGAACACGGGACCACTTTAGAAACTTCTTCTTTATTCAGGTCTAACTTTTCAATACATCATCTGAACTTACCTCCTAATGACCAGTGTCTACATAACTCCGATGGTTTACTGGGTAAAGGCACCAATCCCAGGTGTGTGCTGAGTCCCTGATGGTTTGCAGACCAAGGTGTGCAGGCCTGAGTGTATCTGGTGCACAACTGGTTTAACCATCCATCACCAGATCTAGTTGGACCATGTCAAGTAGAATGGGACCTAATTTTCCTCTGCTAAAACCATCAACTATTACAGGATCATCTTGGAGACCAAAGATAACCCTGGCTTCTTTGCTACACTATGGACCATTTCCATAAATCCCTCTCCCTGCCCCTCCACCCTCACCTCCAACAGCAAGTGTAAGGAAATAATGGACTTATTTGTCACTAAGGGTGAGACTGTCCATTTCAACATTCTGCCCAAGCATTAAACTGACGTTTCTATAATGGCAGCCTATCTGCAATGCCAGTTTTATGGCCGGGCGGAAAGTTCAAAACCTACTCCTCTGTGTCCAGTTTTGGTCCTCCCACATATGGAGGAGAATATCAAGGCTCTCAACAGGTTGAAGAAAAGGCTGACCAGAATTATATTTTTGCAAAAAGTCATCACCCTTTGGAACAAACTAGCTGAACATGTAATGAACATGGATTCACTGCAGTCCCTTAAAAAAGAACTTGACAAGTTCAAGACATTTCAAGTTAAGTAGGTAGGTTGCTAGTTAAATGGGATTAGGGGGAATTATGGTCTGCAGGAGCCTTGCTTTATTGCCTTAGGGAGTCAGAGAGGAATTTCCCAGAATTTTTCATGAATTGAATTGAACAGGTTTTATTCTGCTTCTTTTTTGTCTTTCCCATGAGATTACATGTTTAGAGGTGGGTCCATGATATATTAAGTTGCACCATGTCTGAATGGGATGGGCTTAATGAAGCTGGATGGTCTTTTCCTGCTCTTCTTTTTGTATGTTAGCAGTTAAGTGGCAGCATAAAAAAATGAGCAGTCAAAAAATTATTAAGGATCCCTGGTCCCTTTGGATCAGCTCCTGCGACAACTGATTCCCCAGCAACCCTGGGTACCCATTTCAGATAGGCATCCTTTAGATTGGATGACCTGCAAACCCAAACGCTGGTAAATGGCATGGAGGATGTCATGCATATTTGTTGTGGATGCTGTTGTGTATGTACCTTTAAGAGAAGAACTGATTCTATACTGCAGTACCGGCAGTGACCACCCCTGTATATAAAGCCATAGCAGGCTTCTGTACTTCAGTCTTGAATTACTCTCTGTTCAGTAAATACCTGTTTTATTGTTCTCCTGCAGTCTGAGTATTATTGATCCTCGGACACTACACTGGCGACGGGCAGGTTTGAACTCACCTGCAGTACTGCATCACCTCACGGGGATCTTTCCCCTGAAGAGAAGCTTCTTGGATGTCGAAGTCAGAACGGCGGGCGTCGACCGCGGGCAACCGCCCAGGGATCCATCGGAGAGTTGCAGGGGAGGCTGTGGAGAGCTGGGCCTGGCTCCCCAGTCGAGGTGTTCCAGCAAGTCGTGCTGGTAGCAGGTAGTGCGCTGACCCTTCCGGACTGCGGCGGGCTCGGGCTCGATCGAGCGGCTCTGCAAAGGGGCCGTGCAGCATCGTCGGGAGGAAGAGAGAGAGAGAGGGTGGAGCGCACAGGGTGCGGTCGGTGCTCAAGAACAGGGCAGCGTGGAGAGGATAGAACGCGGGGAAGGAAAAGTGAGACGTGCCGAAGCCGCGGGTCGCCGCCATTACCCTGTAGAACACTAGGAGCAGCGTGGTAGCAAGGGGAAGAAGGAAAAGCGCGGGAGGCGCCATTTTATTACATTGGGGAAGAAGAAAAAGCGCGGGAGGCGCCATTTTAAATCACCCAAGATGCCGAAGAGTGGCAGTATCACTGCTTTTGACAACGAGGTAGAAGACTGGACCACGTATGTGGAAAGAATTGAAGTGTACTGCAATGCCAATGAGGTGGCCAATGGAAAGAAGGCATCGGTATTATTAAATTTGATGGGCGCGAGAACGTACGGCCTATTGCGGAATTTAATTACCCCAGCTAAACCAATGGAGAAAAGTTTTGAAGAGATTGTTAATATCTTACAGGAACACCTAAACCCTACACTGCTGCTGATAGCAGAAAGATTCAAGTTCCATAAAATAAACCAGCACAAACATGAGAACAATGCTGACTATCTTACGGAACTATGCAAGTTATCAAAGCACTGCCAGTTCGGAGCAGGACTGGCAGACACCTTACGGGATAAGTTTGTCTGCGGGCTCCAGAGTGAAGAAACCCAGAAACGACTACTTTCGGAAAAGGACCTGACGCTAGAACAGGCTTTCAGCGTGGCAGTATCCTATGAAGCAGCAGCACAGGGAGCTGCAGAAATACAACAGAAACCACAAGAATGCAGCGCTAATGAAATGGCGTATGGAGCAGAAAAGTGCTATCGCTGCGGCAGAACAACCCATAAGCAGAAAGACTGCTGGTTTAAGGACAAAGTATGCAGGCAATGGAGGAAAATGGGACATATAGCAAGAGTCTGCAGGTCAGGAAAGAAAACCAACACTACAAGAACTACTAAGGAAAAGTACAAGAAAGTAAAAAAAATGACAGACAGTAGTTCGGAAGATCAGGAGAGTGATAATGACTCCGGGAGCAGGAGACTAAGTTGTCTAAAGTTACACAACGTGATCGCAAAGGAGGATCACCAAACCATTTGGGTCACCCTCATGATAGCAGGGTCCCAAGTAAAGATGGAATTGGATACAGGATCAGCCCTAACTGTCATGAATCGACGAGACTATGAGCGGCTATTCTCACACATACCCTTGAAGGACACGTCCATTGTATTGAAGACATACACGGGGCAAAAAGTCTACCCCAGAGGAAAAATAAGGGTGCCAGTTGAATACAACGGCAAGGAAACACAGAAACTGTATCTATATATACTACCGGATGGAGGACCACCATTATTGGGACGTGAATGGATCCGAAAAATACAATTGGATTGGCATTCCATTCAGGCGCTAACTGTGACTGATAAAAAGGATGAAGACATCACACCTGGACGACTGTCAAAAATTCTAACTGACGCGAAAGAGGTGTTCCAACAAGGACTTGGGACTCTAAAAGGAGAAACGGCAATGATAAAAATCGAAGATAACGCAAACCCAAAATTTTTTAAGGCCAGACCGGTACCTTACGCGATCCGCCCAGCCGTTGAAGCAGAGCTGGAGAGTCTGGAGCGTTCGGGTGTGCTGTCCAAGGTGGACTGGAGCAAGTGGGCCACACCCATCATTCCTGTAATGAAGAAATCATTGAGCAGCACGCCTGGGGAACTGAAGAAGGTTCGCATCTGTGGGGACTTCAAGGTAAGTGTGAACCCAGTCCTGCACACAGTACAATATCCACTTCCATGGATAGAAGATATTTTCGCCTCACTATCTGGAGGGAAACGCTTTACAAAGATTGATCTGGCCCAAGCGTATCTACAAATGGAGGTGGAAGAAGCATCTAGGAAATACCTCACGATAAACACTCACAAAGGCCTTTACCAGTACAATCGACTGGTATTCGGGGTAGCATCAGCCCCGGCTATTTGGCAGAGGGCGATGGAACAAGTCCTGCAAGGGATCCCGGGGACCCAGTGTTATTTGGACGACATCCTGGTTACGGATGAAAATGACAGTGAACACCTTGCCAACCTGGAGCAGGTGCTCACGAGATTACAGGAATATGGGCTACGAGCCAACCGCCCCAAATGCAAGTTCTTCGGGAGACAAATCTCGTATTGTGGCCACATGATTGATGAGGAAGGGTTGTAAAAGTCGCCGGACAAGATTGAGGCTGTAGTCAAGGCTCCAGCACCGGAAAATGTGTCGCAACTGAGGTCGTTCCTCAGATTGGTGAACTACTACCATAAGTTCTTGCCGAATTTATCTACAATTCTGCACCCACTGAACGCCCTACTGCTAACTGGAGTAACATGGAAATGGAGTGATGAGTGTAAGCGTGCCTTTCAGAAATGTAAATGCCTAATCACTTCAACAGAAGTATTGGCCCACTACAATCCAACACTACCGATTCGGTTAGCATGTGATGTGTCTCCCTACGGCATCGGAGCGGTGCTGTCACACAAATTCCTTGATGGTTCGGAGACGCCAATAGCCTTTGCGTCGCGCTTGTTAACCTCAGCCGAGCGTAACTACGCCCAGATTGACAGGGAGGCCCTCAGCCTGGTGTGGGGGGTGAAGAAGTTCAATCACTATCTGCACGGGCAGAAATTCACCCTACTGACTGATCATCAGCCCCTGGTCTCCATTTTTAACCCAAAGAAGGGCGTTCCGGTGATGACGGCGCAACGGCTGCAAAGATGGTTACTTTTTCTAGGGGCACATCAGTACGACATAGAGTACAAGGGTACGAAACAGCATGGAAACGCTGATGGGCTGTCGCGCCTACCGTTGCCTACGGTAGAGGAAGCACCTGCAGTGGACCCTGTTGAGATATTCCATGCGACCATAGTCGAATGTCTACCTGTTACAAACTCAAGTATAGAGAAGGAAACCCGAAATGACCCGACACTCTCTCGGGTCTATGATTTGACAGTGAAGGGATGGCCAGCACATGGCGACTCACTGTTGCCAGCATTCTCGCCAAGGAGAGAACAGCTGTCAGTGTGCCGGGGGACCTTGATGTGTGGATCCCGAGTGGTAATTCCACCCAAGTTGAGAGATAGAGTGCTCAATGAGCTTCATGAGGGTCATCTGGGAGGGGTAAAAATGAAGAGCCTAGCCAGGGCGTTTGTGTGGTGGCCGGGAATCGATGAAGAAATCGAGGATATGACCAAGAGATGCACAGGATGCCAGAAGGTCCAAAACGCTCCACCACAGGCCCCGCTACATCCATGGGAGTGGCCCTCATCTCCATGGCAACGGGTACACATTGATTTTGCTGGTCCATTTATGGACTCAATGTTCCTAATCGTGTGGACGCCCATTCAAAATGGCCAGAGGTCATCAAAATGTCCTCCACCACCACGGAGAAAACTATTGCAGTCCTACGGACCATCTTCGCCAGGAATGGCTTGCCAGAACAGATTTGCTCCGACAATGGGCCACAGTTTGTGTCCGAGGATTTCCGGAGGTTTCTGAGGAATATGGGGTGAAACATTACACATCTGCCCCATATCATCCAGCCACAAATGGATTGGCTAAGAGGTTTGCTCAGACCTTTAAAAAGGCAATAAAAGCAATGCATAATGACGACATACCACTACAACACAAGGTGGATAATTTCTTGTTTACTTACCGGAATGCGACACATGCAGTCACCAACCAAACTCCAGCCATAATGTTCTTCAACCGAAGGCTAAGATGTCGCCTGGATTTGCTCAAACCAAACATAAGACGAGATGTTGAGGATAAGCAATTCCAGCACATAAATGAGAAGCCAACCAGGAGCTTCAAGATAGGGCAACCAGTCTTGGCCCGCGACTACTGAACAGAAAAATGGCAGCCAGGAACGATATGCACACAGCAGGGACCACTAATGTACACAGTGGACGCTGGAGAGAGGATCGTGAGACGCCATGCTGACCAGATTCTAGAGTCACAGGAACAAGCCAAACCCATACCATGAGCAGGTGCACCTGGTAATCAACCCGAAGTACAGATTGCGTCTACCTCAGAAGCAGTGGTATTGGAAGCTGACGAACCAACCAATGACAATGAGCCAGAATCAACTCCGCCGCAAGAACAGGATACTCGAGAAAGGCGTTATCCAGTCAGGATCAGGAAGCCTCCTCAAAGACTGAACTTATAAATGATTATTTCAGTTGATGTATATAGTACAGAGAAAATTGTAATTGTAATTAGTTATTATTTAGTTGTTAAATGAATGTTATGTACTGTTTATCTAAAAGGGGAGGAATTGTTGTGTATGTACCTTTAAGAGAAGAACTGATTCTATACTGCAGTACCGGCAGTGACCACCCCTGTATATAAAGCCATAGCAGGCTTCTGTACTTCAGTCTTAAATTACTCTCTGTTCAGTAAATACCTGTTTTATTGTTCTCCTGCAGTCTGAGTATTATTGATCCTCGGACACTACAGATGCTTCCAACATTGTCAGTCACCCTCCCTGGGAACTTCACAAAGCAAGCAGAGTTCTTGTGAGACAGAACTCCACCCACTTCCCCAAATACCAATCTGCCGACTGATGCTGCTACAACTGTTTAATATTGGAGAAACGAGGAATGCTGAGGAATTCTTCTGTTGTGTATTTTAAGCCTGTCACTGTACGTTTCTGTAAACAGTTTCAATTATTATTTCAATAATTTTTTGAATGATAATGTATGTTTGACCTTGTGATAATATTATTGCTGGGTGTTTGATGTCTTTTACATTTTAAACTTCACTTTCTTCAGTTGATTCATTGGCACTGGGGCATGCACTCGCTTCATTGGTAATTGAATCATAGGTCAGGATTTGAATTCCAGTGGCAACACTTTACTTGGTGACAATTATTATTATGTAGATGCAATTTTTACACAATACTTCACAATTATTAAGTACTGTGTTAAAATGAAAATGTGTTTGAATCTAAATTATAGTGATTTGCATTAAATAAACAGTTGGCATCAGGTCAACACACATTGTAATGACTCTTGGGCCTTGCCACTGCATTAGTGTATGAACCAATCAATAAACAACATAAGCTATGAGACAATGTGATAACTTGTGTGTATTGTTCTCTTGTACTGGCATTAATGTGCTGTAGAAGACCAACAGGACTGGAAGTTAGGCCATTTCATGTCTATTTAACCAATGCTCATTTTAAGCTCTGCACACAATTATTGATCAGGCAATTTTATTTGATTTTGAGAATGTATTTTATACATCAAGTAGATGTGACACATATATTTTAATGAAAATAAATAAATCCTAATGCTAACTGTGGTATGAACATGCGTCACTATGTTGAGGACCCAATACCTATTTTATAAGCTTTTCCATTTTATCGACTATCCTCCCGCTGGCACTGGCTTGTGCCGGGGTAACTCCTTCAATACTTTGCCCAAATGGCCATTCTTCATGTACGAGCCTAAATAATGTTTTTATTCGTTCCTGGGATGTGGGCATCGCTGGCAAGGCCAGCATTTATTGCCCATCCCCTAAATAATGAGGGTCAGCAAGCTATTTTACCATGGACAGCATCATTGCTGAGTTCGGTCCTGTCCTCACTTGAATTCCACACATCTGCACATTCCAGCACTGGAGTGTGATCAGGAGAGAAAGCCTTGATTTTTCCCACCTTATTCTAGGGAGGCTGAAGCCAATTGTCACACCCCAGTTGAGGTCAGCAAACTCAGCACAGAGCTGGGATCAACGATGGGGCCTTCCTGGTTGGTATCATTTCAATCAGTGTGTTATTTACTCTTCGGGGAAGCTAAGGTTCGACTTTCATGGTGATGTGCCTCAATAAATCCGAGACTCGATGTTAGCGAAACAAAACAAGGCTTTTATTGACTTAGAAGGTAACACACAGAGGAGAGGTATCTTCCATCCAGAGGTCTGCTGTACTGGATGTGATGCAGGCTGGGCCAGCTTACATAGGGGCCAGGTATGGGCGGAGCCCTACACACAGTACAATACAATGGTGAGGAAACGGAACTGAGGTAAGGGAAATGAAACTGAAACCAACCACAGTCACAGGCAGGGAATACCCATGAGTGATGAACGGAATATTTCATCACACATGGAGGAGATTAACCTGGTCATTTCTGAACATGAACTTTTGTTGATCAAACTCACAAGTGGCATTTAAAAACCTGATATAACTGACATCCTTTCCATATTCTGCTCACTCATGTCATGGGTTTAATTTTTTTTCTTAAAGACAAATTCTTAATGATTTTTTTAATGGTGGGATTTTGAAAACTACTGTGTTGAATCTGATTTTTATTTCTCCAGTACGAGGACCACATGAGTGTTATAAAGCTGAAATCTCATTAAAGTTCCATTGTGTTCAGTGATTCTGTAATCTTCCATTGATAGATGCAAAGCCTGCTGTGTGATGTGCTAAATGTATGTTGTAATGTAAACACCAAAATTCGGAACACTCTCGTTGTATTTCCAGTGTATGAATAAATCTGCAATAAATGTAGACATGAATAATAACATTAAAATTAGAGCATTATCTCAAATGACAGACCATTGCAATTATTTTAATTTTTGCAATTGACTTTTCCTTCAGTTCATTTGTATGTGCTGTGAATTAATAAATGGACAGTTTGCTTAAGAATAATATTTCTCTTTTTAAGATGTTAATTTTAAATTAAAATTGTACTTACACAAAATAACACGTATTCTTAAAAGTGGCAGTATTGATGAAATGCCTGCAGTTAGAGAGAAAGTATTTATTGATATATTTCCTATTTGGAACAGGCTGTGTGCCAATACTAATCTCTCCAGCTCTCTCTCTAGTACAGTGCACCTTGTCTCTGGAGTAAGTCTGAGGCACACATTGCAAAGCTGTATCCGTGTCAGGTCTCATGTTTGAAGAAGAGGTAATGGGTATTAAACATGAGTTAGGAGGTTGGGATAATGGTCTTACACTAATATGAAGGAACATAGATGTAAGAATATGTAATAAATTGTTTACAATTAAAAATTGTGTCACACGTGGACATAATTACATTTTATCCCTCTGAGCATGAGTACTGTTGTTTTATTAAAAAGAACAGGTGTATCCAAACCCAAGGATGGTAAACTCACAAATTAATTGGATAACCCAAAATTGTTCAGTTTGGATCAATTGAGGTTCTTAGTGCAACAACAATTTATATTTATATAGCACCTTTAACATAGTAAAACATCCCAAGGCACTTCATATTAGTGTTATCAGAGAATAACAAAATTCGACACCAAGCCATATAAGGAGATGTTAGGGCAGATGACCAAAAGCTTGGTCAAAAAGGTAGGTTTTAAGGAGAGTCTTAAAGAGTGGAGAGGCGGAGAGATTTAGGGTGGGAATTCCAGAGCTTAGGACCTAGGCGACTGAAGGCACGGCCGTCAATAGTGGAGCATTTAAAATCATGAATGTTCAAAAGTCCAGAATAGGTGGAGTGCAGAAGTCTCGGGGGATTATAGGGCTGGAGGAGATTACAGAGATAAGAAGGGGCAAGGCCATGGAGGGATTTGAAAACAAAGATGAGAATTTTAAAATCGAGGTGTTGCTTAACTGGGAGCCAATGGAGGTCAGCAAGCACAGGGGAGATGGGTGAACGGGATTTGGTGCGAGTTAGCACCAGAGTTTTGGATAACTGCAAGTTTATGGAGGGTAGAACTAGGGCGGCCGGCCAGGAGTGTGTAGGAATAGTCAAGTCTAGAGGTGATAAAGGCATGGATGAGGGTTTCAACAGCGGATAAATTGAGGTAAGGCTGGAGACAGGCGATATTATGAAGGTGGAAATGGGCAGTCTTAGTGATAGAGGTAGGATACACAATTCATGATCAAATATGACACCAAGGTTGTGAACAGACTTGGTCAGCCTTAGACAGTTGCCCGGGAGAGGGATTGAATCAGTGGAAAGGGAGCTGAGTTTGTGGTTTGAACCGAAGACAATGGCTTTGGTCTTCCCGATATTTAATTGGAGGAAATTTCTACTCATCCAGTGCCAGATGTCAGACAAGCAATCTGATAGTATAGAGATGGTGGAGGGTTCACAAGAGGTGGAGAAGAGATAGAGCTGGGTATCATCAGCGTGTGAAAACTCACGTTGTGTTGCCGGATGATGTCACCGAGGGGCAGCATGTGAATATATTCATTTATTGTAATTTTGCTAACATCCTCTGGAACACTTTTTTAGCCTTAACGTCCCGCCACTGTTGTAACCTAATGTTCTGCAGTTGTAACACCAACTTTTTAATATCAGAACAGAGAAAGTCCAATAAGATTTTGTACCTGTCAGAAAATGAGATGATTGGCATGTCTCATAAAATAGCTGTTCTCAGAGCCATGGGGACCTTAGTGCTGCATTTATATTCCAGCATTGCCACTTGAGGCAGCTTTAGCTTATTTGCTGTAATATCAACATAGTAGCATGGAGACCCACTTCAGGAGCTGCTTTCTTACTACATTCCCCCAGAGGCAAAGTACTAATGGTGATAAACATCAACACATACTGGCGGCTGCCTGCAGACCCAGGCCACCATATATTTTTGGCTATGGGCAGACTGAGTGCTCAGATCATCCCTGTTGGCCCGCAGTATGATTATTGTATTACTAGCCTGAATGAACCGTCCCCCATCATCAGGTAAAGTCTGTGGCTGGAAAGTTCAATTTGTAATTTTGACTTTGGAAGACTGCATGTACATCAATGTTGTGCCTGTGCAGTTTTTCAGTGTTGCTGTTGATGCTCCATCCTGCAATGCAAACAATGTAAACAGGGTGCATTCCAAAGCACCATCACACACTTCCAGTGGAAGTGATTCCACAATATAAACATCAGTTAGCCTTGAGATGAATTGGAGTTATCCCTGTCCAGAATGGGTAGGCCCTTGGTCAATCTCAACATTACTGTTACAACAATCAACCATGACTATTTGCAACACCAAGGGCAGGATTTTCATTGAGCCATGGAGGCGGGATTGGAGGAGTGTGGGGGGTTAAAATCGCAAAAACTGGCGTGGGGAACCCCCGGCCTGGTTCCCGACTCCGAGCAATTTTAACCCAGTCGTGTCTGATGGTCCCGACTCTGTCCCGCATCCAACAGGCGGGACTGGTCGTTAAGGCCCTTAACAAGCACTAAATGGCCTCTATAATCCTATTTTAAAAGGCCCTTGCGATTTTAACCCTTTTCCCACGTGAAACACGCCTGGTGGGAAACACGATGGTGAAACCTGGCGGGAGCATTATTGGATTGCTGACTATCAACTGCAGATCAACCATTCAAGAGGAGATTTGATCAGCCATCATTTGCAGGTGGAAGGACTTAGTGGTCTCAGGTCTGGGGCAACTTTTTGAAGGCGTAACCACACCTGTGGAAGGTTAGAGCCTGACACCCATCTCCAGTGTGACCTCCTCGGAAACCCCTCTCGCCACCTTCACTCAGCGCTTTCTCAACTGAGGCGTATACCAGAAGCATGGGAGCCATTTATTTCCTTCCCATCTGGGCATTAGAGGAGCTCGAGCACCAGCCGCAGCACCAGCAGAACCAGGAACAACAGCAGCACCGACAACAGCAGCAGTAGCAGGAGCGCCAGGCTGCTGCTCACCAACCTGAAGCTGCACAGGCCAGAAGGGGCCAGCACCTGGAAGCCCATCGGCACAGGAGATACCTCCCAAACAGGGTCTGCAGACACAGGGTCAGCTATCTCAACATGTCTGAGCAGCAGTGCCAAAGGCGGCTCCGACTTTCGCGAGAGGTAGTGACTGACATCTGCGCAATGCTACAGCAAGACCTGCTGCCCAGAGGACCAGGTGGACAAGCATTACCAGTGGCCGTCAAAGTCACCACCGTACTCAACTATTTTGCCTCAGGCTCATTCCAGGGATCGGCAGCAGACATCAGCGGCATCTCCCAGGTGGCCGCACACACTTGCATTACGCAAGTAACTGATGCTCTCTTTGCCCTCGTGCACAATCACATCCATTTCACCAAGGATCGAGCAAGTGTCACGGCGCGAGCGGTTGGATTAGCCAATCTGGCAGGCTTTCCAAGGGCGCAGGGCGTCATTGACTGCACACATGTGGCCCTTAAGGCACCCCATCACAATCCAGGTATTTTTGTCAACTGCAAGGGCTTCCACTCCATTAACGTTCAGCTGGTGTGTGACCACAAGAAGGAAATTTTGCATGTTTGTGCCAAGTACCCTGGCAGTTGCCATGACTCCTTCATACTGCGCCAGTCTAGTGTGCCGCCGCTATTCAGTCCGCCAGACCAACTTAATGGATACTACTTGGAGACAAGGGCTATCCCTTGAGGACGTGGCTAATGACGCCGTTGAGGAGACCATCCAACGAAGCTGAAGAGAACTACAGCTCCAGCCACATGTCCACCAGAGCCATAATCGAGCAAACCATCGGTTTGCTGAAGATGCACTTCAGATGCCTGGATAGATCAGGTGGAGCCCTGCAGCCAGGGTCTCCAGAATCGTCGTGGTTTGCTGTGCACTTCACAACATGGCACAGCATCGTGGCTTGCAGATTCCTGAGGACCAAGTGGCTCCTGACATATCCTCCTCAGATGAGGAGGAGGAGGAGGAGGAGGAGGAGTGCAAAAACGAACGTCCTGCAGAGGCCCATCAACCAGCAGCAGCATTACACGAGAACATTTCTGCCCGGGATGCAAGGAACGCACTCATCCTGGCCAGATTTGCTGAGCCTACTCAATCAAACACTTTTGCCTCGCAGCTTCTTACCAGAGCATTGACAATGGCCAAGAACCAAAGGATTCCTAGCACTCTGACCACCATACTGACCGATGCAAGTATGCCTAAGCCCTCAATGTGGAAGCCCCAATAGCGAAATGACAGACGCCACAATTGCAACATTTGCCTTCAGAATTTTTATGGACAATAACAAAGTGATGGCATTTTTACAGTAAACACAAAATTGCACCCAAGTGAATACCCTTGTGACTATTTGTGCAGAATTTTCCTCTTACGCATGTTCCTACGTGGTGCCTCCCTTGTGGCATCAGCAGATGTGGAGGCCCCTTGCTCACTTTGCTGCTGCTCCTGTCTTGACACGGGCGTCCTCTGGGGTTGCGAGCCTGTGAGGGCTCGTTAACAGTCTGCTGCTCCTGCGGCTGTGCAGGGGTTGAGACGCCTATCTCACTTGGGTGTGGACTCCGGTGGGGCTCTGACCGAGGGCTCTGCAGTGGCATGAGCGCTTGGAGAGGAGCCCCCACTTCCTTGAGGTCTGCCACCAAATGCCCTCTCATGGGTCAGGTCCCCCTCAGCACCTGCAAGTGGCTGGAGAGTACCTTGCTGCACATCAGGGGGGCCATGGGGACCCGTATCTGCAATGGCAGTCCTACTCAGAAGGACTTCCACGAAGGTCTGGTTTCTCTGTTCAATAGATGCCCATCGCTCCTCAAGAGATGTCATTCTATTCTGAACAATGACCATGTTTTCCATACCCTGCCGACTAAGCTCCTCCATGGCCGTAGCCATCCTCTCCTCTACCATAGCCATCCTCTCCTCTACGGTAGCCATCCTTTCAACAGAGATAGCCATCCTTTCTGTGGTGATGCGTTCATGCGCCAATGATCCACAAAGGCTCTGCTCATGTTCGCTATGGACTCCTCCATTCGCTCCACACTCGCAGCGACCCTAGAGATAAAACCTGCCAGAGACTCCTGCATCTGTGCCTGGAGTTCCATCACCGCTGATCTCATGGATGGACCCAGAGGCAGAGGGTCGACATGTTGCTGAGCCGAGCTGGCAGAGTCCTGCGCCCTCCGACTAGGACTCTCCACTGCTGTCCGTTTCCACAATCTGCTGATGCTCACTTGTGAGCTGTGATACACCAGGTGACAACACTACTCTATGTCCCGAAGGTCCCATGAGGTGTGAGTGTCTGCGCTGGTGCTGGGTGCGCAAATTTTTGGTGACGCTGCGCCCTCAGAGGTTGCAGCTTCCTCTGAGGAGTCTGGCTGCTCAGCCTCTTCTTCCTGGCTAGGGGGGACGGATGCTTGTGATGGTCCTGTGGGGAAGTAAAGGAAAGAGTCAGAGATGTGATGCCAAGGCTACATGCACATTGCTTTTTGCAGATGCTCATAAGTCCATCTGTTAGAGCTTCAAAATCATTATCAGCGACTCATGCAATGTCAAAGAGAGAGATGGGAAACTTTTCTGTCACCAGCTTGCTGTGTTGCACCCGTCTGTCCATCCCCCACGTGCGCATCATCCTCCATTCCCACAATTTCCAGTACCGCCTCCTCCCAGGGGGTCAGGTGGGCTATTGAGGCTGTCCCTCCTCCTGTCCTCTCTCACTCTCTTTTGTTGTGAGCTCTCTTTTCCTGCAATGAGGGAGACAAGTGGAGGTTGAGTGAGAATGAAGGAGTGAGTATAGAGATTGCATAGCACAGATACTTAGAAGGAGACAAAGATGGAGTGAGGTTGTAAGACCAAGGGCCCTCCCTGTGTGTTGTCAGTTGTGTTCAAAACATCACAGTGATAGGGAGTGTGAGGGCTGCATGGTCGAATAGTTATGTGAATGTGTGCATAGAGAGAGAGGGAATGGGTAAGGGTGCATCGATGTCAGTGTCAAGTGGGATGTGGAGGAAGAGAGTGCTGAAGCTGAGTGCTGGTGAGGAAAGGCAATGGGGATCAGATTGAGGGTGATGGGAAATTCATACTCACTTTTCCAGTGCGCTGAAGGTCATGAAATCTTTTCCGGCACTGAATCCAGGTTCTTCGTGTGACTCCCAGGGAGTTGACCTCCTCAGCCACCTGAAACCACACTGCCTTAGTCTGCTTGGGAGGCCTCTTCCTCCCTGAGGAAGGGAAGAGCAGCTCCCTGTTGGCCCTAGCCCCATCCACCAATGCCTGCAGGGCCACCTCGTCGAAGCGAGGAGATGATCTGGGTCTCCCGCTTGTCATCCTTGTTGAAGGTCCCTCTCACACCAAATGGAGAAAGCTTGGCAGCCTGCAGAAGAAGCAAGGCTTGCTGTAGACCTTAAATGCAGCAGCAATGATGACGTCATCGGAGGCGACTTTCAGTCAGGAAAAGCCCATTTGCCAAGGGTTCCCACACGTTGCAAATCAATTGGACAATTAAGTTAAAATTGCTTCAATCTCCCACATCCATTTAGATTCGGGTGGATAACATGAAATGCGGATAACACGACACCATCCCGCACCCGAGTTAAAATCCTGCCCCAAATTTTTGATTGGTCTCCTGGGAAGACAAGACACACCCAACAGTTTGTTTGGAATGTGTAATTAGATCCTGCCTGCCTGAGTAATCAAGATCTTTGAAATATGTAATTTAATCTATTCATTGTGACAGCCAGGCTCCAGAGCACACAGTGCTAACACTGCTGCTTTCAGAGAACAGACAGGACTCACCCTCCCGGGTTAGGAGCACTCACAGTGCTCACACTGTTGAGGTAGGAAGGGGTGAGGCCATGGAGGGATTTCAACATGAGGATGACAATTTTAAAATCAAGGTGTTGGTGGACCATGAGCCAATCAATGTTCCCGCTAATTTCTTCTTTTGGCTGCGCAACCCATTCAAATTACTGCGTGAGCAGCCTGTGCAGGACCTGCAGATCATGATCCAGGATGAACAGAGGGCAGGAGAACGTGATCCTTCTTCCCATCTGGATCACGTTCTTGCTCTTATTCCCCCCCCAAACCTTTAGACCTGGAACACGTTCTTCCCCCCTCCCCACTGTTCTCACTGTGCTCCCCCCTACCAAGTTCCTGACCTTCTCCAGCGAGTTCCTGACCTTCTCACCCTGAGTTCCTGACCTTCTCCCCCCGAGTTCCTGACCTTCTCACCCCAAGCTCCTGACATTCTCCCCGAGTTCCTGACCTTCTCACCCTGAGTTCCTGACCTTCTCCCCCCGAGTTCCTGACCTTCTCCCCCCGAGTTCCTGACCTTCTCCCCCCGAGTTCCTGACCTTCTCACCCAGAGTTCCTGACCTTCTCACCCCAAGCTCCTGACATTCTCCCCGAGTTCCTGACCTTCTCCCCCAAGTTCCTGACCTTCTCACTCCGAGCCCCTAACATTCTCCCCGAGTTCCTGACCTTCTCACCCTGAGTTCCTGAATGTCTCCCCCAAAGTTCCTGACATTCTCCCCCCGAGTTCCTGACCTTCTCACCCCAAGTTCCTGACATTCTCCCCCAAGTTCCTGACATTCTCCCCCAAGTTCCTGACCTTCTCACTCCGAGCCCCTAACATTCTCCCCGAGTTCCTGACCTTCTCACCCCAAGTTCCTGACCTCACCCAGAGTTCCTGACATTCTCCCCCCCCACCGAGTCCCTGAGCTTCTCCCCCTGAATTCCTGACCTTCTCCCCCCGAGTCCCTGAGCTTCTCCCCACCAAGCTCCTGAACTTCTTCCCCCCCAACAAGTTCCTGACCTTCTCCTTCCACGAGTTCCTGAACATCTCCCTCTTCCCAAGTTCTTGTCCTTCCCCACCCTAAGCTCCCCACCTCCTGAGCTCCCGAACGTCTCCCCCTCTCCAAGTTCCTGACCTTCTCCTCCCGAGTTCCTGACCTTCTCTCCCCGAGTTCCTGACCTTCTCCTCCCCCACCACAACATGTTCCTGACCTTCCCTTCCATGAGCGCCTCGCTCCTCTCTCTGAGCTCCTCTTCCCCACCAGATCCCCTGAACTTCTCCGCAGGGAGCCGAGGAAAGCGGTTTCGGTGGGGGTGGGGATTCTTTAATTCTGAAGGAAGGGACCGTGTGTGTGGGGTCTGTGTGCGTGGGTGTGTGTGTCTGTCTGTCTGTGCTAGTTTGCCAGAAGCATCTTCTTTCCTTCAAATGCACAAATTGAAGTGGTATCATCCTTAATACTCAGTTTAATGACTAAGGGGAAAAATTCGGTATTGACCATTTTCGGGTGCTAACATTGCCTGGGTGCTAACTTTAGCGCCCGGTGCTACTTAGCATCGGCAACCGCAAAATTGAGTTTTAGCGCCCCAAGAGGGAAGTGGAGCAATAAATCAAGCACTTCATTTCTTCCTTAGGGTGCTAGCGTCGAAGAGCGGGGCAGAGACTGCAGCAGCGCTGCACACTGGGCCGTGAAGCACCGCCGCGTTCAAAGGCTCCTTCCCTCCCTTAAAGGGAAGGGCCATCGCTGCAGGCTCTGTAATTTACAAAGTACCTACCTGGACCACCAAGGCAGCCGCGATCCCGTGCGATCAGCGGGCAGGAACCCGTGAAAAAACTAGAACAACAAAGGTACGTTTTTTTTCCACTTATCTCGGCCACCTCGCCTTTAATCATCGCACTCGAAGCGGCCGGCTGCCCGATGCACACCTTCTGCAGCTGTCAGTTGTTGTATCCGTGTGTTAATGGAGACACGGAATGCAGGAGTTGGTTTAACAGGTGTTTACTGAACAAAGTCTGGAGGTGAACTAAAAGATACAAGACACTATACAAGCTTATATAGACCGAGTGGCCATTACCGGCATTACAGTACACAGAGGCTCTTAAAGGCACATACACCACAATTCCTCCCCTTTTAGACAACCAGTACATAACATTTTAAGTAATCATTAATTAACATGTTTACAAGAACAATAATCTACACATTTGCTGCAGTTAATGAATTATAAGTCAGTCTCTCTGGAGGCTTCCTGACTCGGTCCGGATAACGCCTCGGTGGTGTAGTAGTTTTCAGTGGTGTAGTAGGTTCTTTTGGCAAGGTCGATTCGGCTTGAATGCCAGTGTCGGGTTCATCTGGTTCCAGTATCACCGGATCGGAGGTAGATACTATGGGTATCTCTGCTTCATCATTAGGCGTATAGAGTTGTGGTGTAGGTTGTCCCTTTTCGGATGACTCTATGATCTGGTCAGCATGGCGCCTTATTATGCTTTCTCCAATGTCCACGGTATACATCAGCGGTCCTAGTCATGTGCAAATAGTTCCAGGCTGCCATTTCTCGGTACGGTAGTCCCGGGCCAAAACTTGTTGACCTATCTGGGAGGTTCTAGTTGGCCTTTCATTCATGCCTTGAAATTGCCGGTTCTCTACGTCCCTTCTGATGTTTGGCTTGATCAAATCCAGCCGGCATCTTAGTCTTCTATTGAAAAACATCATGGCGGGAGTTTGGTTTGTAACCACGTGTGTTGCATTCCTGTATGCAAACAAGAAGTTATCTACCTTATGCTGTAGATTTATGTCTTCATTACCCATGGCCTTTATGGCCTTCTTGAAGGTCTGGACAAACCTTTCAGCCAATCCATTGGTGGCGGGATGGTATGGGGCGGACGTGTAGTGCTTAACCCCATTGTTTTTTAAGAACTTCCTGAATTCTTCGGACACAAATTGCGGTCCATTATCAGAACAGATCTGTTCAGGCAGCCCATTCCTGGCAAATATGGTCCTTAATACTGTGATGGTTTTTTCCGTGGTGGTGGAGGACATCTTTATTACCTCCGGCCACTTGGAGTGTGCATCAGCCGCAATTAAGAACATTGAGTCCATAAATGGACCAGCAAAGTCGATGTGTACCCTTTGCCATGGAGATGAGGGCCACTCCCATGGATGTAGAGGGGCTTGTGGTGGGGCGTTTTGGACCTTCTGGCATCCTAGACAGCCCTTGGTCATTTCTTCGATGTCTCCATCGATACCTGGCCACCACACAAATGCTCTGGCTAGGTTCTTCATTTTCACTCCACCCAGATGCCCCTCGTGAAGCTCCTTTAGCACTTTATCCTGGAGTTTGGGTGGAATCACCACTCTGGATCCACACATCAAGGTTCCTCGGCACACTGACAGCTGTTCTCTTCTTTGCGAGAATGCTGGCAACAGTGGTTCGCCATGTGCTGGCCATCCCTTCACTGTTAAATCGTAGACTCGTGAGAGAGTCAGGTCATTTCTTGTTTCCTTTTCAATGGTAGAATTTGTTACTGGTAGACATTCCACTATGGTTGAGTGGAACATCTCCACTGGGTCCACTGCAGGTGCCTCTTCTACCGTTGGCAACGGTAGGCGCGATAAACTGCCAGCATTTCCATGCTGTTTTGATCCTTTGTATTCTATGTCATATTGGTGTGCCCCTAGGAAAAGGGACCACCTCTGTAGCCTTTGCGCTGTCATAATGGGAACGCCCTTTTTAGGGTTGAATATGGAGACGAGGGGTTGATAGTCAGTCAACAAGGTAAATTTTTGTCCGTGTAGGTAATGGTTGAATTTCTTCACTCCCCATACCAGGCTGAGTGCTTCCCTGTCGATCTGGGCATAGTTACGCTCAGCTGAGTTCAATGAGCGTGACGCAAAAGCTATCGGCCGCTCCGAGCCATCAGGGAATCTATGCGATAATGCCGCTCCTACACCGTAAGGGGATGCATCGCACGCCAGTCTGATTGGCAGTGATGGGTTGTAATGAGCCAAAACTTCCTTGGACGTGATCAAGACTTTGCATTTATGGAAGGCACGTTTACAGTCTTCGCTCCATTTCCAAATTACTCCCGTTTGTAGCAGTTCGTTAAGAGGGTGCAGAACAGTTGACAAGTTCGGTAAAAATTTATGACAGTAATTTATCAATCCCAGGAACGACCTTAATTGTGAGACATTTTCAGGTGCTGGGTCTTTTATGACCGCTTCAATTTTTTCAGGTGACTTATGCAACCCTTCTTCGTTAAATATATGGCCACAATATGATATTTGTTTCTGGAAAAATTCGCACTTGGGGCGATTTGCTCGTAGGCCCCGTTCTCTCAGCCTAGTGAGCACCTGCTCCAAATTGGCAAGGTGCTTGTTGTCGTTTTCTCCTGTTACAAGGATGTCGTCTAGGTAGCATTGAGTCCCCGGAACCCCTTGCAGGACTTGCTCCATAGCTCTTTGCCAGATAGCTGGAGCTGATGCTACTCCGAAAACCAGTCGATTGTACTGGTACAGGCCTTTGTGTGTGTTTATCGTGAGATACTTTTTAGAGGCCTCCTCAACCTCCATCTGTAGATATGCCTGTGCCAAGTCAATTTTGGTGAAACGTTTCCCTCCGGATAGTGAGACGAAAATATCTTCTATCCTCGGAAGAGGATACTGTGCCGTGTGAAGAACCGGGTTTACAGTCACCTTGAAGTCCCCACAGATGCGAATTTTTCTCTGTTCTTCAGATTTATCATTATTCAACGTTTTCTTCATGACCGGGACGATCGGTGTTGCCCACTCGCTCCAATCTATCTTGGATAACACGCCTGCCTTTTCCAAATTCTCCAGCTCTGCCTCGACTGCTGGACAAATTGCGTATGGCACCGGCTTTGCCTTAAAAAACTTGGGAATTGCCGCATCTTCCACTTTTATTGAGGCGGTGACGCCTTTCAAGGTTCCTAGTTCCTGTTGAAACACTTCTTTGGCGTTGGCCAAGATGCCTTTTAATCGTTCAGGTATGACGTCATCATCATTTTTTTTCTTACTGGTCACCGTCAGTGCCTGAATGGAGTGCCAGTCTAAACGTATCTTCCTGATCCATTCACGTCCCAACAGCGGTGGACCACCATCTTGCAGAACGTATAAATACAACTTCTGTATTTCCTTGCCGTTGTATACAACAGGCACCCTTATTTTCCCTCTGGGGTATACTTTCTGCCCCGCATATGTTTTCAAGATAATGGATGTGTCTTTCAAAAGTATATGCGGAAATAGCCGCTCGTAATCCCGTCGACTTATGACGGTCAGAGCTGATCCTGTATCTAGCTCCATTTTAACTGAGGACCCCGCTATCATGAGGGTAACCCAAATGGTCTGGTAATCTTCTTTGGCAATTACATTATGTAATTTGAGACAGCTTAGTCTCTTGTTTCCGGAGTCGCTATCGCTCTTCTGGTCTTCGGAGCTACTGTCCGTCATCATTTGTACCTTTCTGTACTTTTCTTTATTGATTTTTTTTCTGTCAGTGGATTTTTTGTTTCCAGATTGGCATACACGTGCAATGTGTCCCATCTTTCCGCATTGCCTGCATGCTTTGTCCTTGAACCAGCAGTCCCTCTGGTCATGGGTGGATCTGCCGCAGCGATAACATCTCTCGGAACCCTGTGTCATTTCATGGGTGCCGAAGTCCTGTGGCTTTTGCTGTATCTCTGCAGCTCCTCTTGCTGCTGCTTCGTATGATACAGCCACACTGAAAGCCTTGTCCAGTGTTAAATCTTTCTCAGAAAGTAGCCTTTTCTGTGTTCCTTCACTTAGGAGACCGCAGACGAATTTGTCTCGAAGAGAATCTGCCAGTCCTGCCCCGAATTGGCAGTGCTTTGACAGCTTCCTTAATTCGGTGAGGTAATCAGCATTACTTTCATTCTTGTGCTGATTCCTCCTGAAGAATTTGAATCATTCCGCTATCAGCAGTGGTGTTGGGTTTAAGTGCTCCTGTAGGGTATCAACAATCTCCTTAAAATTCTTGTCCATCGATTTGGCTGGAGTGATTAAGTTTCGTAACAGCCCGTATGTCCTTGCGCCCATTAGATTTAGAAGTACCGATGCCTTTTTATCATCCTCTATTTCATTCGCTGTGCAATATACCTCCACTCTTTCCACATATGTGGTCCAATCCTCTATATCACTATCGAAAGCAGTAATATTGCCAGTCTTAGGCATCTTGAAAAAAAAATGGCGCCTCCTGCGCTTTCCTTTCTTCCCTGCCGAGAAAAAATGGTGCCTCCCGCGCTTTCCCGCCGCTGCCGCTGCTGACAATGCTGTTCTCCGCGGTTTTTATTTACACAGATATTTTTAATAGTTGGAGACTCGTTCCCGCCGGACTCTCTGGGACTTTTCCCTCCCTCTGCTTGGTCCGAACGCCGACCTGCTTTGCAGTGCCGACCGTCTCCCGAGTGCTCCACCCTCCGTCTCTGTTTGCCTCCGCCTTCGCTGCTCGGCCCCGCTGCAGAGCCAGCCGATCGAGCCCCAGCCTGCCGCCCAGGAAAGATTATTGCAGTACCTGCCACCAGCCCGGCTAGCTGGTGAAACCACAGTTTTTTCTTTTTTTTTTCTTCGACCTTCGTCTGAGGAATCGATCTCCTTGAGGTGCTGCCGAATTGCAGGTAAGTCCGTTTCCAATTCGTCGCCACTGTTGTATCCGTGTGTTAATGGAGACACGGAATGCAGGAGTTGGTTTAACAGGTGTTTACTGAACAAAGTCTGGAGGTGAACTAAAAGATACAAGACACTATACAGGCTTATATAGCCCGAGTGGCCACTACCGGCATTACAGTACACAGGGGCTCTTAAAGGCACATGCACCACATCAGTGTTTTCGATCGGCGCTACTGCAGGGGGCGGAAGTCAATTTTGGGTCCGGGGCGCTACCGGGGCGATGATGTCACGATCTCCGGGCAAAGGATATCAGGGTGCAACAGAGTAGCACCGCCACAAAACTCCCGCCGAATATGGTGGGAGTCGATGTCAGCACCACACCCGGTCACAAAGGCACCCAATTCCACCCCCTAAGATTTGTCAGTAACACCGTTATCTAAAAGTTTAATTTGGAATAAGTACAATGCTAACCATATTTAGTGTTGTTGATACATATCAACTATGTTGCTTCTCAGATATAATTGAATGCAATTATAACACTACCAAATGGCCAAATTGTAGGAAAATGTGTGTATAAGTAATATGATCATCTATAGAGGTTCAGCTGAAGAACTCACTTATTATTTTCTAATCAAATAATCCTTTTATTTAATCTTGACAAACTGTTCCGCTGCTCTACATTTCTGCTATTTTTTTGCTGTGGATTATATCAATATCGTCAAGCTCACAAAAAAACACGGCCTTATAATACCAACAGCAGACAGGTCCAATATTTGAATAATTCACGCAAAGCAACATTTCCATAACCATTGAAGGATGCTTCTTGTGAAATAATAATGAAAAATGCACTTCAACAACTGTCAGTCAATGTGCAACAAATATCTCATTACGGGGCATTAGATCAGCCTCTTGCTTAGCAGAATCATCACACAAGATATTCTAGGCAAAAGTCCTGGAGGCTCCTTTAGTATAGTCATTGATTTTCGAAACATAACCCAAAAGTCCAAGTAGCTGGCAATAGTCATTGACCCAAATGATGCAGGATTCATGAAACAAATACGTAACACAGAAAGAATCTCATGAAATTTATTGACACAGGACTCACAAGACAAACAAGTGACATTGTACAACTTCCATGGATTTAATAGCTACAGGTTTGACAAAACTCTTGCCAGTCAACATAACGGCATGCACCAGCTATCAACTGCAGGCACCAGGTCTCACTCCTGGGGGGAGGCAAAAACCCCAGCGGGAAAACCACTGTCCAATTTGTGGAAAAACACTGGAAAATTCCTCCCCGACTCCCAAAGGCAATCAAGCAAAGCTCCAGGAGACCATGGTCAGCCACAATACATTGGCAAAATAAAATGCAACGATTGCAGCACTAAACAACTGACCCAGACCATGTGAGGATTGGTTCTGAGCAATTCAGTGCAACGGTCTACTGTGCAGCATGTTAGGCATCCATCATGGAAAGGACATGGTTAACACGAGCACTACTCACATATATATGTGTATGGGGTCACACCGGGAGGGAAGCAACAACGGTGAAAAAGCTGAGAGTACCCATGCCCAAATTGCACCCATAAAACCTCGGGCTCGGTGCACAGGTGGCTGGGAGGGTGTCTCAGGTGACAAAAACTGCAACGAGCCGTGGCAGCATTTCGTTCTCGTGGCCTTTTCTTCTTAATGAAATATCCCAAGTCTTTTGTCCCCCTTGGGTGGCCTCGTTGCTTAACAGACATCAATCGGCAACCTTCAAGTGCCTGGAGGAGAAGTTGATCAGAGTCCCCAGAGGTTAGATGTATTGAGAAGTGCAGTGGTCGTGCAGTAGTTGAGACCATCTCCTGTGCTGGCCCAGGTGAGGCATCAGTCAGCTCCTGTGTGACAGACTGCTGCCAGGCCACATGCCATTGTGAATATATTCGTTTATTGCAACCTTGCTGACATCCTCTGGAACACTTGTTTAGCGCCTTAACATCCTGCCACTGTTGTAACCTAATGTTCTGCAGTTGTAACACCAACCTTTTAATATCAGATCAGAGAAAGTCCAATAAGAAAATGAAATGATTGGCATGTCTCATAAAATAGCTGTTCTCAGAGCCATGGGGACCTTAGAGCTGCATTTATATTCCAGCATTGCCACTTGAGGCATCTTTAACTTCTTTGCTGTAATATCAACATAGTAGCATGGAGACCCACTTCAGGAGCTGCTTTCTTACCACATTCCCCCGAGGCAAAGTACTAATGGTGATAAACATCAACACATACTGGCGGCTGCCTGCAGACCCAGACCACCATATATTTTTGGCTATGGGCAGACTGAGTGCTCAGATCATCCCTGTTGGCCCGCAGTATGATTATTGTATTAATAGCCTGAATGAACTGTCCCCCATCATCAGGTAAAGTCTGTGGCTGGAAAGTTCAATTTGTAATTTTGACTTTGGAAGACTGCATGTTGTGCTTGTGCAGTTTTTCAGTGTTGCTGTTGATGCTCCATCCTGCAATGCAAACAATGTAAACAGGGTGCATTCCAAAGCACCTTAACACACTTCCAGTGGAAGTGATTCCACAATATAAACATCAGTTAGCCTTGAGATGAATTGGAGTTATCCCTGTCCAGAATGGGTAGGCCCTTGGTCAATCTCAACATTACTGATACAACAATCAAATTATTTATTTGCATCTCTAACAATTACTGCAAGCCCAAATGTTCATCAACATACTTCACACATTGGGACCAATTTTAACTTGTATTGCCTGGCGTTAACGAGGCGGCAACAGCCTTAAAATGGGGTTTACCCCAACAATGTGGCCATTGCCATTTTGAAAGGGGTCTGCTGCTGGGTGCTCAAAGCACCTGCCTGTTTCTGTATGCAAATTGGGGTCCTAGGCCCTTAAACCAAGGACACATCCACCCTCTCAATAGCTATAAAAGATCCATGGCTATTTGAAGAAGAGCAGGTGAGTTCTCCTGGTGTCCTGGCGAACATTGTTCTCTCAGTGTCAGCTGTGGCTCAATTGGTAGCACACTTGCCTCTGAGTCAGAAGGTTGTGGGTTTGAGTCCCAATCCAAGGACACAAAACTAGGCTGATACTCCAGTGCCGTGCTGCACTGTCAGAGGTGCTGTCTTTCGGATGAGATGTTAAACCGAGGCCCTGTCTGCTCTCTCAGGTGGATGTAAATGATCCCATGGCACTATTTTGAAGAAGAGCAGGGGAGTTATCCCTGGTGTCCTGGCCAATATTTATCCCTCAATCAACATAACAAAAACAGATTATCCGGGCATTTCCACATTGCTGTTTGTGGGAGCTTGCTGTGTACAAATTGGCTGCATCACAGCAATAACTACACTTCAAAGGTACGTCATTGGCTGTAAAGCACTTTGGAACGTTGAGGATGTGAAAGGCATTTAATGAATGCAAGTTCTTACTTTCTCTTGTATATAAAACTGATGGAATGTTAGACTAAATAGGTCTTTTTAAAGGATACAGGAGGCAGAAATATCATGAGATCAGGAACTAGCACATTCGTAAAAGAAAATTCAGCATGTTAATCTTCATGAAGTAAGAAATTAAAGAAAGAAATCCACAGGAGAGGAATGAAAAATAAGGATTAAAAAAAGCACATCAATGAGGAACAAAAGCCCAAGCCTGGTTTGTATGTGCTAGCAAAGTTAAAATTTCCTTCACAAAACTCAAAGTGCTGGGAACATGGAACAGGAATTGGTATGTTCCAAGTAACAGATATGCCACAGTGAGTTATGAGCCAGAATTCCACTGATGGGATCAGATGCTGTCACAAACCACAAGAGCAAAACTCAAGTAGTCTGTGAATGTCAACCGAAGCCCTTAATAGTATTGATACCCTTTATTCCATATCAGGATGACTTTTGTAGGTGTAAGATATAGACTATGTCTACTAACTTTTCTCAAACACAGATACCTCCAGTGGCTTGGTCATCTATATCGGATGGAAGATGGGAGTATTCCAAAGGATCTTTTGTGTGGAGAACTTGCAGATGCTTCAAGGACACTGGGCAGACCTCGGCTCAAGTTTAAAGATGTTTGCAAGAGAGACTTATTACGGCAAGCTGGGAAGATGTGCCTAACAGGAAGTCACATTGGAGGGATATGCTGCACTGGGGAGACAAAGAGGCTTGAAGAGAGGAAAGAGAAAAGAGCAAAGAGGGCTTTAAGGGTTAATAATGCTCAGGCTTTATCATCTGGCTCTGTGATTACCACCTGCACCGTCTGTCGCAAGGACTGTCGCTCGAGAATTGGACTCCAGCCACGCACCATGTTGTAGCACGACAAAGTAGCTCAACTGCTTTGGTGCTTACACCATCTTCTTTCGAGATGGACAGTTGCCATCATCATACACTATGCATTATAGCCTATCCATCACCCTGAAAAGTGCTTGTAGATGACACTTTGTGTACTTGAGAAACACAAGTTGCTGCTGTCATATTTTTCTGCTGAAATTCAGCCACGTGCCAAAAAGCATTACACTTCCAACAGTGTTATAATATCTGCTTGCAGCAAACAGAACCTCTAAACTGGTCAAAATAGAATGAAACCAGCCCATGTATTCCTCTTGTACAGAAGTAGGGCTGCTGTTGACAAAATGTGAAACAGAGCAGGGTGCCAGTGTCTGGTGTGATGAGGCAGCATATTTCTTAGAACAAGATTTAACTTACACAGAACATAGTAAATTGTAAGTGGTCTGAGTGTAAGGTGCGTTTCAACATTTACAGGCAGCTTTTTTGATGTGGTGATAGTGCATGTGCTGTTAGGAATATAAAAGAAAGAACTTACATTTATATAGCACCTTTCACAAAGTTGGGATATCCTTAGCACTTTACAACCAATGAAATACTTTTGACTTGTATTCACTGTTGTAATGTAGGAATAAGGTGGATATAGGGTTGGACCAGTTGTTAATGACATCTGACAAAATCAAAGCAGTAGTCTTATTCAGGGGTTCAGATGATATCATATACCAGGAGAGATGAACTACAACCGTCATTGGAACCCTGAGATTAGAATTCTGCCTTGAATTCGCTCCAGGGTATTTGCTGTTTTATATAATTTACACTGCAAAGTATATGAGGCAGTTTCTTTCAGTTCTGGGTCATGTTTTATAACTACAATGACAGTCAGTGCAAGTGCTGAGAATCAGTGCACTCCATGGTGTTGATATGTGACAATCCTCATACTGGGAAATTCTATATTCCAGTATATATTTAGAAGTTAAATGTATCACTGAGCAGTGTGCAGGCCTGTGGCACACTGACACAGGTCCTCATTTGTTGAGTTCAGTAATGCATTAGTATCTTTTGGCCATTGTTTTAAAACAAAAATGAAAATTCTCCCATCAGCCCACTCTAGAGCCTCTATTAGTAAGTAGTATTCTTGAACGCAAAAAATTTATTGTAACCAAAGGCATTGCACTCAAAAACTGTTGGTTAATGAAATACAGGCCTGATTCCTGCAAGACTTGTGCAAGCAGCAATGTGGATTCAATGCTTTTTTGTGGTACAAACATATATTAATGACCTGGCAATAGTTCAAGCAACATAAAATGTTCTGTGGAAGAGATCCTATTAATGCAGCAAGTTAAAGAAAACCTTCTAATTTCATTTTTTTTGAATAAAAAGAATTTTCTGCATCAGCACAACATTTTAACATGGGTGACCTTTAAACAAAAGAAATTCCTGATACATTAAAATGTAATATAACATGCGGTTTTCTCAAAAAGTTTTTTGTAACAACAACAACTTGCATTTATATAGCACCTTTAACGTAGTAAAACGTCCCAAGGTACTTCACAGGAGTATTTTAAGAAAAAAAATTTGACACCGAGCCACATAAGGAGTAATTAGGGCAGATGACCAAAAGCTTGGTCAAAGAGGTAGGTTTTAAGGAGCATCTTAAAGGAGGAAAGAGGTAGAGAGATGGAAAGGTTTAGGCAGGGAATTCCAGAGCTTAGGGCCGAGGCAACAGAAGGCATGGCCACCAATGGTTGAGCGATTATAATCAGGGATGCTCAAGAGGGCAGAATTAGAGGAGCGCAGATATCTCGGGGGGTTGTGGGGCTGGTGGAGCTTACAGAGATAGGGAGGGGCGAGGCCATGGAGAGATTTGAAAACAAGGATGAGAATTTTTGAAATCAAGGCATTGCGTAACTCAATTTTTATTTTTTGTTAACCTAAAAATAATAAATAATATTTAACCATTACTACCTTACTGAATGTGTTGGCGTGTGTGCAGGTTAGACTTCGTACCGGTGCTAATCTGCTGCTGCTCTGTTTTTTCCAAAGCTTTATGTTTTGGTGATTTACAAATCAAGGATTTGGGGAATGTGTACATGTAGATAGGTAGACAGAAACCTTTTTTTAAGCAAAAGGGATTTTTGAAGTACCATAAATCAAATAATTTGAGCTAGGTTAGTTTTGATATATTTCTTTTGGGTGCTATTATGCAGTAACTCTTTAGTTATTAGAAAGGTTGCAGCTTCCAGTTGAGTTGTTCATTCTATTTATAAACCTACCCACAAGGTCATGTGACCAGTCATTTTGACTCAATTCCCAAAAAGCTACTCTGTTTTTAGATTCTAGCAGCTACATTTTCCTTTTTTATTGAAATATGTAAGAGATGTTCATTTTTTTTATTGTAAATTATGACACAATAATTAACTCACAGGAAGGTACCATTTTGAAATGTGCAGTTCCCCAGAATATGATTTCAGCAGTCGTAGCAAAAAACTGTAATAATCATTCTTTAGTAATTCACAAGCCACTTCGCCAGTATAAATGTTAAAATGTTTGTTAATCCAGCTGTGCGTGTGCAATTTTGAAGGAAAATGTGTCAATGATAATTGAGAAAAGCCCATTATACAGACTCGGCCTTTCATGCACTAGCAAGTTCTGATGCGGAAAATACAAACAGATTTTGGGTGGGGGAAAGACAGCCCTAAACACGCAAAGTATGCCATCAAAAAAAGTCAACATGGTATCAACTACGTTGAGACATGTCTTGAGGTTCGGAAGAAAGACATAAACTATAGAGGTTTGTAGCACAGATGGAAGCCATTTGGCCCATTGTGCCTGGGACAGCTGTTTATTTTTTATTTGTTCGTGGGATGTGGGCATCACTGGCAAGGCCAGCATTTATTGCCCATCCCTAATTGCCCTCAAGAAGGTAGTGGTGAGTTGCCTTCTTGAACCGCAGAGGGCAGTTAAGAGTCAACCACATTGCTGTGGGTCTGGAGCCACATATAGGCCAGACCAGGTAAGGATGGCAGATTTCCTTCCCTAAAGGATATTAGTAAGCCAGATGGGTTTTTACGACAATCCGGTAGTTTTATGGTCATCATTACTGATACTAGCTTTTTTTTTAAATTCCAGATTTATTTAATTAACTGAATTTAAATTCCCCAGCTGCCGTGGTGAGATTTGGTGGATCAGTCCAGGCCTCTGGATTACTAGTCCAGTAACATAACCACTATGCTACCGTACCCATATATCGTGCCCTTCACGACTTCAGGACGTCAGAAGTGTTTTACAGCCAATGAAATACTTTTGAAGTTTAGTCATTGTTGTAGGAAACGCAGTAGGCAATTTTGCACACAGCAAGGTCCCTCAAACAGCAGTGTGATAATGACCAGAAAATCTATTTTAGTGATGGTGGTTGAGGGATAAATATTGGCCAGGACACTGGAAACCTTACAACCACTAATGCAGCACCACCTTGACTTCAGCGGCCATTAAAATGCTCAGCTGCCCTGTCATTTGTTTTGCACTCATGCCTGGACCTTGAATTTCATATAGAACCCATACAGCAAGCAGACAGTAAATAGTATTCACCTCGTCAGTCTGGGCTGGATTTGAACCCAGGTCCCAGAGGTGAAAGGCTAATCCCCTGTACTATCCAGTTCCCCTTATGGTTTCTAATTAAAATTATGGTTACACTAAAGTTATTGTTCCTGATGATGTTTGGAAGCTGCTTTCATTGGCTAACATGAATGGAGGGTTGACGTGTGAGTTAATGTGCACAGAGAGGGGGTCTATAGATCTTTGTAGTAAGAAGGATGAAGATGCATACAGGATGGTTAATGCAGTGGACAGATGTGCTAGTCAATAGATGGCATGAATGTGTCTTGCAGCTGGCAACAGGCTCTTCTCCATATCCTCTTGCTGAACTCTTTGTTGCCCATTGAGGCATTTCTCCTCATTGTAAAATAAAATTCTGTAACATGTTGCGCACCTTCAAATTCCTTCAGATCCTCAACCAACTGTATTGCAGAATGGCCCCAGATTGTTCCAGGTTCCCGAAGTAGCTCTTCAACATGCCAGCGCTGAAGGATGATTCTGGTGGATAAATTTGCCTTGTTGGAGCAGTGCTCAGCTGGGGTCCTGGGAAAGTGCACAGGTATCATCAGTCATGGCTGTAGCACATAGCTTTGATCTTTTAGGAGCCATGCAGAGACTTCCCTTTCTGAGTTATGAAGAGCTGGGATGGTGGAGTTCCTTAAAATGAAGGCAGCAAGACAGCTTTCAGGAAAATGAGCATTCACTTACGTTATGGCTTTCTGCTGATCACAAACAAGTTGCACATTGAAAGAGTGGGTACCTTTCTTGTTGATGTAGATATAAGTATTGAGCAAGGGTGCATGCATGGCCAAATGGGTGCAATCAATGACTCTTCTGACCTTGAGGGGTCCTCTTGTTCTGTAAAATTACTGTGACATGTCACATTGTTTCTGGTCTTACATGGGGCAGGAAATGAAATTGCCAGCTTTAGAGAACAATATATCCGTGTGATTTTCTTAATGTATCTGTGAACATCTGTTTGTTACAGATGTCCCCACTGGCAGTTGGGAATGACCCCCTAACATAGAAATTAAGGGCAGTTATAAACTTAACTTAATGTAGTGAAGAGCAGTGCTTGCAACGGAGATGGATTGTAGGTGTTCATGCAGCATGTGGCATAACTGAGTGATGTATTTCTGTGGAAAGTGAAGCGTCCATGGGGGCTGCTCTTCAATTGAATGCAGATAGGAGCACTGCTACGTGTACCTGCGGTGCAACCTCACCAGCCTGGTGTTCCTAGGTTGCTTCTCCACTACCTATTACAAGAAAGAAAGATAAAAGGAAATTCCCAATGGGAAAGCCATTATTCCCTGTTTGAAACGGGGCAGGAGAGAAATGGCAGACACTCCAACAGCACTAGCACCCACCCCCCCACCCCCTCCCATGAGGACATTGGCCTTGGCTCTGTTGAGGTGCAACCCATCTGGCCTGTACAGGTCCCACCTCCCCCGGAACCAGCCCCAATGGCCCAGGAATCTGAAGCCCTTCCACCTGCACCATCTCTCCAGCCACGCATTCATCTGCTTTACCCTCCTATTTCTAATATCAAATAAAATCAAGCAGGGTGTAGAAAATATAGAAAAGAAGCAAAAAGATTAGAAAGGCTAAGAGGGGATATGAAGAAAAATTGGCTGGGGACATAAAAGGCAACAGTAAAAGTCAGGTGACCAAGTAATTAGCAGCAGCGAAAAGATTGGGGGAAAAATGAATCGGAAATGACTGAAAATGGGATGTAAGATGTCATTACATCATGACTGCCTTACTTGCATGTGCCTGCCCAAAAATGGGTAGCTATGTTCCCAACTGTAAGAAATGACCAGAGAAAGAGTCAGGTACAAAAATGGGTGGTGATCCGATCTGTTTACCCTACCTAATTGCTCCACATTTTGCCCTTGGACCTTTTAATTTTCAGTATCACAAAAAATGAAGCAAAGTACTTACTATTTCCACCATTTTCTTCATCCTCCATGAGAAGGTTCCTTTGTCATCTCTAATCACCTCTACTCTTTCTTTAGAAATCCTTTACTTTGTGTGTTTCTATAAACACTTTTACTGTTGCCTTTTATGCACCCATCCAATTTTTCTTCATATCCCCTCTTAGCCTTTCTAATCTTTTTGCTTCTTTTCTATATTTTCTATACTCTGCTTGATTTTATTTGATATTAGAAATAGGAGGGTAGAGCAGATGAATGTGTGGCTGGAGAGATGGTGCAGGAGGGAGGGCTTCAGATTCCTGGGCCATTGGGGCCGGTTCTGGGGGAGGTGGGACCAGTACAGGCCAGATGGGTTGCACCTCAACAGAGCCAGAACCAATGTCCTCACAGGAGGGGGTGGGGGGGGGGAGGGGGGGTGCTAGTGCTGTTGGGGGGTTGCTAGTGCTGTTGGGGAGGGTTTAAACTAATTTGGCAGGGGGATGGGCACCCGGATGTAGCATTAGAAAGGAGAAACAAAGTGCACAAAGGATGGGGAGAGACAGATAGCACTAGTGTAAGAAATAGTAAGGTAGTAGGTAGGGTCAGATTAAGAGAGAATACAAGAAGGTTTAAGACAGATTTACAGTCCATGTGTGTGAATGCACGATGAATGGTAAATAAGGTTGGTGAGCTGCAGGTGCAAATAGCCACATGGGAATATGATGTTGTGGTGATAATGGAGACCTGGCTCAAAAAAGGGCAGGATTGGGTTTTAAATATTCCTGGATATAAGGGGGGAAAAATTCATTATCGCCCCGTTTGGGGTGCCATTATCGGCCATGCGCAAAGTTTAGCGCCTGGCGCTAATTATCGCCTCCAACAGCAAACTTGTCTTTTATCGCCCTTGGAGGTGATTGGAGTGCTAAATCAGGCGCTTCACACCTGTCTTAAGGCGCAAAGGCCGAGGAGCGAGGCGCTACCTCAGAGCGCTGGCGAAGCTCATGTGATGTCAGTCAGCAATGGAACACAGACACACTGGCGCCGGCCAGTTCTTAAAGGGGAGTTCTGATGAATGGTCATCGACCTGAAACGTTAAATCTGTTTCTCTCTTCACAGATGCTGCTTGACCTGCTGAGGTTCTCCAGCATTTTCTGTTTTTATCTTAAAGTGGAGGGTTGATTTTGCTCTCCATCCACATCCTGCTCATTGCAGCCTTGAATCTCGGCCAGGAGAGACCTGTACATCAAATCTGCTGGAAGGAACAATGGAGAGACCCAGGGAAAGAGCTCAGAGTGCAGCCCCCACAGTCTCTTCTAAATAGATACAAGGAAGGGCAAATGAAAATGAACCTGCAAAGTGCTGCTCAGTATGCAAAATTCCTTCACACAGCGTTGAATCTCTCCAGAAGTCTCTCTCTCTCTCTCAGAATGCATGGTGCAAAAATGTCACCAACAAAAAAAGGCAGGAAGCGGTCGCCTTTAAATAGCACTCCCCCAGTCCCTTCCTGACTGCAAAACGCTCCCCTCAACCTGTCGTTGCTAGCGGCAGGCGGTAAGGCAGGGGGCGCCACTCAATACCTGGTCCGGGGCGTTACCGGGGCGTTGCGCACTCGACTGACGTCATGATCTGCTGGCGCAGGAGATCGTGGCAGTAGTGTTTAGCGCCGCCGCAAAATGTCTAGTTAATTTCGTGAGCGGCGCAAACATCGCCACGCCCGGGCGCTAGTTGCTTTGCGCTCCATTAGACCCCTCTTAAGGCACTAACGGGAGGTGCAAACAACTGAATTTTTCCCCCCATGGTGTTTAGAAAAGATAGGGAAGGGAAGAAAGGAGGTGGAGTGGCAGTATTGGTTAAGGAGAATGTTACAGTGCTGGAGAGAGTGGATGTCCTAGAGGGGTCAAGGGCAGAATTTATTTGGTTAGAGTTAAGAAATAATGAAGGTGCCAGTACACTACTAGGTGTATTCTATAGGCCACCAATTAGTGGGAAAGATATAGAGGAGCAAATTTGCAGGCAAATTACAGAGAGGTGTAAGAACTATAGAGTACTAATAATGGGGGACTTCAATTATCCTAATATAGACTGGGATAATAACAGTGCAAAGGGCAGAGATGGGGAAGAATTTCTGAAGTGTGTTCAGGAGAATTTTCTTGATCAGTACATTTCCGGCCCAACGAAGAAGGAACCATTGCTGGATCTGGTTCAGGAGAATGAGATGGGTCAAGTGGAGCAAGTGTCAGTTGGGGAACATTTAGGGAACAGTGATCATAATATCATAAGATTTAGATTAGCTATGGAAAAGGACAGGGTGCAATCTAGAGTAAAAATACTTAATTGGAGGAAGGCAAATTTCAGTGGGTTGAGAACGTATCTGGCCCGGGTAAATTGGAATCAAAGATTGGCAGGCAAAACTGCAATCGAACAATGGGCTACCTTTAAAGAGGAAATGGTTTGGGTACAGTTGAAGTACATTCCCACGAGGGGGAAAGGAAGGGCAAATAAAGCCAGAGCTCCCTGGATGACAAAAGAGATAGAGAGTTAGATGGAGCAGAAAAAGAGCGCATATGACAGATGTCAGCTTGAGAATACAAGTGAGAATTAGGCTGAATACAGAAAATTCAGAGGGGAAGTGCAAAAGAAAATATGAGAATAGATTGGCAGCTAACATAAAAGGGAATTCAAAAGTCTTCTATACGCATATAAATAATAAATGGGTAGTAAGAGGAGGGGTGGGGCCAATTAGGCATCAAAAAGGAGACCTACACATGGAGACAGAGGGCATGGCTGAAGTACGAAATGAGTACTTTGCATCTGTCTTCATCAAGGAAGAAGATGCTGCCAAAGTCATAGTGAAAGAGGAGGTAGTTGAGATATTGGATGAGATAAAAATTGATAAAGAGGAGGTACTTGAAAGGCTGTCTGAACTTAAAGTTGATAAGTCACCAGGACTGGATGGGTTGCATCCAAGGTTGCTGAGGGAGGTTAAGGAGGAAATTGCGGAGGTACTCACCATAATCTTCCAATCCTTCTTAGATACAGGGGTGGTGCCAGAGGACTGGAGAATTGCAAATGTTACATCCTTGTTCAAAAAAGTGTGTAAGGATAAACCCAACAACTACAGGCCAATCATTTTAACCTTGGGCATGGGGAAGCTTTTGGAAATGATAATCAGGGACAAAATTAACAGTCACTTGTACAAGTGTGGATTCATTAAGGAAAGCCAGCATGGATTTGTTAAAGGCAAATCATGTTTAACTAACTTGATCGAGTTTTTTGATGAGATAATAGAGAGGGTTGATGAGGGCAATGGTTGACATGGTGTATATGGATTTCCAAAACACGTTTGATAAAGTGCCACATAATAGGCTTGCCAGCAAAGTTGAAGCCCATGGAATAAAAGGGACAGTGGCAGCATAGATACAAAATTAGCTAAGTGACAGGAAACAGAGTTGTGGTGAATGGTTGTTTTTTGGACCGGAGGAAGGTATACAGTGGTGTTCCCAAGGGGTCGGTAATAGGACCAGTGCTTTTCTTGATATATATTAATGACTAGGACTTGGGAGTACAGGGCATAATTTTAAAATTTGCAGATGACACAAAACTTGGAAGTATAGTGAACAGTGAGGAGGATAGTAATAGACTTCAAGAAGAAATAAACAGGCTGGTGAAATGGGCGGACACGTGTCAGATTAAATTTATTGCAGAAAAGTGCAAAGTGATACATTTTGGTAGGAAGAATGAGGAGAGGCAATATAAACTAAAGGGTACAATTCTAAAGGGGGTGCATGAACAGAGAGACCTGGGGGTATATGTGCACAAATCATTGAAGGTGACAGGGCAGGTTGACAAAGCGGTTAAAAGAGCATACAGGATACTGGGCTTCATAAATAGAGGACTAGAGTACAAAAGCAAGGAAGTTAAGATGAACCTTTATAAAACACGGGCTTGGCTTCAACTCGAGTATTGTGTCCAATTCTGGGCACTGCACTTTAGGAAGGATGTGAAGACCTTAGAGAGTGTGCAGAAAAGATTTACAAGAATGATTGCAGCGATGAGGGGCTTCAGTTACACGGATAGACTAGAGAATCTGGTGTTCTCCTTAGAGCAGAGAAGGTTGAGAGGAGATTTGATAGAGGTATTCAAAATCATGAGGGGTCGAGACAGAGTAGATAGAGAGAAACTGTTGCCATTGGTGGAAGGGTCGAGAACCAGAGGACACAGATTTAAGGTGATTGGCAGAAGAACCAAAGGCGACGTGAGGAAAAACTTTTCTACGCAGCGAGTGGTTATGATCTGGAATGCACTGCCTGAAAGGGTGGTGGAGGCAGACTCAATCATGGCTTTCAAAAGGGAATTGGATAAGTACCTGAAGGAAAAAAATTTGCAGGGCCACGGGGAAAGGGCAGGGGAGTGGGACTAGCTGAAGTGCTCTTGCAGAGAGCCGGCACGGGCTCGACGGGCTGAATGGCCTCCTTCTGTGCTGTAGCCGTTCTATGATTCTATGATTCCATGCTTATTAGTCCTAGATTTGTCATATATGATTTCTTTAAGTATAATTTTAATTTGAATTCATCTACTCATCCAAGGAATCCAGCTTTTATTGCACCCCATTACTTGTGGGATTATGTCCCCTGTTTGAAAATTTCCCATTGTTTTTCTGCTACCTTGGTAGCCAATTTTTCTTACTAATTTATCTGGAGTAGTTCCTTTTTAATCTAATTGAAATTGGCTTTTTCCAGTTAAATACCCTTATCTTGAATTGTTTCTTCTCCTTTTCAATTTTTATATTGTAATGTTTAGTTTTTCCTAGATATACTCCTACTCTTACCTTACCAACGTACCTTAGTTCCTAAAACGTGATCCAACACTGAACACTTTCTTATTAGACTAAAAACATATTCCCCAAAAATCCATGACGGGCCACATCTCAATGAAAACCTACGGGAGCCTACACTGCTGAGCCCAGCAGATTTTTCGGGGCCCAAGAGCGATTCCCTGCTTTGACCGCCAATGACGGGTGCCTGTGCCAGTAGGAGTGCATTTAGAGCACCTGCCACTGAGAAGGTTGGGAAGTCCAGCCAAAGAGTGCTGGCTGGGAGAATCACCTTTGCCCCAGTGGCTCATTTGTAAGGGGGCCTCATTGAAATTTAAAACAGAAATTGTGACCTTTTTTCCTTTGGGTATCCAAGTCACGAACCCAGACTAGACCCCTAGGTGAGGCCAACTTCCACCCATTGATGGTTACCTCCGCCAACCATATGACAGGTCCCATTAAGGTTTGAAGACCCATGATCTCCTGTGTAAGGAGTATCTGCCCAGCTGTTGCGATGGCAGCATTGAGAAACCTTCAATGCTGCTGAGACTTTATGGCCCCAATATTAACTGGGAGATGTATTAGCAGGGGGTCCGGGGTCCGATATCACTTGGGAAACATGAAAGTATGTTCGCCGCATCTGGCAGTGGATTTTTAAACTCAGCCACCTCATTATAATTTTACTTCCAGGTTTGCTGTCCAATCCGCGGCAGCAGGCGTGATGAGTACCCGCATGACGCAATCTCAACTCCAGTAGATGCAATTTGGAGGAGTTGGAGTTGAGAAGAAAAAAGGACCAACTTCAACAATGAATTCGAGATGTTCAAAGGCTCACTGATGCCTCCCTTGATGTGCTGCTGAGGGCTCTAAGGAACCAGAGGGACATACTATTCCCCAGCAAAGGGAGGGGAAAACCTGTGGCGGAAACGAAGATGGCGTGGTTGGAGGTTGCCCAGGATGTGAGCAGCAGGAGCCTTGTGCCACGCTCCTGGATGCAGTATAGGAAGCAGTTTAATGATCTAATCAAGTCAGGAAAGGCGAGTACAGTTGCACATCCTATTGGGCACATCACCCCACCCCCCTCATTCTGCCTTCTCAAGCCTACTCCATCACATCACGCCACACACCCACTTACCTTGCATGTGCAGACATCCTTCTTTGTCTATGCACTTCCTCACATCCCCATCTATCCATCTACCACTGCCACTTACTCTCATCCTTATGCAATTTCATGCCTCTCCCTGACACTCACCCTCAACAAATAACACTCCGCCCATCGGGTGAACACATGCCATTACACTCACTCATAATTCTTTCCCTCGATGCAGGAGAATAGAGCACAGAACACCAGGGAGAGGGAGAGAACTGGAAGTGGTCCTCCAAACATCTCAGAATTGACAAGCGAGGAGGAGGAGGTGCTTGAAATCAGTGAAGTTTTGGCATCCCTGACTGTCAGAGATGGGGAGTTGGGGAGCTCCCAGATACTTGGTGACACAATTAAATATTAGCGACCCACATGTATTACAGCACTTAGTCATGTTGACTTGATTTCAACAGCGAGTGAAATATGACCATCTTCATAATGATAACTTGCAACATATTCTTACCTTGCCAGGACTAATTCATGTCTTTTATCGCTGACAGGGCCTTCACGTGTGCAAAAGAAGTCGGTGGAGGTCACCGCCGCCGATTCCTCAAAGGAGCTGAGTCCTTCTGAGGGTGCACCGTCACAGGACTCACGCATACCATGCACCAGCTCAGATACTTTGGTAGGTTCACGCAGGCAGATAGTTGGGTTTTCACCTGATGACACACTTCACAAGTGAGCAAGAGCCGATGGTGGTGACAGGGACAGCAGTGCAGAGTCTACATCGAAGGGCACAGCCCTCTCCAAGCACTGCACAGCTGGATACAGATGCTGTACCCCGGGTCACGTCAATGAAAAGGAGAATCATTGAGCAGCAGCAGATAACGTGTGGTGCACTGACAGGCTTTCCAAGCACACTGACCACGATTGTAGAGATAATGGAAGAGTTCACCTCAAGCATGAGTGGGTTGATGTTGCAGGGCAGTGCAATGATGTCTTCTGGCATGGATAGAGTGGCCAACTCCATGGAACATCAAACGTGGCTATCAACTGAGTCGAGGCAGGCCTTGACCACAGCTGTGCAGACTTTGGATGCCAACATGTCTTACCACATGCCACCTTAAATAGGATGACAAATCCCTAAGCTTTGGTCTTACAATGCTGCCCTGATCTGCACCGAAGTGCTCTTCACCACAGCAGTACCAGTGAAATGCAGATGAATCAGGAGAGGGATGATTGGGAAAGCGGACATGCAAGTGGGGACACCACTCAAAGCACTTCCACTTCTCACCCATTGCCCCCCACCACCCCACCAGTCAGTTGCCCACAGACTGCTTCATCTCCCGATGGCTGAGTCTGCCCCTGTGCAGGTGGAACAGTCTTTGCCAGGGCCCTCATGGACTCCAAAGCCCAAACGACATTGGCCAAAAACATCTCAGCAGTCAGAGCAGGGATCTGAGCAGCCTGCCTCTACCTCTGCTCAAACCACAGAGGTTGTACCTTGTAGGAGTAGTAGGAAAAGGAAGAAAAGGCTTTGTAGTTGCACAAGGGTATGCATATGGGTGTATGAGAAAATGTTGTGTTGTTAAGTTTTCGCTGTTTAGTTAGGTCACATAAATATTATTATTTTGCACCACTTTCCCGTCATGTCCATTCTTAGTTGTTGGGTGGCAAGTTGCTTTGCAACTTGTTTGATGATGAATGGGAAGACATGAATTGACAGGGACCAACAGGGGGATGTGTAAGGGGTGGTTGGTTGTTTGCAGGACTTCTTTGTGTCAGTGGCATTGTGGGTGGGGGGGGGGGAACGGTGGGAAGAGTGGCCATTGCATGTGCTTTTGACTTCGGGCCATTGGTGCAACCTAAGTGAACCTTGGATTATCACCTTCCTCCTCCACTAAAGGTGGACAAGTCCCCTGGACCCGATGGCCTCCATCCTAAGGTCTTAAAAGGTGACTGCAGAGATAGTGGATGCATTGGTTGTAATCTACCAAATTTCCCTGGGTTCTGGAGAAGTCCCAGTGGACTGGAAAACCGCAAATGCAACACCCCTATTTAAGAAAGGAGGGAGACAGAAAGCAGGCAACTATAGACCAATTAGCTTAACATCTGTTATTGGGAAAATGCTGGAGTCCATCATTAATGAAGTGATAGCAGGACATTTAGAAAATCATAATATAGTCAAGCAGAGTCAGCATTGTTTTATGAAAGGGAAATCATGTTTGACAAATTTGCTGGAGTTCTTTGAGGATGTAATGAACAGGGTGGATAAAGGGGAACCAGTAGATGTCATGTATTTGGATTTCCAGAAGGCATTAGATAAGATGCCACATAAAAGGTTACTGCACAAGATAAGAGCTCACGGGGTTGGGGGTAATATATTAGCATGGATAGAGGATTGGCTAACTAACAGAAAACAGAGAGTCGGGATAAATGTGTAATTTTCAGGTTGGCAAACTATAACTAGTGGGGTGCCGCAGAGATCAGTGCTGGGGCCTCAACTATTTACAATCTATATTAATGACTTGGATGAAGGGACTGAGTGTAATATAGCCAAATTTGCTGATCATACAAAGATAGGTGGGAAAGCATATTGTGTGGAGGACACAAAGAAACTCCAAAGGGATATAGATAGGCTAAGTGAGTGGGCAAAAATCTGGCAGATGGAGTATAATGTGGGAAAATGTGAGGTTATCCACTTTGGTAGGAAAAATAAAAAAGCAAATTATTATTTAAATGGGGAGAGATTACAAAATGCTGAGGTACAGAGGGATCTGGGGGGTCCCTGTACATGAATCACAAAAAGTTAGCATGCAGGTACAGCAAGTAATTAGGAAGTCAAATGGAATGTTAGCCTTTATTGCAAAGGGAATGGAGTATAAAAGTAGGGAAGTCCTGTTACAACTGAACAGGGCATTGGTGAGACCACACCTGGAGTACTGCGTACAGTTTTGGTCTCCTTATTTAAGGAAGGATATACTTGCATTGGAGGCAGTTCAGAGAAGGTTCACGAGGTTGATTCCGGAGACACCTGCAGAAATATCTTTTTATGGTTGCACATTGATGGAATGGAAGTCCTTGCGATTGACGAATACTCTTGGGTGATCTGGGATTTGCCCAGATTGTCACATGTCTTCTTTTAGGAGGCTGCAGATGTCTGCCTTCATGTGACGTGACAATCTGAGCCTCCTGAGACACTGCTGTGCAGACATGTAAAGGAAACTCAGCCTCTGCCTGTAGACCCTGTTTCCCAAGTAGTGCCTCTTGTGAGCAGTGACCGGTGCCCAGAGCCTGCCGGTAATAAATAAATGAGGCCAACGGACCAATTTAATGTGGTTCTGCCACCGACTTCTTTAGGCTCATGCAGCATGCACTGAGCTGGGATCGTGCCCCGATTCTGATGCGATCCAATTTCTAGGCTGGGTGCTTCAGTGCTATCCAGAAATACAGCTTATGATGCTGCCTTTTCACATCATCAGGAAGAACTCCCTTCTTTCTGCAGTGTGTTCCAGATAAGATGGCATCACTCAGGCCTATTCATGCTCCGTTGCTCTGCTGTGTGTTGCTCTGGACTCGTGAAATGAAATCAACGTCTGTTGTATTCATGAGCCAACAATATTGCTGCTGTGATAGTCTTTAATGCTATGGGTATGATATATACATTTTACTGGTACAAGAATTTTTTTCCTCTGTTTTCATCCACAGCTTCTTCCTGACACCTTTTCCCTCACCAGGAAGTTTTATGCTGAAAACAGATCTTATTGAAAAGGCAAATGGATTAATGTGAGACCATTCTCAATGGTCTTTCAGACACTAGGTTAGTATGTTACGCTTAAATAATTCACTGCACTTGAAGGAACTTAACTTTAAGTAAACCATCAGTATTATGATTTGTTAACAACTAGAGTGATAAGTTATGCAAAAACAGAAATGCACTTTTATGAACCATATACATAGGAACATAAACTGAAATGGAATTGGAAGAGTGCCTTTACACACACATGGCAAACTTTTCACCTTGGCACAAAAATACAAAAGTGTTGTTTGTGCCAACAGTGCTAACTTTTAATCCTGTTAGGGACACAAAGAGCTACTTTGACTGAGATACTTTCAGTTCCCGTCTGTCCAGCCATTAGGAATTTAGCATCATGGATGCACAGAGTGAGTCTGCTGGACAGAAGTGCAGAAAGATGACAGCATGCGCATCCCACAAAGCGATTTCCCATTCTTTAACTGTAAAATAATTCTCATATAACAATAGCTGAGAGAAGATCTTATTCTGGTGTACAGACAATGTATATTTTTTTTAATCTTGTACTGTGTGAGATAGTAGTGTGCTGACACATTATATTTTAATGCCTCCAAAAAGATACTTAAAAATCTATTTAAATGGGAGAATGGCACACTCACCTTTGGAGCAGCATTTGTGTTATATTCTCCTGTTTGTTCAAATCTTAAACTGGCACCTGAAGTAGAACCAAAACTCTGCTTCTGGACCTCCACTGAATCAAAGCAAAATTCAAAGCAGCACCTAACCCCTGGTTGTAAAAAAATAACATTTTTCTTCCTCAGCAGAGATGCAAAGCACTTATATTACATTTAACACTTCCAATAAAGAAGAAAATTTTGCCCATATTTTGTCACTTGCTGGAGGCACTAATCTGTGAAAGTAATGGTCGTAGAGCTCAAGGCTCCTTTTCTTCTATCAATTCACCACCTTTTAACTTTAAGACACGCAGTTTATCAACCGCCTTTTCTTCCTTTGTGAGCTGGTCAAGATCACCTAGAGTGAAGGAGCTCTGTTTCAAATTTAATTGCGTCAAAGTTTAGCTTTTTTTTTCCCTGAGAAGGTTTTCTTTCTGCATCTGCTGTGGCCTTTTCTCAGACACTGAGGAGGCTGCTGCCTGGCTGAAAAAGACTCTCATTCAGTGCAGAATTGCTCGTCTGTGCCTCGCTGTCACACTGTCAAGCTCAATCAGACGTCGATGAAAGTGATGCAGGGGCAAAGCTTTGCCGGCAAGACCAAGAACAAAGGCGACTCATAGCTGAGCACAGATTTCACATCCAATTTAACTCTTTGGAAAAGGATTTCAGGAGATACATGGCTGAGGGTTGGAAAAATCGAGTTGGTTGAAGTATAAAGGCTAAAAGCATTATCCTGGCTTAGATAGCTACAAAGATAGGCTGATACTATTTTCTTCCATAAACCACATTAGCTGGCATTACACACTGAGCTTTTTTACTCGTTACTTGCAAGGAGATTTGAGAAGAATTTACCAGCGACATGAAATGACTCTTTCATGATTCTAGCTTTAACAGTGGAGTTAGTTGTACAAGGTACATGAATAGATAGTCCCTAAATCGTGTTGTTAAACAAATCTGGTTTTACAGAGTTGGGCTGAGTTTACTATTTGAGGCTCAGCTAACTGAGGAAACATGAGGTTTAAGACCTAATACCTTGCATGCCTGATAGGAAATGATTTGGATGCTTAAAAAAAACAAAGGCTACACTTTATCCAATAGCCCTACTTAGGGGTTACGTGGACATTTTATATACAGCTGCATCATCCTAGGTTAGAGTTAGTAAGATGTATCTTTTAGTGGTAATCCAGTATTTATTGGCACAGCTGCATGTGGCTTGTTTTCAGACTTCCATTGACGTTCTTTCCTCTGAGGAATATTTGCTGTGAACTTTATGATCAACATTTTGGTATGGTTACAAACCAGAACTAGTATTTATCTTCAGTTGATACACTTGCAATATGTCTAATGTTATTAAGGGTGAAGTTGGTCTTCACCAGTCGCACGGAAACGGATGACTTCAATGGAAAAGAAACTCGGCTGCAGTGTGAAATGGGCTATCAATCCGCTATCACCCGTTTCTGCGCGATTGGCGAAGATCAGTTTCACCCCTTTTAAATGTTTCTATTTTGCACAAAAGGCAGGGATGAAAAATGTTGAAAAGTCCAAACTGTCAAGAGTTATAAACTGAGTATATCCACCCATTTTCTTTCAGTGAAAGACTTGTTTTATGCCATTTTAACAGCGTAAATGTCATAATTAAGTGTAAACACTATAAGAAAAATATCATGAAACAACCAAAATATATGTATTAGATTTGTGTTGATGAATTCATCAGCTAGCAAACCAATAGGGTTTTACTGACTACTGTAGTCATTGGATTAAAACAAGTTTCTTTGTTGTTTATCAAGTTCATTTTTCAACATGACCTAAAAGGCTTGGTGGCACATGTCGGAGCTAGGCCATCCAGGCTTCGGTTGTAGATTGGAAAGTGTGTTTAAAAAAAAAACTGTTTTCTGTAAACAAGTTGCTTATTATAGATGAGCAGATTGACAGATACCAACATTTCATCTCTGAATACAATTATGTTAATAATTGGAAATGTTCTTATGTTAATTCTCTATAATTAAGTAAGCAATTAAAGACAAAAACAGCTCATTAGTGATTTGTGACTGCCTTGCAGACGATTGCCAAGGAAGGTCATGGTGAGCAGTTGCACAGGACAGCTGAATGTTTGCAAACTGTTCCTCTTTTTATTAGACACACCATTGTACATGGAAGACAGCTGCAGTTACTCACCCAGTTTGTTGAAAAAAGCAGGTATATTGGAGATGATGTGTCAACGCACTAAATATATACTGTACCAATAAGGCTGGGAGCATCGACTCACACAATCTGTTCACAAAGTACACCAAAGTAGTATGCAGTTTAGAGGAAGGAAAATTTTATATTCAATTTGTTTTTATTTTTGTTATGCTTCTTAATTTAATTTAATAAGAATTACCAAAATTATACAATATTGTGTGAAGTAGGAATTGCTGGATTGGGCAGATTCACCCAGCGACACTACCGGCAGCTTTTTAATACAGATCAGTAAAGTGCTGTGCAGCATATACAATGGTAACTAGAAACTATTTATTTGCTGAGAAATGTTCTGCGATTAATTCTTTTTTGTGACTGAGGCTTTCAGCAATCACTGACGGTTAAGTAAGGTACAAATCTAACATCGTTCAACTGAAAATTTGGAAATCAGAAAACTTTTTTAGGGAATATATAATTACATTCAAAATAGAAATTTTAACATAACATGTCATTTGAAACAGGTGGTAAGAATGCCAGCAACAATATACAATATTTTTTAATTAGAGCAACCTCACGAATGTGAAATATATAAGCTCTTGGGAGAATAGAGATCCCACTATTAGGTGAGAAACAGAGGGGGGGAAAGAAACCCTTTTGACACTTTCAACAGAAAGTGCTGTTGAACTGTCATAATTATGATTTGGCAATGTCTGCCTTCTGGACAGTTGGCTTTTAAAAATTAATAAATTAGTGCAAGGAGATTTTGATTCCAGCTGACCTGGCATTTCCTCCACTTCCTCCCCTTCCCAACACAGATTCCTGACCAAATTGAGACAGAAACCAAAATGCCAGATGGACAAACAAAAAGGTCTCTGCTTGCTCTGCACTGGCTGATCAATTCTCAACTCCAACAGGTAACTGGTTCCTTTCTACTGCTCACAGCTTCTATGTTCATTTTATTTCCCTATCAATGTAAGTTTTAAAAAAAATGAGCATAATCCTACAGCACATCAGAATTTTACTGTTTCACTACAGACCAGTCACATTATGCATTACAGAAAATGAAACGTGAGCTCAATATCATTCTGTTTATTAAACTGCCGTACATATTTTAAAAAGCCGAGTGAATCAACATTTGTCTTCCACTTTTAATAAATAATCATGCAGAAATTATGTCTTTGCCTGTCTGTCCTTCTATTGTATCTACATGAGCCATTTAATGAACATTTTAATTATTTGTCTGAATATTGATATCACCAATTTAATGTTTCATTCGGTTAATGAGAAGTTTGATCAAACAGTTCATAAACTGATGGGCTGTCTTTGAAATTAATTCAGAAAATATAACACAATGTGAAGTTGGCAAATGTCCGTCCCTTCTGGGAACAGATGTTGGACAAATTTGGCAACTAGTTTTGTTCTCTATATCTGTTGCAGTTCAAAATCCTAATGAATCTAATGTTTAAATAACATGAATAAAGATAAAGTGAAATGAATTCAACCCCAGTTTGAGCAGCAGAATAAAAATGAGCAAATTGTATTATCTCCTGCCACCTAATTTGGGTTGAATTTCCTCTGTATCTTTTTTGTTTGTCGAAGGATCCTTTTTTATGAGTCTCCTTGGCCATTGACAAGGTCTTTTGAGATGAATATGAAAAGATAGATTTAAAGGTTAAGGCCAGGGTCAGATGGATGCAGATGTTTTGAGGGAGATCGTACTTTTGGTTGTTGTAGTTCTTCCCTTTAGTAATTCAAATGGAGACAGTGTCACGAACAGCATTTGCTAACGGGCTTTGTTTACTTGTGCACTTGCTTATATCAACACATGCATGAACGTATAATCTAAAATTACATTTATGCTCCTGTCTATTGGAATGTGTATCATTTTATTTACCGGTCAATACGCTGTTAAAACACTTAACAATGATTCACTAACATAATGAAGCAAAAGAGCAACAGAGACCATTGAGTTATAAAAGGGATGCTGCAAATAAGGAAATGTTAATGTGGAACAGCATGAAAAATAAAATAGATTAAAAAAGAGACAGAAGATTACAGAAGACACAAAAGAACAGTAAAGGCTTCAAATTAATGAAATAGTTGGAAAAGAAGCTATTGATCAACTTAGTTTTCAAAAGAAAGGAGAAAGGGTTATGCCAGTAAAGGGAAAGAATGATCTGACGTAAACATTCACATCACAAGAAATGTGGGGAGTAAATCAGAACAAGGTATTTTTTTTGAATTTCCCAACACCAGTGAGAGGAATTTCTCAAAATAAAGTGATTTATTTTAGTTGAGCAAGGAAGAGAAATATGAGTGGAGACAATCATGAAATACTAATGTGAGTGTAAAAACAGGATACGCATAAAAGTACATAAGATATTTCAGCTCAGATTAAAGAAATATAAATATGGTTGTCAAGGCCTGACAGTACAACACACAGGCTGCAACTATTTCTTTTTTATTGCTAGGTTCATCGAATTTTACGCACAGAAGGAGGCCATTCGGACCATCGAGCCAGTGCCAACTTTCTGAAATAGCTATTTACTTAGTCCCATATCTCTTGACCTTTCCCTATCTATAATATATTAAAAATTTTAGGTCTGCGTGCATTTCCTATCAATTCTTTCTATTATAAATTCCTATGTCTACATTTATAATGGAAACTGCCTCTGTAAACTTGTCACATTGCAATTGCACCCTCCTGTTAGTGGAGGTACTGCAGTGCCACTATGGCAGGAGGATACAATTACAGTGTGACAAGTTTACATGGGCAGTTTTCAATATAAATGCAGGCATAGGAATTTATAATGGAAATATAAAATGAAAGACAGAATGTATGACTTTAAAAAGGGATTAAATTATGTCTGCTTGCCCTAGTTCAATTACCCCCACCCTCTAACCCTGCTTCCCCTGAAGACTACACTTGGCCGTGGTTCCCAGTATGCAATTTTGTTTAAGCATTTATTTTCTGTTTTTTGAGCTAATATTACAGCATTGAAGCCGTTCCAGCCTTTTCAGTAGCTTTACTGCAGGAATCGGCTTGTATTTTGCTTCCCTTTCCTGCCGCAAATTGGGTAGTGCAGCAGTGGGCATCGGGGCCTACCACTATGTTTCCATTTTCATCTCTATCTTCTTCTCTCTGCCCCCACCCTCTCCCTGCCTGCCTCATGTAAATTATGGCAGGGAGGCAAAGCCTGGCAAGCTGCCCAATTACTTTAGCCTGCTCCACTCACTCCTCCAGGGACTTACCTGAGCAAGGACAGCAGCCCAACATTGATCTCTTCACTCACCAAACTGCCTGTGGAGGCGTGACCAGCGTTGCTGAGTATGCTGATGAGGCCCCAGGACTAATTTCCATCGATCCTTGGGTCTCTCCACTCAGGCGCGCCAGACTGAAAACAGGCCCTGACCAAAATGTACCCCATACACTCCAACCTTATATCAACATTATACTCACTGGAGTTTAGAAGATTGAGAGGGGATCTCATCGAAACCTATAAAATTCTGTCAGGCCTGGACAGACTAGATGCAGGAAGGATGTTTATGATGGCCGGGGAGTCCAGAACCAGGGGTCATAGCCTAAGGATAAGGGGTAAGCCATTTAGGACTGAAATGAGGAGGAATTTCTTCACCCAGAGAGTGGTGAACCTGTGGAACTCTCTGCCACAGAGGGCGGTGGAGGCCAGTTCATTAAATATATTCAAAAAAGAGTTGGATATATTTCTTAAGGCTAAAGGGATCAAGGGATATGGGGAGAAGGCAGGGACAGGGTACTGAATTTGGATGATCAGCCATGATCTCATTGAATGGCGGCGCAGGCTCGAAGGGCCGAATGGCCTACTCCTGCTCCTATCTTCTATGTTTCTATGTTTCTATGTAACATTAACATTGAGCTCGAAACTCACATTGAAATTAACATAAATGTTCCAACCTTGTGCCGACATTAACATAGATACTCGAACCTCACACTGGCATTAATGTAATACTTCCAGCCTCATGCTGCCATTAACTTGGTCACATCACCCTCATACTGACAATATAACAGTCACTTCAACTCATTCTGCCATAAAGTTCAAATTGCCATGAGAAAGGACCGAAGATTTACCCCAAGATTTTAATGAACAGAACTTTAATTCATAAATGTTGAACTATTATACTAGACTTTGACCAAACTCAACTTCCTGTCATGGGGCTTTTGGCTCCTCCAGAAAACAGTCAAGTTCGGCTAGGAGCTGTGCATGACTTTGTACATGTCTCTTTAAGCATGATTGTAAAAAAAGTCACATTGTTGCACATGTATATTTTCAAATTAACCTGTAATAGCTTATTGATTTATTTAAGGATTTACCTTCTAAATTAAACACATAAAAACTATTACGGTGTAAATCAATGCTTGTGACGGCCATACATTTGTTTTGACAATTAACTACAGTAGCAATATGTGAAAATACATCAGGCAGGTAAGCAAGTTAAATTTGGAACCTTACAATAAGGATTAGTATAAATTGTTGGTTTAACCCAATATCACACAATGCCCCACTGTGCAGGTCACCAGGTGTTGCCAGACATCATTTCAATAGGAGTCCCTACAACACTACTACTTTAACTGAAGGATAAAAAAGAATGCTGAATACTGCTCCAATCTATAAGTATTAAGTAAATTGATATTTTGAATCATAAATAATGTAAATAGATAAAGTGAAAAGACACCAAATAAAAAAGGGAGATTTACTGCTCTCACTTCAAGACCAGTGTAATGATTATCAACTTATTCCTTAATGTCCTCTTCTCTTTTCAGTTCTTCAACTGTTCTCCACTTCTCTTAGCTAAAGGCTACTATGTTAATCTGCTATTTGAATTTGTATAGCACCTTTAATAAAACATCTCAAGGTACTTCATATAGGGGAGAATGGATCAAGTAGGAGAGGTGACCAAAAGTGTGGTTGAAAAGATAGAGTTTGATGATGCTTTTAAAGGTGGGGAGGGAATCAGCAAGGCAAAGGGGGTTAGGTAAGGATTTCCAGAAGATAGGACCTAGATGGCTGAAAGCTCTGCCACCCAAGTGAGGAACAATGATAATGGGAGGTCTGTGGGGCAGGGCTGGGATATAGAAACATAGAAACATAGAAGATAGGAGCAGGAGTAGGCCATTCGGCCCTTCGAGCCTGCTCCGCCATTCAATGAGATCATGGCTGATCATCCAAATTCAGAACCCTGTCCCTGCCTTCTCCCCATATCCCTTGATCCCTTTAGCCTTAAGAAATATATCCAACTCTTTTTTGAATATATTTAATGAACTGGCCTCCACCGCCCTCTGTGGCAGAGAATTCCACAGGTTCACCACTCTCTGGGTGAAGAAATTCCTCCTCATTTCAGTCCTAAATGGCTTACCCCTTATCCTTAGACAATGACCCCTGGTTCTGGACTCCCCGGCCATCATAAACATCCTTCCTGCATCTAGTCTGTCCAGGCCTGACAGAATTTTATAGGTTTCGATGAGATCCCCTCTCAATCTTCTAAACTCCAGTGAGTATAAGCCCAATCGACACAATCTCTCCTCATACGTCATTCCTGCCATCCCAGGTATCAGCCTGGTGAATCTTCGCTGCACTCCTTCCATGGCAAGAATGTCCTTCCTCAGGTAAGGCGACCAAAACTGCACACAGTACTCAAGGTGCGGTCTCACCAAGGCCCTGTACAACTGTACCAAGACATCCTTGTTCCTGTACTCGAACCCTCTTGCTACAAAGGCCAACATACCATTTGCCTTCTTAACCGCCTGCTGCACCTGCATGCTTACCTTCAGCGACTGATGCACAAGAACACCCAGGTCTCTTTGCAGTTCCCCTTCTCCCAATCTATTGCCATTCAAATAATAATCTGCCTTCCTGTTTTTGCCACCAAAGTGGATAATCTCACATTTATCCACATTATAGTGCATTTGCCATGTTTCTGCCCAATCACCCAATCTGTCCAAATCGTACTGGAGTTTCACGACATCCTCCTCACAGCTTACCCTCCCACCCAGCTTTGTGTCATCTGCAAATTTGGAGATATTACATCCAATTCCCTCGTCCAGATCATTAATATATATTGTGAACAGCTGGGGTCCTAGGACCGATCCTTGCGGTACCCCACTAGTCACTGCCTGCCACTCGGAAAACGACCCGTTTATTCCAACTCTTTGCTTTCTGTCCGCCAACCAGTTCTCTATCCAAGTCAATACCTTGCCCCCAATCCCATGTGCCTTAATTTTGCACGCTAATCTCTTATGTGGGACCTTATCGAAAGCCTTCTGAAAGTCCAAATACACCACATCCACTGGTTCTCCCTTATCTATTTTACCAGTTACATCCTCAAAAAATTCCAGTAGATTAGTCAAGCATGATTTACCTTTTGTAAATCCATGTTGACTTTGTCCGATCCTGTCACTGCTTACCAAGTGCTCTGCTATTACATCTTTTATAATAGATTCTAGCATTTTCCCCACTACCGATGTCAGGCTTACCGGTCTATAATTCCCCGCTTTTTCTCGACCACCTTTTTTGAATAGTGGGGTAACATTAGCTACCCTCCAATCCATGGGTACTGTTCCAGAGTCTATCGAGTTCTGGAAGATGACCAGCAATGCATCTACTATTTCCAGGGCCACTTCCTTAAGTACCCTGGGATGTAGATTATCAGGCCCTGGGGATTTATCGGCCTTTAGTCCCATCAATTTTCCTAACACCATTTCCCTACAAATACTGATTTCTTTCAGTTCCACCCTTTCATCAGGCCCTATGTTCCCCGGCATCTCTGGGAGGTTATTTGTGTCCTCCTTTGTGAAGACAGAACCAAAGTATGAATTTAGTTGGTCTGCCATTTCTTTGTTTCCCATTATAAATTCCCCTGATTCTGACTGTAAGGGACCTATGCTTGACTTCACCAATCTTTTTCTCTTTACATATCTATAAAAGCTTTTACAGTCAGTTTTTATGTTCCTTGCTAGCTTACTCTCATATTCTATTTTCCCTTTCTTAATTAATCCCTTTGTCCTCCTTTGTTGTAGGACTAGAGTAAGTTGCTAAGGTAGGGGCAGTGAGGCTCTGGAGGGATGTATGACAGGGATGCAGGTAGATTCATCTCTGAATTTCTTTCCTTTCTTCCCCTCTTCAGGGGAAGTGTCTTGTTTCTGCTCTGTAGCTTGTCAAATGGCTCCATCTAATATTGGGAACTATTTGTGATGGGGTTCTGAGACTATAAAATCTACGTCCTTCTACCCATTGATACATACAGTCAACACATTAACACATCATGCCACTGAACTGTAAGGGAGATTACAATTCCAGAATATTCTTATATACGGATTCTTTTGCAGCCAGAAATAGCTGTAAATTCACAATAATAACAGAAGTTCCCGAGATCTTTTAAGTGTCAATGTAAAGATGTGAAAGAATTATAATTCACATCTCAGCAACAATATAAAACTTAAAAGAGGGAAGTATACAAACATCTAAAGGAGAGTTGAGAAGTAGCTTCAATATTAACAGATAATTTTAAATAGAAATTCTATTTACACAATGAGAATGCTGCCATACCACACATGTCATATTGCATTCATGACACCGTGGTTTTGGAGAGGATCCATAGTCAATTTTTGTAAGGCAGAAGTCAGTTCCCATCACAGACCAGTCTGCTAGATTGACACCCCACAACTGGACTCAATATCTAAGGGTAAGGGATAAGCCATTTAGGACTGAGATGAGGAGGAATTTCCACACCCAGAGAGTCGTGAACCTGTGGAATTCTCTACCACACAAGGCAGTTGAGGCCAATTCATTAAATATATTCAAGAAGGAGTTAGATATATTTCTTAAGGCTAAAGGGATATGGGGAGAAAGCAGGGACAGGGTACTGAATTTGGATGATCAGCCATGATCTCATTAAATGGCGGAACAGGCTTGAGGGGCTGAATGGCCTACTCCTGCTCCTATCTTCTATGTTTCTATGTTTCTATGTACCCTTTTCACCAATATCTGAAGACAGTAGTGCCAGTGGCTGCTTTGAAGGGAGCAAGAAAGAGGTGAGTGTGTGTTTACAATGGGACCCTATTGAACTCCACACCACCCCCCTCCTTCTCCAACCTACCCGAGTGCTAGCAGGCGGCCTCTGGGCTGCCAGATCGTCATCTGCTGTGCTGTTTACACCAGTTTCAGGCCGGCAGCTGACTGGCCGAATTTTAATAAAGTTGAGCCTGCCATGGAGAATCCAGGGATGACGGTATGCACATCCCGCCCAGGAGTTAAAACTCCCCCTACAGTGTGGGGAATTGCACATTAGAAACAATAAGGCAGAATCCCAGTTTAAACAAATGTTAAACCATAACATCGTCAATTGACATATTATTTGACTTCACAATTTACAGAAATTAGTATAAAGAAACCTGAGGGGCCAAAGTGTAACACCATGTATTGCGGTCTCAGAGCATAGCTGGATTCTTCCTTTCTTTATAATACCCTTTACCTATTTTTATCTTCATAAGAAGCTGTTGTCAGCACTGAATCAGAGGTGAATAGAGAGTGTCATGACATAGGATTACCAGCATGACTGGATGCTAAATTAAATGTTTGAGATGAAAGAATGGAAAATGTGACATGCATCGATAGAATGCATTTACAGAATTCTACAAAGATACCTTTGCAGATTAATGCAGACAAAAGGCACCTACACTAAACTGAATCATATTCCTAGTGCACGCTATTATACCCAGCAAACCACCCAGGATTTAAAATGCTATGCACTCTCCAATCAACTCTATCTAATGGTGAAATAAAGGTCTAGGCAACCTAGATTACATTGTGTTACAAAGAGGGTATACACAGAGGTAAAAGATCAAATTTTATATCATGGCATCTCCCATGAGAGAGGTTCCAATCAGTCTCACATTGCATTGGATATTATTCCAATTACTTAAGTGGAAGTTAAAATGGATATAAAATGGTTTGTTTTATGTTCATAGTTAATCCGTGGAGTACCGAGTTTCCCTGGCAACTATAAAAAGGCACTGCAGTTTCTCCAGTATAATCTGTACATACTGATATGCTGTAAATAGTGAATATTGGAAACCCTTAGCAAGGTATCAACCTGTAAAGTTATATGATTCAGATGGTTGTAATGTTAACAGTTTATAGATATTTCCATAAAGTGGGTGGGATCTGTGGCAGACAATATGCAAAAAAGCAATATTTTCAGATATAAGAAGATACCAATCATCGTTTCATTCTATCAATATTTTAGGATCCGGAAGTCTTGTCTGCAATGAAGTCAAGTATGTTGGCTAGTGCTGACTTCACAGTGCACAGTTAAACCTTCTAACACAGAAATGATTATGTGCCTCAACACAAATAGTAACGTGCATTTTGATAACACAAAGCAGAATAACAAATCATTTCTTTCTGAATATTTAAAATAGATCTTGTGCCAATTTGCAACATGCTTTTATATGCAAAATAATCAAAAAGTAATTAAGATGCAGTAAATAGAACAGCAAAATCAAAACTCCTGCCTTATGAGATTTTCCTAATAAATACAATAATTATGCATTCATTGCCATAATTAAAACAGTTTTGTCCTTTGGTCACGTGTTCTGTGTGGAATAGCCGCTAAGATGCTGTTCATTTGCATGAAGAGGCGTTTTGGTTCCCTGCTCCTTACCTGAAAGTTTATTTAATGGTAACAATTAAATATTTCATTGTCATGGCTCAATTAAATGGTTTGGCCTCAGAAAATTGGGGATTGTAAAGTGAGGACGGAACATGCTTTGATCCTCCTTCCAGGGTTATTGTTTCATTAATAAATGAACATGTCATTTGTCTCACCAGAGGGAGCTCATGCCCTCCAGGCTTCTTTCTTTTTTGTTAGGGTTTTATAAAGATGAATTTCCAGTGCTCTAAAATACCATGGATTAGTAGTTAAGCTTGACAGCACTTCGGGGAGTAGTGGGCTTAAAGTGTCTCACACAGGTCTCCAAAGCACTTGTTTACTAATAGGGAAATCAACGGCCGTCTGCAGCTGCTGATACCACATTACCATTTAGAAAGACGGACACAGAGATAGCAATCCGCGCAGGTTTAATAATTACTACAGTATTCAGGTTTTTTTTTACATAACTGCAAAGCTAGTAGTTTAAGACTGATTCTAACAGGGAGGTTTCAACTTTCATCTTGTAATAACCAACATTTTTGACAAGATCATAAGCGTTTACAGCGGCAGCATTTGGCCTAATCTGGAATTTTAAACTTCATTATTTCAGATAAGTATTATATATCTTTGAGTGTGTTTGAAACCAAAGGTTTGCTTATTGTAAAGTTTTTGCAATATCTACGAAACCGTCTCATCCTCAAAGAAAGGTCTGCATACTTATAAAAACCAGGCCGCTCCCCAGATGATTTGGAGGGTGAATGGACTGCAGTACTAAGCCATTAAAGTAGGAATGCCCCAAACCTCAACCATTGGTTTACAATGAGTTGGCTAATCCTAGCCAGGGTGCCAAGCAGCAGGGTGCTAAAATGAGTGCCAATACTGCGAGTTTAGCAGAGGAAAAATCAACCACGGTTCCTGACTTGGATCGCTATCCAGTAACTCCTGCTAGAAAAATACTAGGGTGTGGGCATTGGGTGGAAATAGATTGGGTTTGGCCGTGATGCTCACCGTGGTTCAAATGCCTGCCAACTGTCACTGCAGCTGACTGGTGGAGAATGCCGGCAGCCTGCCCGTTACAGGGGGCGAAGAGACCAGAGCCATTTGGAGGCCTGGGCCTCATTTAAATGGAACTAATGAGTTGCAGGCACCAAACGGGAGTTCAGATGCAGCTTGTTGGATTCAAGCTGGTCCAATATTGGGCTCGGGTAGGCAGCGGGGGGACTGTCAGTGGCGGGGGGAGCGGAAAGGTGAAGGCGGTGAAGGGGGCACTCCTGCTCCTTCTGCTCCTCCTGGCCCTACAAAAACCATTTAAAACTTACCTTTTCTGGGCCTCTTCAGTTCCGTTGCCAGTGAAACTGGTCAGAGAGTGCATGACATACGCTCCAAGCAGTTCTATCCTAAAATAGCAATTGGAGCCCTATTTACGTCAGACGACCTGAATTTGCATATTAAAAGGGCCCGACCGCCTTAAACAGACAGGCGCTTCAGCTGCCCAGCAGTAGGCCCCTGTGAAAGTGTCAGTAGGACGATCAGCGATGATAATGAGGCAGTAAGTCTATCGACTCAGTTTGGAGGCCGTTACGGCCCTGTTAACGCCGATTTCGGAAAGTTAAAATAGGCCCCACTGATTGTGCTCTTACATGAAGAATGACAATTTGGGCAGGATGTTGGAGGGCTGTCACCATCTTTGGAACTGTTCCTCAGTGTGAGTCAGTGACTTTAGGAAAGAAAGGAGGAATTGGGAAGAATGGAAAAAGCACTGAAGAACGTTTCTGACATTTTTGATGTTAATAAATGAACTGGGGTGATGTACACTGAAGTGTTGCCCTGAGAATTTTTACTTAATATTTGTTAAATAATTGATTTAACATTCCAGGGGCTGCACGTGTGTTGCCCAAATAGAAAATACTTTGTAACAAGGTCACGTTACCGATTATATATTATTCATAGACCTCTGTGAAGAGTGATGCAGCATATTCCCATAATAATATTGCTTCATAAAATCAAACAGTAGAGATGTACAGTGTGCCATCTTTTGAGATTTGTAGTCTGGTTTGAAATACGCAAAGAATTGTAATATTTTAAATTTCTCTTTAAAGTTTGAAAGTACTTGGATTCATTCAGAGAAATAATTCTAAGTCTACACTATTCCAATTGATTTATATTTTAATCAACTATTGTGGTTTCCTCAAGAATGCTGATTTTTGTTACACTGGTGTAAGAGTCCATATCATGTATAGAAGGCTTGAATTAAGCTCGTTTACTATATGTTACCTGTTTTGTAAAGTATAATTTACACAGTGAAGGGAAAGATTTACTCTGTGCACTGTGTGTAACAAAATCATAAACACAGTTTTATAAAGAACACATTTACGATTTCACTACACCTAGCACACAGAGGAAGTGGTTGTACTAATGGGATGTGTTCCACAGTAGTTGACTCCAGTTTGATCTTGAGCTTCCCTACAAGAGTCCCCAGTGGAAGCTGGAGTAATGCAGGCAGGCGTTGGAGCTGAATCATTTCCTTTTATGGAGGTTGGGGCAGCTGAAATAGAGATTCAACCATTCTCATGTATATCAACAAATGGTTGGCGACTCATCAGCTCTGGAAGGATATGGAAACAGGTCAATGTTTGACCTCTGATCTGGAGATGGGAATATGGCATGTGAACCCTATGTGTGGGAAAAACACTTAACAAACTGGATAATTTTTTAGGTGCCGTTTTATTCCAATTTAAATTCTTCATTCACAATGCTTTGGACCTGTCCCTTTGAAGTCCTTTCTCCTTTTTTTTCTCCTGCCTGTGGTGAAGGTGCTGAATCTGGCAGGAGTGTCTTTCCACTGGTGCCAGTAGTCTCCTTGTACATCTGACTCTAGGACCTTCTGTACCAGAGTAAGGTGGTGCATTCAGCCACTGAGACATTTCAGGAGGTTCCTTTGAAGTGTTTTCTTCACTAACAACAGTCTCGCTTTTTGTTCAAATGTTCTTTTGGATTGATAACTTCTGTATGATTAAACTTCTGTATGATTAATCTTTTATTAAGTAGTTTTCCGAACAATGTAAACCAGTACACTTTATAGTCCACCTTTATAACTGCGCTGAATTTTTAAGTTATTTTTACCAGTTCAAAATTTACAAACAGTTCAGCTTCATAAAATTCTATTAATCTTAACAATCAAAGAAAGCCAGAACATTTTTGCTTTCAGTTGGTTGACCATCAATCCTTGTTCCATTGGGTGATTAAAGAGAGCTGGTAGTTAAAGCATTACATCAAAATGATCTTAATTGGTGCAAGGTTTAGCCTTTCTGTGTGGAGAGGGAAAAGGTGGAATAGCCTTTTCAAGTCACATGAAAGTTTCTGGGATGAATATACAATAATTAGATTAATAAGTAGCTTAATTTATCAGAGCTGAGAATTTCAACAGCCGCACACTGGTGCAAGAAAGATTAGTGTGATTTCAGTTTCTCCAGTTTGTACAAAATCTTCATTAAGCAAAGACAGAAAGCTTTTTTGTGGCCAGGATTAGAAAAATGTTGAATAATCAGAAATGTCACTTTACTAGAATAGGAGTTATAAGGCAGAAGAAGGGAACATTTTTCAATGTGGCCTCTTGTGATACAGTTCAGCATACTTAGCACTAGTGAGCGGTACATCACTGGGCCTTTGACAAGGAACTTCAGTATGGGTCCAGGGACAGAGCATAAAGAGTTTTCTTTTTTTTTTCCTCACTCACCAATTTTTCTTCCCATCCTTCTTGAAGACATTAATATTACAATTAACCCACCCATTGGGAAACTGATGGGATCGGGTGTGATGCTGCTTTTACCCCTGCCTGAGTTTACTCTCCATTGAAGTCAATGGAGTGTAATATTAGGCAGGTTGTAAAACCCCGAGGTATCACCCGATCCTTTGGGTTTCCTGCTTGGCTACTTAGGTTAAAATTATTGACTCCTTGCTAAGGGATCATTCTACATGTGCTGAGTGCCCTCCAGTGTTTCTCTGAAGTGGGCATTATGCATCTGACAGTGAGTGCTGGGCTATTTGGCTGTGGGGGAATCACACCCAGCATTTTCTCACACACACACACACACACACTTTGAGCAAGGGACTGTGGAACAGTGATCAGGAGAGGATTCCCTTCCTTAATCCAGGGGCAATAAAGCCAAACGTAATTGCTGTACTGCTACTCTATTTGAAATGATGAAGTTCAGCACAAACTTACTTTTAGACCACCTAGTTCATGAGGAAGGATGTTCTTGCCATGGAGGGAGTGCAGCGAAGATTCACCAGACTGATACCTGGGATGGCAGGAATGACGTATGAGGAGAGATTGGGTCGATTAGGCTTATATTCGCTAGAGTTTAGAAGAATGAGAGGGGATCTCATTGAAACTTATAAAATTCTAACAGGACTAAACAGACTAGATGCAGGAAGGATGTTCCCGATCGTGGGGGAGTCCAGAACCAGGGGTCACAGTCTAAGGATAAAGGGTAAGCCATTTAGGACTGAGATGAGGAGGAATTTCTTCACCCAGAGAGTGGTGAACCTGTGAAATTCTCTACCACACAAGGCAGTTGAGGTCAATTCATTAAATATATTCAAGAAGGAGTTAGATATATTTCTTAAGGCTAAAGGGATCAAGGGATATGGGGAGAAGACAGGGACAGGGTACTGAATTTGGATGATCAGCCATGATCTCATTAAATGGCAGAACAGACTCGAGGGGCCGAATGGCCTACTTCTGCTCCAATCTTTTAAAAGGCTCACTACTAAATTAACTGTCAAGAACTGTCTAGAAAATAGTTGTTCAGTTTGTTTAAACACAATATTTTATCATGTTGCAGAACATTATTTTTCTTCATAGTAGTTCTCTTGCATTGAGGATCACTTAAGATTTCAAATGTTAAACTAATGAAATAATCTTGCCTGGAATTTTTAATTCAATTAAAATTGCACGTCAGTTGGGTAAATTAGTCTGGCAATCCCCCTCTCCCCCCATATACACACACGCATACACACACGCATGCGCATGCTCATGCACACACATACGCACACATCTCTATTCCATCAATAGAGAGAGACAGAGAGAAAGAGGAAACAACGAATTCAGAAAAGATTTATTTTGGCTATTTACACATCAGTATTTGAAAGTCTGATATTATGGGGTGGTGCAGTTGGCTGAACACTAGCTGTTCACCTCTGGCATCTAGGTTCAAATTCAACCCAGACTGATGGGATTAAAGTCTCCTTAATGTACTTGGTTAGGGTTCCTATGTGAAACAAGGGCTGTCTCAATCCAGATCCTAGGTAACATAGACCCACTGTGGAAAACTACCCCATACCTGGCATGAAATTGGTATTCTTGCAGGTACATGATCATTGGTATAGAAAATGGAAAAGGATAGCACACTGGTGCAGTAGGGGGTACTTTTCTGAGGTTGTTGTTAGACACATTGGAGCGAAGTAGAGGGAGCTTTACTCTTCATCTAAATGTTCTATACCTGACCTAAAAGCGCTTGATCCCGAGAACCTGAAAGGGAAAGTATCCTGTCTCAAATGACTAACATATCTCACCCTGATGAACACAAAATTCATTCAAGGAATTAAGGTTCAATAATTTATATTATTCTCCTTTTTACATTTGCTGAGGTGTTTATAAAGATATGTTAGCATATGCTGACTTTTTAAAATTCCCCTCGCAACCTGGTATTTGCATGGGGTTTGTATGTGGATTTTATATAAAGCTAGATAAGTCTGTTGTAGTGGATGGAAGAACCCCTTGCTGAAACTAAAACAGTATCCCCTTTAGAGTACTTCAACTAACATGTAAATCCAATTGATACTTCCCTTCTATTGAAGTGTCTAACAGCTTATTGTCAGAATACTAGAAAATGAACTTCAACATTTTAAAACAATGTTTCTGTGACAGCCTTTGCTAATACTTCACATTAAATACTTTAACAAAGAATATATAAAATTACAGCAGAACTATATGACTTGTCTAATTAATAAAATAAGAAAGACTTACATATATGTAACCCCTTATTATGTGTCTCAAAAACATCTTACGCAATGGTTTGCAGTGCAGTGTAGGCAAACTCTGCAGCCGTTTTGCACACAGCAAGATCCCACAAACAGCAATGAGATGAACCACAAGTTCATGTGTTTGTGGTGGCATTGGTTGAACAAATAATGTTGACCAGAAGACCAGGAAAACTTCATGATTTTCTTTGCGCAATGCATGAAATTGTTAATGTCCACCCAAACCACTGGAACAGGCAGTCTGGGCTTCTAACAGTTTAAACAGTCCCTCAGTGCTGCACTGCTGTGCCAGGCCATATTATGTATGCAAGTTGTGGAGTGTGCACGAACTGACAACCTTATGTGCCAGAGATGAAAATGCTACCAACTGTACGATTTCCATTTACCAAATTATAGTGAATGAAGATATCAGAGAAAAATGGAAGATTTTCCATCTAACACCCAGAAGTAAAGTTATTTTGGGGCAAAAAAAGCAAGTATAGAGTACAAAAGCATGGAAATTATGATGAACCTTTATATCGGCCGCAACTGGAGTATTGTGTCCAATTCTGGGCACCGCACTTTAGGAAGGATGTGAAAGCCTTAGAGAGGGTGCAGAAAAGATTTACGAGAATGATTCCAGAGATGAGGGACTTCAGTTACGTGGATAGACTGGAGAAGCTGGGGTTGTTCTCCTTGGAGCAGAGAAGATTGAGAGGAGATTTGAGAGGTGTTCAAAATCATGAGGGGTCTGGACAGAGTAGATAGAGAGAAACTGTTCCCATTGGCAGAAGGGTCAGGAACCAGAGGACACAGATGTAAGGTGATTAGCAGAAGATCCCAAGGCAACATGAGGAAATACTTTTTTATGCAGCGAGTGGTTAGGATCTGGAATGCACTGCCTGAAAGGGTGGTGAAGGCAGACTCAATTGTGGCTTTCAAAAGGGAATTGGATAAGTACCTGAAGGAAAAAAAGTTGCAGGGCTACGGGGAAAGGGTGGGGGAGTGGGACTAGCTGAAGTGCTCCTGCAGAGAGCTGGCATGGGCTCAATGCACTGAGTGGCCTTCTTCCGTGCTGTAACCATTGTATGATTCTGCGATTCTATGTTTTGAATTGTGGGGCTATGCGAAAATTCAATTTTTATTCCAGTCCCACAAAACATACTTCTTGTCTTCAACTTGCCACCCCCCCCATTCAGGTCTGTAATTACCAACACCTGGAGGATCATTTTCATCTTTGCCACCTGGATGGTTAAGTGGCGGATCAGATCGCATTCTAGATTTTTATTTCCATTGAAAGCGAAAATTACCCTCTAGACAGCTGAAGGCATGGCCTCCAATGGTGGAGCGAAGGAAGTCGGGGATGCACAAGTGGCCAGAATTAGAGGAACGCAAAGTTCTTGGAGGGTTGTGGGGCTGGAGGAGGTTGCAGAGATAAAGAGGGCTGACACCATGGAGGGATTTGAACATGGGGATGTTCATTTTAATTTTGAGGCAATGGAGGACCAGGAACCAATATAGATCAGCAAGCTCAGCGGTAATGGATGAACGGGACTGGGTACGAGTTAGGATATGGGTAGCTTTGTTTTTTAACTCTTCCAATTTCTCCTATGATTTTTCTCTCCTTACCCCTGCTTTCCTGACAGTAGTGACTCAAGCTGGAACACTTTCACAACAGCCCTTTGGTACCTGACCAAGTGGCCATTTTTCATATGAGATCCTGGACTGTGAATGTCAGTAGGCAATGGGTGGGGGGGAGGGAGGAGAGAAATCACAGCCAAAGACAATTGTCTCTTCTTCCACATGCAATTTCAATGGATGGTGATTAGAAGAGGGAGCCCTAGTGGTTTCCCTCCTCTGTAGCTTGGAAATACACAAGTAAGCACAGACCTGGAACTGCACCTGGGATGTTTATGAACTGCATAGGTCGGTAGCACATTACTCACTAGGTAGGCCATTAGGGGAACTATTCATATCAGTTTTTAAAGTTATTTAAAAAAGATTATTTAATATTGAACAGCTACACTGTTGCAAGATGAATGATTTAGCTGAAAAAGCCAAATTTTGTTTCTATTAAATAGGATTCTGGGATTTTTACCAGTGATTTGGGGATCACATTTTGTCAGTCCATCTGTTTATAATTAGGCCTACTAGTTTATCATGACTGTTTAAGTCAAATTTTGTTTTATTACAGGAGACTACAGGATTTGGGGGAATTTGTTCCAGTCTTTTGTGATTCTAGCCACTTTTTTGTGAAAACTGGACTGAGCGCTGATTATAACTTGAATGTGCAAAAAACAAAGGGCCTAAACCTCATAGTTTTTATGCCTCTAAGGTCTTGTCCATGAAAGAGGCTGCAGTCTGATGCACACTCTATAGACTCAGCTTTACTAAGATCCTCAGACTGAGAGCTGTCACTCTTCTTTCACTGATTCTAAGCAACTCTATCAGAAAATGGATTAACTGTTCAAAAATATTATAAAAGGCATTGAAAATTGGCAAGTCATTGTATCACTAATCATGTTCACTCCTGAAATTTTAGATTTATAAAAAGCAGAATTAAAACCCAGAATAGAAATCAGAAACCTTATTATTAAAGATTGCATTGTTGCAGTTATTTTATGTAGGGCAGCCTGAACAGTCCATCAGGGCTAATACGGCGGATGGGGAAAAATAAACTGAAATACATTTAAAATAAGTTCATCATTTTTATTTTGACTGTGCAGAACAATACTTTGTTCTGCTAAAATAAAATAGATGTTTTGGGGCACCAATAAATAGAATTGATCTCCTGATTCATGTAGCAACTATTTTCCATAGTTTTAAAAAATGGATTGATTTCAGTATTATCTCCACTTTTTTGGTGATGGTTTCAAATATAGGAAGCCCTCCAACAGGAAGTAGCATTATCACCTCATATGTTTGGGGCATGATGCAGAACACCTGGCATCTGTGACATACATAGAATGACATAGTAATTACAACGCAGTAACAGGCCATTTGGCCCAACCAGTTCGCGATGGAGTTTATCCTCCATGTGAGCAGTGGTCCTAACCCCATGCACCCTGGTCATCTGGTGGGCTACAAGCATAGATTAGTTATCAATAGAATCACTCAGAGGGACACAAGTGACCATAGCAGTAAGGGGCTTGCTAGTTTCACCACATTAATAGGATCTGGTTGCCCTTTAACCCTTTGTCTTATCAAGGGAACAAAAGCTTCAATTAAAATGAACAACTTTTTAGAGTAAATGAAGACTTCCATTGAAAACTGAGCATAAAAAACACCTTACATTCTTTACCATAACTACCATGCTTTTTTCTAGAGTTAACCATCTATGTATAATATGAACATTCACTTATTGTCGGTGTTATTATGCAGACTATACTTCTGATCCTTTAAATGGCTTTCAAATGAAAGCTACATTGCACTGTTTAAATAAGACTTCTTTAAAAAAGTGTAAAAAAATAGTTGGCCACTTATCATCAATGTCAATATATCTTTGTTTGAAGTTAATAAAGAAAATGTTTTCCCAGTTATGAAATAAATGAATCTCAAACCCAACAAGAATAAAGCAGCATAGTAATGAGCTTATTTTATTACTCTGCAACCATGATCTCTCTGCTTATTCAACTTGCAATTAAAAACTGCTGTTGATCAACAAAGGTGTCTCTTTGAGTAAAAGAAAACATGGCTCTTTAGTGATAATGTTTAGCTGTAGCATTATTTACATGAAAGCAAAGCACAAAATCTTGGGTTGTGTTTGAAAATTATTCTATGAAGTTATGCTGATGACTTTAAGAACCAAAGAAGATGAAGACAGTATGTTGAATTATTTGTGTCCATCTGCTTTCCACACAATTTCTTGCGCTTCAAACTATGAGAATAATTAAAAAGTTTCACTTTAAATAATTGTAGAAACTAAACAATTCACAAACAACCCATCTATCAATAAGAGTTACTTGACCTGGAATAACAGATTGTAGCCAAGCTCAATTTTGGTTATGAGCATTTAGAAGAAAACACTAGCCTGCATTTAAATAATAATAAATACAATATCCAGAAGGTTTTACCTTTCAGCTCCAGCAATTGATTCTTTTCAGTTGTTCAGAGAAATAACAAATATTCCTCTGTCAGGGCAGTAATTGGGGCTGCAATTGGCCTCAGCATAATTGATCTGGGGAAAGGCCAAACTAGTTGGGCCTCAGTCCTGGCCACTATCTAATTATACCTGTTTGAAAGTGTGCATAGGTGGATGTCAGGCGAGGTGGGCTTCGACTTAGCTGTGATGGTCTGCACAATCAGAGGACAACCAGAAGACTAAGGGAGAAAGTTGGAGGAAAATCCTCAAATTACTTAATTTTTAAAAAATAATAAAAATTTAAGAGATACAACCTCACACCATGTGGTGTGTACTATTTTAAGATCATTTACTGAATTATTCTAGAGGGAATTCAAAAGTGAGCATTTTTAAATGTATAAAAATATTTTTTTTATTTTTATCTTTTTAATGCCCTCAATTGTGCTTTGGTAATGAAAGAATTACTTGACTTGGAATAACGTATTGCAGCCAAGTGCAATTTTGCCTTTAAGCCTTCTGTAAACAAATTGCAGAAATAGATGAATCATTGTTTCCACTATATCTCTGCTAGAATTTAATATGGCTTTATAGATTGCTGCTGCTGCTGCAGCAGTTTACAATAGTAAGCATACTGGAAAGGTTTGTAATCCTGAATGAACAGAGTGGTTGTCACCTACAAGATCTGGAGTTTGCTGTGTAGGCATCTGTGTCTGAAATCCTGCCTAATGAATTTTTATTTGCTGAAAGGTTTAATGAGAGATGTCATCACGAGGGATAGGTTTTTTTCCTCTTCTGTTTACTTTGGAGGAAGCTAGGGATTTCAGAAAATCCAAACCAAACTGAACTATAGTCAATATGAGACAATGTTAGCTATCACAAGAGGATCCGTTATACAGTACTTTTAGTTTACTAATCAAGGTTTCATTTTACAAAAATGAGCGGATAGATCACATTTTATATAACAATGGGCATGTTTTATATAAACATGTCCAGCAATAATACATCGAGTTAACATTTTGTATTCTCTGATCGAACACCTACGTAAATAACTGTTACTAAAATTTTTACAACTGCTCCCTCCTAAAATAATGAAGAGGAATAAATGGAAAAAGCAAACTGTTTTAGAAACTAAAGCAAGAGTTTTGTTCCATATGCGGCGAACGTAACCTTGACTTGTCAATACACAGCTGCTGCATTTAGAAAGTGTAGCTAATGGTGTGATGAACTAATTGTTTTTGGAGCTGGTTTCTTATGAGTTAGCCAGTTTCTCCTTTTAATTTGTCCATTGATTAACCTATTGAAATGTTAAGTGAGTCAGCTTCCTCCTAGAGCAAACAGTAACGACATACCACATTGGCTTCATTAGTTGGAAGGAGCACTCATTTGCTCGACTAAATGTGCTGGTATTTTCAACACCTCCCTGAGCTTTTAATTAGATGAGCCAATTCCAAATGTATTTGTCTGCAGGAAAGGTTATCAGTCCTGCAGCTGACCTACAGAGGCTAGAATGAGGCAAGCAGCTATAATAGAAAGGATTTTTTTTCTCCCTACGACTGCTGTACTTGATTGTATTGTAATGATAATGGAGTTGAGGCCTTGCTTCCCTCGGTGTTTTTGTTGCAGTAACTATGCAATCAGGTGCTTCCTCTGTCATCTATATGCACTCATTAAGCACTCATTTGGCTGTAATCTGTATGCAAATAGTCAAGTGTTTCTTCGGGCTAATACTACACCATGTGGATTTGTGGTGCCATCAAGCAGTTGTAAAGAAGGTAGCCCCCAGCTAATGGGGGAGGTGGGGAGGTTTATGCCAAGAAAATTGAACCTGTCAACAGAATTTAGCACCTCCATTGTGGAAAGCCCCTTCTGGGGTTTCCTTACCCAAGAGACCAACTGGTTATCAGGGAAAACGACACACTAAGCATCAATAATCACAGTTCAGTCCACAGAAAAGCCTTCAGGTGAGAACATTAGTGAAGCTACTGGAAGTGAAAACTGATGGTTTAATTAATTTGGCAGAAGCAACATTAAAGCCACAGAATTTTAAATAGAAAAAAAATGGAGAGCAAGTGAAAAAACAGCAGGTAGTAGCCTATCTCATTTTTAAATGATGCATCATTATTGTACAGATTAGTGAATCAAGGAGCATTTAGGATTACATTGTATCTTACTGGGCTCAAACTACTGATGTCTTCTGATAGTTAAGAAAACAAGACACAAAAATACTGCAAAATATACAGATGGGAGGGTTGGGTTACAAAGTGACATTTTGGGTATCTTCAACAAGGTTGTGAAAGGAGCCCAAAGATCAGTAAGCCGGAGTGGGCTAGAAGTTAGCACATTGAGCTTTTAACTAGATCTGGGCTGTATCCCAGCACTCTCAGCTGAATTCACATTTTGAATTTCCCACAGGGAAAAATTGCCCATCTTGGCTGTTGTGGGAGGAGAACTAGCCAGGAAACGGTAGAGAATTTGGTAGGGGGACTGTTCGGGTAAAGGACAAGCTGAGAGAAAACTATCTGAACGGGGAGGTAAAATTATCTGGAAGGTGAACAATCCCAGAGGAAAAAGGGATGTATCCTGAAGGGGGTGTGACAAGGTTCATTTCCCACAGTGCTCAAGGGTGCCTCATGGAGAGGGCCACAGACTGGGCTGTGCCAGCCCCCCCACCCCTCACAAAAGAATATAGTGTAGATGCAAGTGGAGAGAGAGGAGAGAAAAGAATGGATAAAAACATACAAACAAAGGGGGGGGGAAGAGTGTGAAATGTATGCTTGGTCGATTAGAAAGAAAGATTGCATTTACATGGTGCCTTATTATGTTTATTTTATTTGTTCTGTGAATGTGAGAAATGCTGGCAAAGTGGAATGTATTGCCCATCCCTAGTTGCCCTGAAAAGGTGGTGGTGGGCCTTCTCCTTCAACCACTGCAGTCCTTGTGCTTAGATGTGCCTACAGTAGAGAATTCCAGGATTTTTGACTCGGTGATGATGAAGGAATGACAATATACTTCGTCAGGATGGTGTATGTTACTTGGGGTTGCTGGTGTTCCCATGATTTTGCTGCTCTTATACTTGTAGGTGGTGAGCACCTTGGGACATTTTACTATGTTAAAAGAACAAAAAGAAAGACTTACATTTATATAGCACCTTTCACGACCACCGGATGTCTGAAAACGCTTTACAGCCAATGAAGTGCTTTTTGAAGTGGAGTCACTGTTGTAATGTGGGAAACGCGGCAGCCAATTTGCACACAGCAAGCTCCCACAAACAGCAATGTGATAAGGACCAGATAATCTGCTTTTGTTATGTTGATTGAGGGATAAATATTGGCCTGGACATCAGGGATAACTCCCCTACTCTTCTTCAAAATAGTGCCTTGGGATCTTTTACGTCCACTTGAGAGAGCAGACGGGGCCTCGGTTTAATGTCTCATCCAAAAGACGGCACCTCTTGGCAGTGGAGCACTCCCTCAGCACTGCACTGGAGTGTCAGCCTAGATTTATGTGCTCAAGTCCCTGGAGTGGGACTATGAACCCACAACCTTCTGACTCAGAGTCGAGTGTGCTACCCACAGACCACAGCTGACACTATAAAGGCATTATATAAATGCAAATTGTTGTTGTAGAGGTCACAGAATTGGGAAGAGCTGTTGAAATAAACTTAGGGAGTTGCTGCAGTTCATCTTGTAGATGGTACATACTGCAGCCACAGTATGCCAGTGATGGAGGGTGTAGATATTAAGTTCAGCAGCAGGGATGCTGATGAAGCAGAAATCTCTCTGGAATGTATCCAAGTGCTTTGCATGCAACTACTATGAAGTGCGGTGATTGTTGTTATGTAGTCAAACATAACCTATGTTATAATTTGCACAACACAATGGAAAACCTTGTTCTTCATGGACAAGTTAAGAATGGTACAGTCATTCATATTTATGTTAATTGTTGTTTTTCCTTTGTGGTCTTTATTGTTCTCATCATAGACTTTATAGTAGCTGATTGTTAAACTGTAAAACATTAAGTTGCATTGGTTATGCACCATTTTTTCAGTAATATCAATCTTAGTCTAAAACTTAACAGGTAAATAGTTTAAGAACAGCTTTCTACTTTCTCACAGATGTTTGAAATTAAATGCATCTAAGTGGTGACTGACTGACATGAGCTAAACAATGGCCCATAACATTATGCAAGAGTATTTACATAGGAATAAGGGCTTGCTGAAGGGCTGGGGGTAGTTAGTGGCCAGGCACTACGAATATAACGAAAGTTTGTCCAAACTCCATTTCAATAGAGAGCTTCTGTACAGAGACAGGACAGCTCATCGGGGTTGACAAACAGATTAGCTCAGGAATTTAACTTTTCTGAGAAAACTGACTAGGCACAGTTGAAAAGATAAAACTAGAATCTGTAGCTTTGTGGAAAGAATTTCCAAATTAAAATATGAGATGAAAAGGTATTCTTTTTCCAATGCAAAATATATCTACAGCAATGTACACACTTTAGATGAAGGAAGAGTTTTAAAAAGTGAAGGGTTTAAAGTACCACAAAGAATATGTGTGTGTATCACGTAATTATTCTAAACAAGTTCTACATTTGGTAGATAATGGCCTCTTGTGTTGCGTAAACCACAAATTATTGCACTTTAGCTAATTTATGCCCTATTTACACTACAGCCACCATAGAATTCACAGTCAAATTGACTTGGGACAGGATCAACTGAATACGGCCTCCCAAGGTATTTCCTGATTGCTGTTCATGTGCCAGGCAGTATTCCATTACCAGCCTGTTGGTTCTCCTCCATTCTCCCGTCTTCTTCAAAGTGTTAGAAGACTTGCACCAGGGATTTTACACTAACTTAATTTGAGTCTCTTGCTGCATATCCAAAGTAGCTTTGAGAGTATGAGGTGGGTGTTCTGCCTGGTGAAATAACTGCACAATTTTACCTCCCAATTCTTCCCTACAAGAATTTACAGTATCGAATGGGTATTAATGCTGTTTGCACCTTGAACCAAAATGTCCAACTCTCATACAGCAAAAGGGAATTAAATGTGTACAAAGTGATATCTAGCTTCACAGGAATATTGTTGAAGTCTGTCCATTTGCCCAGAAACATCAAGCAGCTGTTTGCAAAAAGGAGCAGTTGACCTTTTTTTCAGGTCAGCATTTGAAGATGAAGGCCAGCCAACTGGATTTAAGAGATAAGTTCATCCCAGTAACATTGCCCCTCACCCCGAAGATCAGCTGACTCCGAGGGTTCAAAAGCTCCATTTTGTTTTGTTTTAATCCGCTGAAATAAATATGTATTAAAGAATGTTTAAAGATAATGCGGTTGATTAATCTAGATAGGTAAATGAGGCAGCACAGCATCTTTGTAAAGCTGTATCCTGGCTTCCTTCTGTACAAAAGAACTGAAGCTAACATCTCATATCCTGAAAGGCTGGAGAAATCGATGCTTCATTCAAGGCAATTGATCAGCTTCAAATTAATTAGACTTTAAGGCTTATGGTAGTTGATAAGATAACTTGTTAATTTTGCCATCAATAGTATTTCCCCTTAAGCAGCAAATACCCTCTTGTTGGAAAAAAAATAACACCTGTGGCAATGAGGGTGAAAAGGATCAGCGCTGACCTCTTTTCACCTCCCAGGATTTAACTGAACGTGAGGCTTTGATGACAACAGTCATTTAAAAAAAAAATTGTCTCAGTCGTAAAAATGAGGCAACTCAGAAGGCTCCATGTAACGTGGGGCAGCACTTCCCTGCTGGCATGGTGGCACAAAGGGACAAAACATCACGAGTGCGTGGGTGCTACCAGCTGCCCCTGGAGGCAGTAGCCTGGTATCAGCAGCACTCCAGCACTGTGAGAATGCTGATAAGCCAGTGAAGAGCCCAGGTTTTCCTACTCACATCCATCAGGCTATTGAGCACCCCATGCGTTCACGAAATAAAGAGGCCTAATTGAGAATTTCTTTTTCACATTTTGCCTGGTAAATTTCTTTCTCACTTGATCCATCGGGCGAGTGTACTGTGTTGACAGCAGGGGTCCAAATGCTTGGCACTACTTTGGCTAACGTTTTCCGCTGGATGCAACACTGACTTTCAAAGTATGAGAACAATTTTTAATTTTGAGTTTTAATTATAATGCTAGAGACCAGTGCTTATTAGAGCTCCTAAGTAGAAGGCCGTTTGCTGAATATCCACTCAGAGTGACTGGCAGCATTTGCAGGAATTAATACTGTGTTCCATTCTACTGTATGATTATTATTTTTGGGGGCCTACATTTTTGTGCCTGCAGGTGACACTTTGATGAAAAGTAAAATTAATAAATCAACAGCAAGCCTCACACCTACAGTTCACAGTGGGAATTCAAAAACAAGTATAAAAAGGGGGCTTTATGCATGCTTAGTATAAAACCACATTACAAAAGCACTTGTCAGAATTTTCTGACAAGTTTTAACAGTTTATTTTAATATATATTTTTTAACCTCTCGAGAGCTTTTGTTAATCAACAAGTTCCATGTGGCTCTAGTAGGTGATTTTGTCATTAATCTCCCATTCACCACTCATAGCTTATTAATTAGGTGAAGAGAACTGCTCTAGATTTGACCCTCTCTCTCTTACAAGAAATCAATTCAGTGGGTGAACATTCAATATATTCAATTGAATAGGTGGCAGTCATTGACATTGATGGCCCCAGAGCTAAAGATGGCACTTCGAATAGACAATTTACACTCCTACGTTGACACACAATCTTTCCACTGTGCTTTCCTATAACGTGTTATGCAGGTGACTCCTGTCCAACTTTTACTGTGTCCAGTTGCAGCCTTTTAAAGCCAGCCATGGAAGAATACCCCAGAATTGAAGGTTTCTAGTAGATGTACAAGAGAGTGCTTAATTGAATTTATCTTAAAATAACCCTGGTCTTAATAATGCAATATCGTGCCAAAACAAATCAGCTGCTGTGGCACAGAATACTTGGAGCCACAAGTGATCACTAAATGTATCACACAAATAATTGATTCAAAATGCAGCCAATTAGGCAACTACAATATACGAAGGAGTAACATTTCACATTACAGTGAAAATTGTTAGGCTATTACAGCAGCTTGAAAACCTCACTGTGTGTCTTCTCACTATAATGCACTTGATATTCCACAACCTCTGACAGGCCAAAGAATTCTTCGTGGTCCCAGTATAATAGAGAAGCCATGTAACCCTTTCCATTGCATTACTATGAAACACTTATTAAATGGTTCTCAAAGACACTTTTATAAAGGATCTGCTCTAAATACTTTGTTGTTGACAATGTATTGATACATAGCATGGTGTGTGCTGTGATTTGGTTTTCCAACATCCTGTGTGGATCATGTCCACTGTCCCAGGAAGTTATCTATCGCAATTGCGCCATCTGATATTAATCAGAAGTATTAATCCCTGCAAATGAAAAACTCTTTTAATGACTTGTTACAAAATGATATTGGCAGAAACCTAAGGGCAGTTCTTTTGCTCATTCCTTTAAGGGGTGAAAAGGAACGTTGATCAGGGAGACCTAAAGGGGAAAAAAAGTAACTTAAAATAGGGCTGAAAAAGTGAAGTTCTGTCATTAACGAGTCTGACTTAAAAATCACAGAGAATGAGTAGTGGGGGCACAGGGATGCAGTATGTTGCACACCCAGTGGAATGTAGGTTCATATAAAGGCCTGGCATTTCCCCAAGGGATAGAGGGAAAACCAGACAGACAGAGAGAAAGAGAATCAACCTGGGCCCCTAATTGATATTTTTGACTAGTTGGTTTCTGAGCAGCTTTGGTATAGGGTGGGAGCAGAGCACTGCACCCACTTGAATCCTCAGCTGGAGATGGTGAATGGCACAAAAAGATCAAACAAGGACAGTGGGAGGAAAAATATGCCAAGAAGATGGGGTGGGGAGGGTATGTAAAATATGTGGACATATAATTATGTGAAATTTGATGATTATGTGTCAAAGTATGGGTGCAATATTTTACAGCCAATTACTTACAGTGCAGCATAATGTATAGAAAGGTTGTGTATTCATTCGCTTTTCAATTATTATCACACAAAGCCAGAATTAAAGTAAGGGTCACGTTAATCTTTACGGGTTTATATTTCAAACTAGACTGAGATTCAATTTTTATTTCATAGTAAGTAGTTCTACATTATAGTTCTTGATTTTGTAATTACTGTGTTTTAAATGCTTTTGTGCATTGGTTTATCAGTTTATTGTATTTTTTAGAAATAACATTAATGGATTTGCGAAATACAACTGCAGATGTAACATTTCTTCATATTTTCATTTTCTTCATGTGAATGAGAACAATATACTATTGTGGAGAGAGTGAATCCTACAGGTCCTTGGTAGTCTTTGCAACTGATGTACTGTACAAGTATATGCTTTCTATTGCCTTTTCTACCCGAACAGCCTTGAACCACTTAAAGTAATTAAATGAACCCTTAGCACTTGTCATTTTCCCTTTTCACTATGTTGCAAGATCAGATTATGTTCTTCATACATATGCAGGCCTTGGCTCTTGCCGCTCTTTCTAATGAGCTCTTACTTAATCAACAGGACAATGTCCTCCTTTTTCTTTTGTCCTCACCCGTAGGAAAAGCTGGTGGTGAAAAGCGTGAACAGAGGCAGCATTTCTTGCCAAAATATTAAAGTATGCTTTAGATGAATCCTGGTTGGTCATGCATTGTTCCTTAGAAATGTGTAAAACAAATTGGATTAATGGTATTCACTTAAGCAGCAAATTGTGAATAGTAATTAAGCTGACAGAAGTTAAAGCTGCATGCATGCTGATTATTGAACATTAGTTCATACTTTCAACAACTTGTGTTTAAGGTGTTTTCTGTAACACAATGGCTAATTGATTGAATTTTAATTACCAAGTGTTTTAACCTTCAGCAGTATATCAATTTTGAGAGTGCACAACTTCTTAGGCCAGTATCAGAGCATAAATAAGATGCACATCCTTTATATTACAGGGAATTTTGTATACCAATGTTTTGGTCATTTTTAGAATGTAGGACAAAGCTAAACGATTAATGATAACATTGCCTTTTCTCTATCAGAGCATATTAGTTGTAATTAATCTGGACATTGAGTTGTATGCAGAAGGTCCAGATTCACTTAGGAGCAGCCTGAACTTTGAACAAAAGCAGCTGCATATTTCCCTTGGTGCCTTTTTAGAGCCATCAGCTGAACTGGTCAGATGTCCTTAGCTGCAGAATTTTGCCATAGGCAATGGTTTCCTTCAGTTTGTCACTGCATGGGCTTCAACCTGATGCACTAAAGCTGATGTGACTGATGTTACACTGTCACTGATGTTACACTGTCACAGGGAAATGATGTAAGAACAGGGCTCCGTGTGTCAGACAAATCTGGATTTAGGGGAATTATGGCAGATGTTTTGAAATAGCAAGATCCTTTCATCCCTCTGTTGGGTAGAAGCTCTGCTAAGTGTGATGGACATTTTATTACTTCAGATATCAGGGTACAGGATCCAAAAGTGATACCTTACCTTCAATCCCTGCTTAGTGTTTTTGTTTTATACCAGCAAAAGCATGCTCAACATATTCAATTTCAACCACAAATTTCCTTGTATAAACAGAAGTTATTGATATATCAGAGGTTGGCTGACATCTTAGTTATTTAGTAAATCCACAGGCTGACACCAGAACTGAGATTTTAAACTTCTTGATTCATGTTTTTCATATTTCTGTTCCTTCTGCCATAGTTATGTGGGAGCTTCAATGAGGTATAATCTGGCAGCTACTCCATGGAGACGAGTTGAAAGTTGGAGGTTTAGGGAGAGAGGCAATCGTGGGGCTTGCGCAGAAGGATCAGCAGCAGACCGGAAGAATTTTGTAGGGACAGGAGGAGCATTCATGACCCACAAAAATCAGTTGGTATCTCGGCTTCTTTTGTGAGTGACCTGCAGCTGTTTCTTTAAGGGCCGCTGACTGGTCTACTCTATGCCAAGTATCAATGGGCAGAGCATGTGCAGTGCACTCTTCACCCATTGGTACCTGAAAATTTTGGCTGGGGTCCTATGTAAAGAAAAAGAAAGAACTTGCATATTTATAGCACCTTTCATGTCCTCAGGATGTCCCAATGCACTTTACAGCCAATGAAGTACTTTCGAAGTGCAGTCACTGTTGTAATGTAGGGAGATGCAGCAACCAAATTGCACATAGCAAGATTCCTCAAAGAGCAATGAAGTAGATGGCCAAATAAACTCTTTTAGTTATGTTGGTTGAGGGATAAATATTGGCAGGAGAACTCTACTGCTCTTCTTTGACTAGAGCCATGGACTCTTTTACATCCACATGAGAGGGTAGATGGGGCCTGGGTTTAACGTCTCATCCGAAAGACGGCACCTCCGGCAGCGCAGCACCCCCTTAGTACCGCACTGGAGTGTCAGCCTGGATTATGCGCTCAAGTTCCTGGACCTTATAGGATCCCAATTTACATACCTTAATGAGGCACCCACTCTGACTGCCTTTATCAAGGACCGTAGAAAAATAGCAGTGGGTGGATCGGGAAAGGGGCTGGGCGGTAAGTTCAGTGCCACAATTTTGGGAGCACTACTGCCCCATTATACATAGGTGTACAGTAACATATATTTTATGAAGCCTGCAGAGCAGTGAAAATTGGCCCCATTGTTACAAAGAGAAGTGTACATGAAATGGATTGTGGTGTTGTATTTTCAGTAATGTACTAGCAAAGCTGGGCATTCGTGGCTGGTTAAATAGCCATAATACCCAAGTGTTGTTTAGGGGCATGCAAAGTATTTGAAGCACTTACCAACAGGACCCCCGATTTCCACTCCCCCCGCGTTCAACAACTCTCTAGCTTCAATTACCCTGCAAGACTTTGTCTAAAATCCCTCTTTTCTACACACTCCAATCAAGCTGTGATTAATACTACTTCAGTTTCTCTCCATCTCCCACTGAGAGAGAAAGGCAATACTAAGACTCCCATTCTGTTTAACACTACAAAACTTCTACAGGTTATAGAGCAGTTTAATAATGTTAAAGATAATAGGAAAGCAATGTCTAACCCTTTGTCTGTTGCTAGAAGGACTTGAGTAGGAGTGACACAGTATCTATCATAAGCAGAGGTTACCTGAAGCAGTTGGGAGGGAACATGACCAAACACGGGGTGCATACAGGGAGGGGATTTGAGACAAAGATAAAAAATAGAATCCAAGGCATGTACATAGGGCAGAGGAAAGTTGGAGCAGAGGGATAAACTGGATGAAAGAAGAGAAAATAAAATAAATGCCAACAATATGTGTCATGGCTCTGCATTAAGCTTCAGATGTGCTCACAAGTTTTGCATGGCCAAATGTCTTCCTTACATGCCTGGTTGGTTAATAATGAATCGATGTTAGTGACTATTTTTGAAATGCTACCAATTAATTAAATCCCATAGTTCAAATGTTATATCATCATCGAGGAGTGAATACGCTGAAAGCAACAGGACAACCTCGGGTCATTTTTGATTCTACAATTATTAACCTATTATTAAACATAAGAAATAGGAGCAGGAGTAGGCCATTGGCCCCTCGAGCTTGCTCTGCCATTCAATAAGATCATGGCTGATCTTCTACCTCAACTCCACTTTCCTGCACTATCCCCATATCCCTTGATTCCCTTAATATCCAAAAATCTATCAATCTCTGTCTTGAATGTACTCAATGACTGAGCCTCCACAGCCCTCTGGGGTAGAGAATTCCAAAGATTCACCACCCTCTAAGTAAAGAAATTTCTCCTCATCTCAGTTCTAAATGGCCGACCCCTTATTCTGAGACTGTGACCCCTAGTTCTAGACTCCCCAGCCAGGGGAAACATCCTCCCTGCATCTACCCTGTCGAGCCCTGTAAGAATGTTGTATGTTTCAATGAGATCACCTCTCATTCTTCTAAACTGTAGAGAATATAGGCCTAGTCTACTCAATCTATCCTCATAGGACAATCCCCCCATCCTAGGAATCAGTCCAGTGAACCTTTGTTGCACTCCCTCTATGCCAAGTATATCCTTCCTTAGGTAAGGAGACCAAAACTGTACACAATACTCCAGGTGTGGTCTCAGCAGGGCCCTATATAATTGCAGTAAGACATCTTTACTCTTATACTCAAATCCTCTTGTAATAAAGGCCAACATACCATTTGCTTTCCTAATTGCCTGCTGTACCTGCATGTTAACTTTCAGTGATTCATGTACAAGGACACCCGGGTCCCTCTTGTAATGTATATACCTTTAAGGGGCGAACTACTTTTTACAGCTCATGTATACTGTATTACCGGCAGTGATCACACCTGTATATAGCACTGAGTAGTAATCTGTACAGGCAGTTCCACTGTGAGCCACGTTGAGTAAACACCTGTTGGACCGTTTCTCCTGCAGTCTGTGTCTTATTATACACAGACACAACATTGGCGACAAGGCAAGTTCGAACCTACCTGCAACTCTGCATCACCTCCCGGGGATTCGTTCCTGGAGATCAGTGGATTGGAGGTCAAGGCCAGAGACTCGGGCGTCGACCACGGGCAACCGCCCAGTCATCCAGCAGAGACTCGAGAATTGCGGGGGAGGCTGTCGAGAGCCAGGCTTGGCTTTCCAGTCGAGGTGGTCCAGCGAAACGGGCTGGCAACAGGTAGTGCGCAGACCCTTCCCGGACAGCGGCGGGCTAGAGCCCGACCGAGCGGCACAGCAAAGGGCCGAGCAGCGTCGACGGGGGGGGAGAGAGAGAGGGCAGAGCGCACAGGGCACAGCCGGTGTTCAGGTGCCGAGCAGCATCGGAGAGAGGGAGTGAGAGACGCACAGAAACCCGCGAGGCACCGCCATTGCCACGAGGACCGCTGAGAGCGGCGTTGGCAGCAGAGCAGGAGAAGCGCGCGAAACCTACAGGGCGCCGCCATTGCCACGAGAACCGCCGGGAGCGGCGTTGGCAGCAGCGGGGGAGGAAGGAAAGCACGGGAGACGCCATTTTAAGTCATTGGGAGACGCCATTTTAAACCACACCCAAAATGCCGAAGAGTGGCAGTATCACCGCATTTGACAATGAAGTCGAAGATTGGACTACATATGTCGAACGAATAGAAGTATACTGCAAGGCAAATGAGGTGTCAGATGACAAGAAAGCGTCGGTATTGTTAAATTTAATGGGTGCAAAGACGTATGGGTTATTACGAAATCTAGTAACCCCAACGAAGCCAATGGAAAAGAGTTTTGAAGACATAGTAACGATACTACTGGAACATTTAAACCCCACACCGCTGTTGATAGCAGAAAGATTCAAGTTTCACAAACGGAACCAGCATAAGGATGAAAGCAATGCTGATTATTTAACAGAACTGCGCAAACTATCGAAACACTGCCAGTTTGGAGCGGGACTGGCAGATACCTTAAGGGACAAGTTTGTGTGTGGGCTTCAAAGTGAAGGAACCCAGAAACGGCTTTTATCTGAAAAGGACCTTACACTGGAAAAGGCTTTCAGCATTGCGGTATCATATGAAGCAGCAGCACGGGGCGCTGCAGAGATACAACAGAGACCGCAAGAATATGGCACAAATGAAATGTCATATGGAACAGAGAAGTGCTATCGCTGCGGCAGAACAACACACGACCAGAATGATTGCTGGTTCAAAGACAGAGTGTGCAGACAGTGTGGAAAAGTAGGACACATAGCACGAGTCTGCAGGTCGGGAAAGAAAACCAGCAATAAGAAACCTACCAAAGGAAAGTACAAGAAGGTACATAAGATGACGGAGAATGGTTCAGATGAACAAAAGAGTGATAACGACTCTGAAAGCAGGGAACTGAGTTGTCTGAAACTACATAATGTGATCACAACGGAGGATCACCGAACCATTTGGGTCACTCTCAAGATAGCAGGAGTCCAGGTAAAGATGGAATTGGACACAGGATCAGTCCTAACAGTCATAAACCGACGGGACTACGAGCAGCTATTCTCACACCTACCCTTGAGAGACACAAAAATTATTTTGAAGACGTACACGGGGCAAAAAGTCTACCCCAAAGGAAAAATAAGGGTGACCGTTATATATAACGGTAAGGAAACACTAAAACTAGACCTGCATGTATTGCAAAATGGAGGACCACCATTACTGGGACGTGAATGGATCTGGAAAATACAACTGGATTGGCATTCCATACAGGCACTGACTGTGGCTGACAAAAAGGATGATGACGTCACACCTGGGCGACTGTCAAAGATCCTAACTGACGCGAAAGAAGTGTTCCAGCAAGGACTCGGAACACTAAAAGGCATGACAGCGATGATTAAAATTGAAGAAAACGCAAGCCCAAAATTTTTTAAGGCCAGACCTTATGCGATCCTCCCAGCCGTCGAAGCAGAGCTGGAGAGTCTGGAACGTTCAGGTGTACTGTCTAAGGTGGACTGGAGCGAGTGGGCTACACCCATCGTCCCTGTGATGAAAAAGTCATTGAGCAGCACGCCTGGGGAACCAAGGAAGGTTCGCATCAGTGGGGACTTTAAGATAACAGTGAACCCGGTCCTTCACACCGTACAATATCCACTTCCGCGGATTGAAGATATTTTTGCCTCACTATCTGGAGGGAAACATTTCACTAAGATTGATCTGGCCCAGGCGTAGCTGCAAATGGAGGTAGAAGAAGCATCAAAAAAATACCTCACAATCAACACCCATAAAGGTCTCTACCAATACAACCGGCTGGTATTCGGGGTAGCATCAGCTCCGGCTATTTGGCAGAGGGCAATGGAACAAGTCCTGCAAGGGATCCCAGGGACCCAGTGTTATTTGGACGACATCCTGGTCACGGGCGAAAATGACAGTGATCACCTTGCCAACCTGGAGCAGGTGCTCACTAGATTGCAGGAATATGGGCTCCGAGCTAACCGCCCCAAATGCGAGTTTTTTAGAAAACAGATCTCATATTGTGGCCACGTTATCGATAAAGAGGGGTTACATAAGCCCCCAGAGAAGATTGAGGCAGTAGTCAAGGCTCCAGCACTGGAAAATGTGTCACAACTGAGGTCGTTCCTCGGGCTGGTAAACTACTACCATAAGTTCTTGCCAAATTTGTCTACAATACTACACCCACTGAACACCCTACTGCAAACTGGGGTGCCATGGAAGTGGAGTGACGAATGTAGACGAGCTTTCCAGAAGAGCAAAACACTAATCACATCGAAAGAGGTATTGGCCCATTACAACCCAGCATTACCAATTCGGTTGGCATGTGATGCGTCACCCTACGGCATTGGAGCGGTGCTGTCGCACAAATTCTCGGACAGCTCAGAGAGGCCAATAGCCTTTGCATCACGATCACTAACCTCAGCTATGTGTAACTACGCCCAGATTGACAGGGAGGCCCTCAGCCTAGTGTGGGGAGTGAAAAAGTTCAATCACTATCTGCACGGGCAGAAATTCACCTTGCTGACTGATCACCAGCCTCTTGTCTCCATTTGTAATCTGAAGAAGGGCGTTCCGGTGATGACTGCGCAACGACTACAAAGATGGTCACTTTTTCTAGGGGCGCACCACTATGAGATTGAATATAAGGGCACGAAACAGCATGGAAATGCTGATGGGCTATCACGCCTGCCACTGCCTACTGCGGAGGAAACACCAACAGTGGATCCTATTGAAATATTCCATTCGACTATAGTTGAATACCTACCGGTAACTAACGCTTGTATCGAAAAGGAAACCCAAAATGACCCGACACTGTCTTGGGTATATGATTTGACAGTGAAGGTGTAATGTATGTACCTTTAAGGGGGGGGAACTACTTTTTACAGCTCATATAAACTGTAGTACCGGCAGTGACCACCCCTGTATATAACACTGAGTAGTAATCTGTACAGATCAGTTGCAGTTTGAGCCACGTTGAGTAAACACCTATTGTACCGTTCTCCGCAGTCCGTTTCTTATTATACACGGACGTAACAGAAGGGATGGCCAGCACATGGCGACTCACTGTTGCCAGCATTCTCGCCAAGGAGAGAACAGCTGTCAGTGTGCCGGGGGATCTTGATGTGTGGATCACGAGTGGTAATTCCACCCAAGTTAAGGGATAGAGTGCTCAATGAGCTTCATGAGGGTCATCTGGGAGGGGTAAAAATGAAAAGCCTAGCCAGGGCTTATGTGTGGTGGCCGGGAATCGATAAACAAATCGAGGATATGACCAAGAGCTGCTCAGGATGCCAGAAAGTCCAAAATGCACCACCACAGGCCCCTCTACACCCATGGGAGTGGCCCTCATCTCCATGGCAACGGGTGCATATTGATTTTGCTGGTTCATTCATGGACTCAATGTTTTTAATAGCCGTGGATGCGCACTCGAAATGGCCTGAGGTCATCAAAATGTCCTCCACCACCACGGAGAAAACTATTGCCGTCCTACGGACCATTTTTGCCAGGAATGGCTTGCCAGAACAGATTTGCTCCGACAACGGACCACAGTTTGTGTCCGAAGAGTTCCGGAGGTTCTTGAAAAAGAATGGGGTAAGGCATTACACATCCGCCCCGTATCATCCAGCCACAAATGGATTGGCTGAGAGGTTCGTACAAACCTCTAAGAAGGCAATAAAGGCTATGTACAATGACAACATTCCGCTGCAGCACAAGGTGGACAATTTCCTGTTCGTCTACCGGAATGCGACACATGCAGTCACCAACCAGGCCCCAGCCATGATGTTCTTTAACCGAAGGTTAAGATCTCGCCTGGATTTGCTCAGACCAAACGTACGAAGAGATGTTGAGAGTAAGCAATTCCAGCACATCCATGAGAAGCCAACAAGGAGCTTCAATGTAGGGCAACCAGTCTTGGCCCGTGACTACCGAACAGAAAAATGGCAGCCAGGAACGATATGCACAAGGCAGGGCCCACTAATGTACACAGTGGACGTTGGGGAGAGCATCGTGAGACGCCATGCTGACCAGATCCTAGAGTCACAGGAACAAGTCAACCCCATGCCTCGCCCATACGTACCTGGTGATGAACCTGACGTACAGGTCGCATCTACCCCAGAAGCAGTAGCATCGGAAGCTGATGAACCAACCGACGACAGGGGGCCAGAATCGCCTCCGCACCAAGAGCAAGACACTCGGGAAAGGAGCTATCCAGAAAGGATCAGGAGGCCTCCCCAAAGACTGAATATATAAATAGACTATTTTCAGCTAATGTTGCATGTTGAAAGTGTTCATTGTAATTAGTTTGATATTTAATTGTTAAATGAGTGTTATGGTACTGTTAATCTAAAAGGGGAGGAATTGTAATGTATATACCTTTAAGGAGGGAACTCTTTTTTACAGCTCATGTATACTGCAGTACCGGCAGTGACCACACCTGTATATTGCACTGAGTAGTAATCTGTACAGGCAGTTCCACTGTGAGCCACGTTGAGTAAACACCTGTTGTACCGTTTCTCCTGCAGTCTGTGTCTTATTATACACAGACACAACACCTCTGAACACCAAAATTTCCCAATCTCCTAACAAAGTGGATAACTTCACATTTCTCCACATTATATTCCATGCTATGTTCTTGCCCAATTCCTTAGCCTGTCTATATCCCCTTGAAGCCTCTTTGCATCCTCCTCACAACTTACATTCCCACCCAGCTTTGTATCATCAGCAAACTTGGATATATTGGCCTAGAAATTCAGTTGCGTTCGCCAGCCGTTAACGCCATAAGAGGGGTAGATTTCCAGCACTAGGCACTTAGCGCCCGGGCGCAGGCCGGTCTGCGCCAACGCCCAACTTCAGTTGACATTTAGCGCCGGCGCAAAGTGTTTGCGCGCGCAGCTTATGACGTCATTTCGTCGTGCAACGCTGTTTGTGCGCCCCAAACCGGAAATTCAGTGGCGCCCGCCCAATGTGGGCGTGGCGCTGTTAAGAATTGTGAAGTGGAACGCAGCAGAGGCCCTGCGGGCCTCGGGGAGCGCTAATTAAAGGGCACTTACACTGAACTATAAAGGCCAGCCATTTTGCTGCAATGACTTTAGTGCTTTGGATTTCTGGACAGAGACCAAGGAACAGACCTTACTGATTTGGGACAACATAGGAGAGGTATTTTTGGCTTCTGGCCAGAGCTTGGAAATTTGACTCTTTGTGATTTCACTGTTTGCAAGTTTATTATGGGGGCTGCATGGGGTTCCAACCCTCAGTTCCAGCATTATGTGCGAAGGGCTCGCAGACGCTGTGTGAGAGGGGCAGCCATGCCTAGACGCAGAGGGGCCATCAGGCGTCGGCAACGTAGGCCTTACCCACTCAGGGAATACCGGCAGCAGGTGTCCTATCTCACCATGACTGCCGCGCATTGTGTTAAGAGGCTGCGCTTCAGAAGGGAGGTGGTTGCAGAGATCTGCCAGCTGCTTCACAGAGATCTGCGTCCACAGCTGATGTGCAGGACCTCTCTGTCGGTGGAAGTGAAGGTCACGGTGGCTCTGAACTTTTATGCAAGCGGCTCCTTCCAAGCCGCTGCTGGGGACATAGCGAACATCTCCCAGTTCGCCGTGCATCGCTGCATCCGGCAGGTCACCGATGTCCTTTTCGCAAGGAGACACCAATTCATCTCCTTCCCCATGACCCTAGAGAGGCAGGAGCAGCGTGCAGTCGGATTTGCCAGGATCGCCGACTTCCCCATGGTGCAGGGCGCCATTGACTGCACGCATGTGGCTATGCGGGCACCTATCGACAATGCCGAGGATTACCGCAACCGGAAGGGCTACCATTCCCTCAATGTACAGCTGGTGTGTGACCACAGGCAGCGCATCCTAGCTGTCAATGCCCGCTTTCCAGGAAGCTGCCACGATGCATTTATCCTGCGCCAGACTACTGTGGCTGACATGTTCGAGGCACAGCCTCCACCAAGGGGATGGCTTATCGGGGACAAGGGCTACCCTTTGTGCACATGGCTCATGACCCCGCTCCGCGCGCCCAGGACCCCTGCGGAGGAGGCATACAACGAAAGCCATCAAGCCACAAGGAACATCATAGAGCAAACGATTGGCGTCCTGAAGCAACGGTTCCGCTGCCTGGATCGATCCGGCGGATCTCTACAGTATTCGCCGGATAGAGTCTCCCAGTTCGTCGTCGTTTGCTGCATGCTGTACAACCTGGCTATCCGCAGGACTCAGGCACTGCCACCTCACGTTGGGCCACCACCTCAGGAGGACGAGCAGGAGGACCATGAGGAGGAGGAGGAGGAGGAGTACCAGCCCAGAAGGGAGCCACAAGGTCCAAGGGCTGTCCGCCGGCGGCTTATTGAACGACACTTCTAGGCCCCCTGTCAGGGAATGGCTTGTGGCAATGAACGCACCTGAATGCAGCCGCTCCGCAAGCCCTCAGCCGGTTAACGCAACAACCACTTGAAACATGACACCTGGACAAGCTGAATAAATAAAAAGCTTTATTTAACAAACTCAGGGCCCTTCCCACATGAAACAGAAAAACAGACAAGACCCCAGAAAAACAGTGAAAAACATATCTCACTCCCACAACCTGGGGAGGAATAACAAAACTTGTCAATCCAATTGGCCTTCATCTTCGGCCTTTCCAAAATAAGCCCCCCCCTCCAGAACACAAACACCCCCATATAAAAAAAACAGTTGCCGACACCCTCTACTTGGTGTGCCGAGAGGGCGAGTCCTTGTGCAGGCTTCTCCGGCCCCTGCCCGACCTGTTGCTCCGCCTCAACCTGGGCCCTGTGGGTGTTGGAAGGCTGGGAAAGGCTCCTGAGGGCCGCAATGCGTAACGGCAGATGCCCTTGGGGGTCGGCCTAGACGAGGTCCGGCCCTGGAGGGTCCGGCTGCTGACTGCTGCAGCTGTGGCTGGGCAGCATCAGTCTCTGCAGCAGCTCGTCGCACCTTGGCTGGGGGAGTGGCAGTGGCGGCTGCAGCAATGGGGGCAAGCTGGCTGATGCCAGGCGCTCGCTGGTCGCCAGTGACATTGGCACTCGGCCGGGCTGGCACTGCAGCAAGCGCAGCAATCTGGTGGAGGCCAGACTGCTGTGCTGCAGCAGGGCGGCGGGTGCCCTGTCGATGCTTCCGTGACACAGTGAGTGTGGCAGAAGTGAGTGCCCGAACTGCCCTGTTCTGTGCCCGCATCAGATCAGCCAGTGTCTGCACGGCACCACTCATGAACTCGCGACTCGCGTCCTGTGCTGCCGCGAGTTGGTCGACACCCCTGGCCTGTGCTGCCGCGAGTTGCTCGACACCCCTGGCCTGTGAGTCCCCGAAAGCGGCCACACTATGAGCCAGGGACTCAATGGCCTGAGGCAACTGTCCCACAACCCCCATGAACTCGTTGTGGCGCCGCTCGGAGGCCGCGGACATTTCATCAAGGAGGCGCACCTCCTGGGCGAGGACCGTCTCCGGACTGGAGGGCAGACTCTCCATCTGGGGAGAAGGCCGCCGAGCTGCCCGACCCTTCCCGCGTGCCTGGACGCCACTGGGCCCAGCAACTGCCCTTGCCTGCAACACTTCCCCCCTCTGGGGAGAAGGCAGCCGTGCTGCCCGACCCTTCCCGCCTGCCTGGACGCCACTGGGCCCAGGAGCTGCACCCCCCTGCAACACTTCCCCCTGGCTCTCCTCCAGGCAAGACGTGTCCCCTCCATTGCCATCCCCTGGCACGGATGAGGGTTCCCCCGATGTGCCGCCTTCCTCTTGGTCCTCGTCGTCCTCCTCTTCCGAGGGACTGGCACTCTCAGCTTCATGGACCTCCTCCTCACCAGCTGAAAGCAGGAAGGCACAAGAGTAGCTTTAGAGTGAGGACAGGGCGTCAGCGAGGGAGGCATGAGTGGTGGCATTATGCGCATTGGTCGGACAGTGGCAAAGGATGTAGATCTGAAGCGCAAGGGGAACGAGAGAGGTCCAAACGGTCATGTCCTTACCATTGGGGCCCAGCACAGGGTCGGCATCTCCAATAGCAACGGGGCCAACCACCTGGCCACGCATGAGTCGAGCCACGCGCTCCTCCAGGTCACTGAGCTCCTGGAACTGGCCACGGCCTCCCCCAGTGACATTCCGGCTCTTCATATTCTTGGCCAGCTTGGCCTGCAAGAGAAAGGATGGCCTCTAAGTACAGTGTGTTGCCCTGTTGTTGTCTGCACTGCCTCCCATGGTCGATTAGCATGGCCAGTGTGGTGCCCTGTTGTTGTGTGCACTGCCTCCCATGGTTGAATAGCATGGCCAGTGTGGTGCCCTGTTGTTGTGTGCACTGCCTCCCATGGTCGAATAGCTTGGCCAGTGTGTAAAGTGCAGAAAGTGCTATTGATGATCATGCCAGTGCCATAGCTGCGGGAGGAGGGCTGGCCATTAGGCCTTTGAGGTCCCTTTGCCCATAATGTGAGGTGCACATGCAAGGATGAGGAGGACACTGGAAAGGGTACTCACCCTGACCATCCAAGTGAGGTCGTTGTACTTCTTGCGGCATTGGTCCGCACTCCTGGGGACATCGCTGGTGGATGACACCCTGTGGGCGATTTCCCTCCAGGCTCTCCTGTACTGCCTCCTGGGAGCCTTCTTGCCACTGTCCGGGCACAAGATCTCTCTTCTCTTTTCAAAAGCCTTAAGCAGCACCCTCAAAGCATGCTCTGAGAAGCGCTGCGCTCGTTCACGGGCCTTCTGCATAGCTTCAGGCGCTATTTGGGTCCACCAGCAGTGTTCAGGCCTAGCTGCAGGGCTCCACTATCCAGGGCGTGGCAGCAGACAAAGTCGACCCTTCCCCCTTTAAGAGCTGGCCGGCGTCAGGGTGTCTGCTGTCAATCAAAACATGACCGCACCTGCGCTGCGCCCGGCCTCGGCGTTATCAGTCTGCACCGCCGGCTTAGCGCCTAAAGATAGGAGTGCAACGCCAGTTTCAGCGCTCGCCCAAACTCCTTGGCCAAATCTACTGAATTTCGGCGAAGTGGCCTACACTTTCCGGCGGGCGCTAACTTTAGCGCCCGCCCGACTTTAGCGCCCCAGAAGTGGCGCGACTGAATTTCTAGGCCATTACATTTTGTTCCCTCATCCAAATCATTGATATAAACGGAGGCATTTGTTGTTCAAAGAAATTAATGGTGATCCCTGCACACTAAACAATATTCCTGTATCATATACCCTTCCTATCACATAGTGCAATATAATTAGATCTTTCATAAGAACATAAGAATTAGGAGCAGGAGTAGGCCATACAGCCCTTCAAGCCTGCTCCACCATTCAATAAGCTCATGACTGATCTTCGACCTCAACTCCACTTTCCCGCCGAATCTCCATATCCCTTGATTCCCGGAGAGTCCAAAAATCTACCTCTCTCAGACTTGAATATACTCAAAGACTCCGCATGCACAGCCCTCTGGGGCAGAGAATTACAAAGATTCACAACTCTCTAAGTGAAGAAATTCCTCCTCATCTCAGTCGCAAATGGCCGACCCCTTATCCTGATATTATGCCCCCTAGTTCTAGACTGTCCAGCCAGGGGAAGCAACCTCTCAGCATCTACCCTATCAAACCCCTCAGAATCGTGTATGTTTCAATGAGATCACCTCTCATTCTTCTGAACTCCAGAGAGTATAGGCCCATTCTACACAATCTCTCCTTATAGGGCAACCCTATCATCAATCTAGTGAACCTTCGTTGCACTGCCTCTGAGGCATGTATGTCCTTTCACAGATAAGGAGACCAAAACTGTGCACAGTACTCCAGGTGTGGTCTCACCAAAGCCCTGTACAATTGTAGTAAGACTTCCATACTCTTGTATTCCAACCCCCTTGCAATAAAGACCAACATGCCGTTTGCCTTCCTAATTGCTTGCTGTACCTGCATGCTAACTTTCTGTGTTTCTTGGACGAGGACACCTAAATCTCTCTGAACACCAATATTTAATAGTTTCTCACCATTTAAAAAATATTCTGTTTTTCTATTCTTCCTAACAAAGTGAATAACCTCACATTTCCCCACATTTTACTCCATCTGCCATGTTATTGCCCACTCGCTTAACCTGCCTAAATCCATTTGCAGACTCTTTGTGCCCTCAGAGCTTACTTTCTCACCTAGCTTTGTATCGTCAGCAAACTTGGATACATTACACTCGGTCCCTTCATCTAAGTCATTTAATATAGATTGTAAATAGCTGAGGCCCAAGCACTGATCATTGCAGCACTCTACTAGTTAAAGCCTGCTAACTGTAAAATGACCCGTTTATCCCTACTCTGTCTTCTGTACATTAACCAATCCTCTATCCATGCTAATATATTACCCCCAACCCCATGAGCCCTTATGTTGCATAGCAACGTTTTACATGGCACCTTATCGAATGTCTTTTGGATATCCAAATATACTACATCCACTGGTTCCCCTTTATCTACCCTACTAGTTACATCCTCCAAAGACTCTAATAAATTTGTTAAACATGATTTCCCTTTCATTAAACCATGTTGACTCTGCCTAATCATATTATGATTTTCTAAGTGCCCTGTTACCACTTCCTTAATAATGGATTCCAGCATTTTCCTGATGACTGATGTCAGGCTAACTGGCCTGTAGTTGTTTGTTTTCTCTCTCCCTCCTTTCTTGAATAGCGGGGTTACATTTACTACCTTCCAATCCACTGGGACCGTTCTAGAATCTAGGGAATTTTGGATGATCACAACCAACGTATCCACTATCTCTGCAGCAACCTCTTTTAGAACCTTCGGATGTAGGCCGTCAGGTCCAGGGGATTTGTCGGCTTTTAGTCCTATTAGTTTCTCGAGTACTTTTTCTCTACTGGTAATAACCACTTCACTATTACCTCACTATTATTAGCCCCTTGGTTCCCCATATTTTTGGTATGCTTTTTGTGCCTTCTACCGTGAAGACAGATACAAAATATTTGCTTTCCTTATTCCCCATTATAATTTCACCTGTCTCAGCCTCTAATGGACCAATGCTTACTTTTGCCTACTCTCTTCCTTTTTACATACTTGTAGAAGCTCTTACAACCTGTTTGTATTCTCAGTATCCTATAAAATCAGTTCCATTATGCAGACATCTTGTCAGTATGTTCCTATTGTATGCATTATTGAAATATTCACTGTAGTTGAAATCTACAGTGGTTAGTTATCTTGATTAGGGTAATAAAGGTGATTGAGAATTTGACTTATTGGACACTCACGATTACCTCTGTAGGTCAAAGAACACTAGCTTACTATCTATAGCCTGAAAGCTCCAGTACACATTTTGTTTATTGTATCCCTGAGCTGAAGGAAACAGTTCGTTTCAGGACTGCAATACTTTGGTAAATTGTGCACTTGTTTCACTTCAGGATCCTGACATGAAACTGTCTAAGCACCTTGTTGCTAGGTTGTAATTTTTTATAACTGAACTTGCATTTGCTACTTTTTCTGTTTCATCACACTGCCTATCAGCAGTGTTTAATCAGCTGGCTTCTAATGCATTGATATTTTTTGGCAAAATAGATTGCCCTATAAAAGGTGTCTTACTGTATCAGAATTTGACATGACATCTGAATAATTTATACAGATTATGGGTTTCATACACTTACTCAGAAAGCTGGTTTTGGAAAATTACACTTGCCACTTACCAGTGCGAATTACTTTGGCTGCGATCTTACCTGAAGAGGTGAGTTGGGAGCGGGTCAGCTGACTTGCGGGTTCCGATCCCGCCCCCAATGATTGGGGGCAAGGTATTGACTTGGATAGAGAACTGGTTGGCGGACAGAAGGCAGAGTGTTGGAATAAACGGGTCGTTTTCCGAGTGGCAGGCAGTGACTAGTGGGGTACCACAAGGATCGGTCCTAGGACCCCAGCTGTTCACAATATATATTAATGATCTGGACGAGGGAATTGGATGTAATATCTCCAAATTTGCAGACGACACAAAGCTGGGTGGGAGGGTAAGCTGTGAGGAGGATGTCGAGAAACTCCAGTATGATTTGGACAGATTGGGTGATTGGGCAGCAACATGGCAAATGCACTATAATGTGGATAAATGTGAGGTTATCCACTTTGGTGGCAAAAACAGGAAGGCAGATTATTATTTGAATGGCAATAGATTGGGAGAAGGGGAAGTGCAAAGAGACCTGGGTGTTCTTGTGCACCAGTCGCTGAAGGTAAGCATGCAGGTGCAGCAGGCGGTTAAGAAGGCAAATGGTATGTTGGCCTTCGTAGCAAGAGGGTTCGAGTACAGGAACAAGGATGTCTTGCTACAGCTGTACAGGGCCTTGGTGAGACCGCACCTTGAGCATTGTGTGCAGTTTTGGTCGCCTTACCTGAGGAAGGACGTTCTTGCCATGGAAGGAGTACAGCGAAGATTCACCAGGCTGATACCCGGGATGGCAGGAATGACGTATGAGGAGAGATTGTGTCGATTGGGCTTATACTCACTGGAGTTTAGAAGATTGAGAGGGGATCTCATCGAAACCTATAAAATTCTGTCAGGCCTGGACAGACTAGATGCAGGAAGGATGTTTATGATGGCCGGGGAATCCAGAACCAGTGGTCATAGTCTAAGGATAAGGGGAAAGCCACTTAGGACTGAAATGAGGAGGAATTTCTTCACCCAGAGAGTGGTGAACCTGTGGAATTCTCTGCCACAGAGGGTGGTGGAGGCCAGTTCATTAAATAAATTCAAAAAGGAGTTGGATATATTTCTTAAGGCTAAAGGGATCAAAGGATATGGGGAGAAGGCAGGGACAGGGTACTGAATTTGGATGATCAGCCATGATCTCATTGAATGGCGGAGCAGGCTCGAAGGGCCGAATGGCCTACTCCTGCTCCTATCTTCTATGTCTATGTCTATGTCAGATGCTATTTTGCGTCAATTGGCCTTGTTAAGCCCACATGCGGGCTTGCCGGCCAATTAATAGGAAGCCGGTGTCAGATGACGTCAGTTGATGACGCGTCATCTGCCGGTTTTCTTAAAGGGGACATGCTCATTTTTGTTTGACAGATGATTTTTCAGTGTTTGACAGCATTGAAGTGCTGCAAACACTGCCAATTACTGTACAAAGGTGAGCCCTTGCACCCAGGCTCTCCAGTGATAAAACCGATGGAAGCTGCAGGTGAGGTTACAGAAGCAATCTGTCACTGGTGAGGGAGGTTCTCCCAATGAGCTGGGACTACACAAACACTTCAAACCTTATTATCTACAGAAAAGTCTAACTACATTAAAAATGATTTTCCCAGCATTTCCTTACCTCTGAAATTCACTAGTGTACCATTGGATCCTTCACACCACTTCTGCAGCTGTCATCAATGAAGAAACATTACAGTAGACTCACAACACGCCACACTTACCTGGCGTGGTGTCCAGGCATCAGGAAGCCCACAGTCGACCTGGCAAAATTGGAAAAAGCCTCTTAACTGCCTGTTAACAAGCAGTTAAGTGGCTATAATCCTCTTCCCGCCACTAGGAGTTGGGTCCCTGCGCAAATCGGGGCCCGACTCCCGTGTTGGAAGCGGGTTCGGGACTCGCTGCCAATCTTTTTGATTTTGCCAGCAGTCCCACCTCCAAACCCAACCCCTGAGCGCTGGCAAAATCGCCCCCTCACTCTGTTGAATTAAAAACACAGCATTTCACCTACTTGTAGTTATCACTAATGCACGTTTCTCCATTCACTTCCAATTGTTTATTACTTCTTTCTGTGTAGTTCCTATTACCTTTGGTCCTTTGCAATCTGCTGCAGCTGTTTCTTTCCACTTGCCCAGCTCCCTATTGATATGGAAGCTCATTTCATTTTTTTTGGTATACATTGCATGTGGTTAAAGTTCAAGTAACAGTCTTGGGTAATTGTTACTTGAACTTTTAATCGTGTGAAGTCTATACCAAGGTATCAGCCTTAGCTCAGTGGTCGCATTCCTGGCTCTGGTCAGAAGGTTGTGTGTTCAAGCCCCATTCCAGAGACATGAGCACATAATCTAGGCTGGCACTTCTGTGCAGTATTGAGGAAGTGTTGCACTGTCAGAGGTGCCACCTTTCAGATGAGATGTTAAACCCAGGCCATGTCTGCCTTCTCAAAGGGATGTAAAAGATGGCTGCGTTTATTGGTTACGCTTATTTGCACCACAAGTGGGTTGGACCAAATTTCTGATTGGTCCCCTTGAAGGACAAGACACACCCAACAGTTTGTCTGGAATGTGCAATTTGATCCTGTCTGCTGGAGAGTAATTCAAGGTCACTGCAATGTGTAGTTTGATCCATACATTGTCACAGGCAGGCTCCCCAAGCCAAGCTGCTCCAGTGCAGCCATGACAGTGGCATCTACCTGTTAATGTGGCGGGTCACCTAGAAAAGCAAGATAACTCTCACAGGCCGTGTACGGCCTGCCCTGTCGACCTCCTCCCAATCAGCAGTTGAGTGATATAAAATAAAATGCTGGAAATGCTCAGCAAGTCAGGCAGCATCTGTGGAGAGAGAAGCAGAGTTGGTGTTTCAGGTTGCCGACCTTTCATCAGAACGTGAAACGTTAGCTCTGTTCTCTTTCCGTAAATGCTGCCTGATTTGCTGAATGTTTCCAGCATAAAAGATCCCATAGCATTATTTAAAGAAGAGTAAGGAAGATCTCCCGGAGTCCTGGCCAACATTTATCCCTCAACTAACACTTAAAATAGATGATCTGGTCATTTATTTCATGTTTATGTGAGCTTGCTGTGCGAAAATTGGCTGGAATGTCTCCTACATTGGCTATAAAGCACTTTGGGACATCCTGAGGTTATGAAAGGCACTATATAAATGAAAGTCTTTCATTTTTTCTTTTAACTGAGGAGTTAATGTTAACAATAAAGAAAATGAAATTTTATATATGCCTATTTTCCAAGCGACATGCATAACATATACCAACTCTGTTCGGGGATTGAGAAGCAGGTTTTAGGTAAGTTTTTTTAATTCATTTTTGTTTTAGTTCATTTTAATTCTAGTCTATCTTTATAAATTCCAGAAGTCTGAAAAGCAAAAAGATTAATATTGAATTACTAGATTATGGGCATACTTACATATAATCAATGAAACTGGGTTGCAATGAATAGTAACAAAGAACTATTATTCATATATAGAACAGTGACTAATAATGCCAGGCCTGCACTCAACTTCACAACAGAGGCAGAAATAAATGCAAAACAAGACTGCTATATTGTACAGACTTTAATGGATTAAACCACCAAATACTGTCCAATGTGTCAATTAAACTGTAAATGCATTGTTTAGCATCAAACATTCTGGATTAAAAATGTGTTAGATTTTCCACATTTTTGCTACCTGTTTTCAAGCAGGTTTTGGGAAGGCAGAAGCCATTCTGCTGGTTCCCCAACCTTCAACACTACTTCCGGAATTTTCCACTGGAAGTGACGGTGGAAGTTGAAAACATCCATCCACCTTTGGGCGAGCCTATACAAGCATGTAGGTTAATAATGAAAGGATATTATCCAATGTATTTACCATAATTAACGCCTTAGCACTGCTAGGCATCAGAATCATTGTGACATTCTTGGCATCCAGCGTTGCTAAAGTACAGGGGGTGGGTGGTGGCGGGGAATGTGGTGTGGGTTAAAAATAAAAATCCACCTTGCCTAGTGCAATCAATCAGAGAGTGGGAGATTCAAAATACATTTTTAAAAACACTGCACTGTAGGGGGTGACCCACACTGGAAGTACCACTGGGAGCCTAAGATCAACATTAAAACAAGCCTGTGCCTGCAAGATCCAAATCTATGCCAAAAATCTAAATGAATGCATCAGTTCAATAACAAAAAAACATAGAGAAGGTACATTAAGTGCCTTGGTCCTATTTCTGGGACGAAGAGAGCACACAACTAATTTCATAAAAGACATACAATACCCCCCTTCCCCCACTCACTGACATCCATATCTCCACAAACCACTGCTGCAAAGACACATGTTGCTATCCACTGAAGAGATTAGTTATACTTATCACATTAGAAAGAACTTTTGAAAATAAAATTGAGAACATAGTTGTAAGATTTTGCCCAATGAACAAAGCATAAACAAATAATGAGCCACTCTAAAGGCAAACTGAGCAACTGACTGGATGATCATTGCATGTATAAAATGCCATCTGCATACAGTGAAGCTATCTACACCGATGAGGTAAAACATGAGATGCTTGTCTGTTTATAATAACACAGCATACAGTGCACATCACTAACATGGCTCTAATATGGCAAGACATGTCTCAGCAGAGTCAAAGGATGATCAATTAAAGATCTGTCTCAAAAGCTGTCATCTTTTGTGCATGGGCTGATTACTGACTTCAAATAGCCCAAACAAATGCCCCATTGCATTAACTTCTTCAAGAAGAAAACAGTTGAGACTTCTACATGACAAAACAGAACTTCTGATGTAACCTCAAGTGCAGGTTAACTTTGCACAGAAATGAGGAGTACAGACAAATCCACAATAAGATGTCATAGTAAACCTGCAAGAGCAATGTAGGGCTTGAAAATAATAAATCAATACTGCAATGGTGACATCAATCCAATGGAATTTTTTCATCAAAGTATATTCAAAATATCCTATGGAGCTAAAACCACAGAACCATCCACAGAAAATTAATTTCCTACACGTGTAGATAGTTACAGTATTGGTAACTATGTAAGGAGCAAAAGTGGAACTTGACAACAATTATCATGCAGTACAACATTCTAAAAAATCTGTTTATATTGAGATTGCATATATATGACTTTGAGTAAGTATACAATTTGAAATGTTAAAGGATATGTCATTAATATAAGTTAAAAAAAATTGTGTTCAGTTTAAAAGCAAAACTTTCTCAAGCTTATGATGAGTTCAAATGTTTTCTGTTTAAAGAGAGAATCCTAATTTTATTGGCCTCTAGTGGATTCTTTTAAAATAGTTAAAGTGTATATGCATAACTCTCTTGCACAACTCAGCTGTTTGTAAAGTCCAGGATAGGTTTCACATTCAAATAAACCAAGAGACAGATTGGGATCAGCAATCACACTTAGACTGAATTTTGTAGACAGGAAGTTTAGAGAAGATTTATGTTCCTTTTAAGTAAGGATGTAATTTTGTTAGGGGATCTTCAATGAAGCATATCAATCACATCGTTGGTTCAAAAATATTTTGTTTGGGGAAATTCACAGAGTAGTCTGAGTGGGAAAATTCACTGTTCTGGAGTTGTCATGAATATCTTTTATTAGATACCAATGGACTGAAAAGTAGCTAACTGAGGGTAAAAAAATTCAGTGCTAGGAGGTGGAGAACAGATGATAGTGACTGCAGAAGAGAGGCCTGATGATAGAGAATAGGTAGAGTATGGGGGGGAAAAAGAGATATGCATGGCCACTGATTCAGTTTTCATGGAAAAATGGGTGGAATCATGGAATTCAATCCCCACAACACCAGCAAATATCCTGGAATACCATGTAATAAAAATGGAATTTGACTTTTTCGGTCACTATAAACCAATGGCCCGAATTATAAACGGATGGAATCAGCAATTCAAATCCCAAAACGCTGTTAAAAATCCAGGAATGCCAAATAATAAAAATTGAATTTGTTGTATTTAGTTCCTGTAAATCAGTGACAGTGAATGGAGGAGCAATCTTAAGGATCAGTATATTATTATTATATTTGTGTCATCAAAGAAAAAGTCAAGTCTGAGAAAAGAAAGTCTTAAAGAGATTAATAATGTGCAGGATCTATGACCTCTGTGACATCATTACAGCCCACTTATCACTGAATATATCTGAATTTGTTAAAGTTTGAAAAGTAATCTCAATGAAGCAAAGCATATTGTTGGTTCCTAAATATTTTGTATAACTGCCAGAAGACCAATCTTTCCATTGTAGCACTGGGTGGCTGCTGATTTGCATCAATATAACCGGTTTGTTTGCAAGTGTTTCTGAATGCAGTGTCAGGAAACAAGATGCTTATGTAGCTCCTTCAATATAAAGATAGTCAACTCAGGGCAGTATTAAGACATATGGTACTTTGGTCTCTTAAATAGGGTTTTGGGTGTTTACTTGAGCACCCCTACGGTAATTGGGAATGCAACAATTCTTAAAAAGTAGCATTGTCAATGAAAAGATTTAGTGAGGTGTGAAGAAATTTCTTGAGACTAGAGGCATAATCTGGTGATCCAATTCTCCCCACTGTGTCCATTTCTGTGAAACTCCATTTGCTTTCTCCCAGTTGCCACTTGCTCCCCCTCCCTACCTAGCCAATCCTATAGGTTTCCCACATTGTCTTAGCCTTTTGTCTTTCTGGCTTTAAACAGAAGAGCAAGGAACAAAGTTCTAAGGGGCAGGGAGCATCAGGAGCTGGTGAAGAATGGCTGGGATGGAGGTCAGGCTCCTGCCCCTACTGCCATCAGTTACTAGGGTTTGTGCTGCCCGGCTGAACACCGTTCAAAGACATTGCTGGGCTTTGTTCGACTGTGCAGGGATTAGGCCGAGCAGTCTGAGAATTTGCCTTCTAATTAAAAAGGATAAAAGATGGAAGTAGCATGAGACTAAAACGTTGCAATGTTACTTCACAGGCTGGTGCCTGGTCACAAGACTTCCCAAGAAGTAGTGAAGTTCTTCAGTTTTTAGAATTACGATTCAACCATCCTAAAAAGTGAATTCTCATTCATTTCTGAAATTAACAATAATTGTCCTTTAAACAGGTCATGACATAATTCATTACAAATATGAACGTACCTTTTTTTTTAACGTGAACAACCTAAAGCTTTTATTCATAACTGAAATGTGAGCATGTACTAAAATGTTTAAGTGTTTCAGCAATGTCTTTAAACAGAAAACTTCTTCAGTGAAGTACTGTTAACTGAATATGCTGTTTGGATGTTATTTGGCATTTTACCTGCCACTGGATAACATTTGACAAAAATCAAATATGGTATGACTCATTATCAGAGGAACCTGATGTTTCCAGAATGAATTCAAAGCTGTGTTTAAGACTTTGCCAGGAGTCACACACTCAGAAGTTTTTGGTGTTTTGTGAAAGACTGTTTGAATCACAAATGCTGTTAAAGGGCTTTCATTCCTATGAACAATGTGCCATAACTCACCATCACCTGTGAGATATTCTCCAGCTAATACAACTAATCTGTGTACAGAATAGAATAAAATACACTAAAGACTCTTAGTACCTGTTACTCTAATTCAAACTGTAATGTGTCCAAAAGATTTCTTATCTATTATGGTTCATACATCTTGGTGGTGTTAAGCTTGTTCAGATCTAACTTGCTTTGTTTGTATCTTACATATTGGAGAGCTTGATCTAGGTTCACCCTGTCAAATCTATTTTAACATTTGTGTAAAATTAAACAAATTGCTTCTACTTAGAACATGTCTGGGATGTGTTCTGATTAATCTAATTCAAAGCCTTGACTCTTCCAAGTGTGCTTAGGCAAATCCATGCAAAACTCCTATATTTATGAGCAAAGAGCTCTTGACAAGCACAAAGGCTCCACTTAACTGTCACAACTTTCCCTTGGCAAATCAGCATTGGAAGTAGTTAGATGTTCCTGAGAGAAGTGGCACTACCTCTTTATGAATTAAGGTGGGTCTGACTGCAGGTGATTCTTGTTTGGTCCAGGCTTGCTCAATCCTTATTAAGAAAAGAGCAAATGCCAGTGGTAGTTTGTACAGGAACTGATGCTGAGCTGATATGAATTGGCTCTCAGTGGAAAATGCGGCATGCGTGTTGGGGGTCTGGTGTTGTTTAAGCTTCTCAACTCATGTTGCATAAAAGCAAAATGGTTAGCCTCTCGTTCCCGCACTTCTCATGTTTCTTTGTGGTAGCGAGGAAGCAATAAAGTATACCAAATTGTTTACTATACCAAGGTTTCCCTCTAATGTTCAGGTATTGGAGTACCAGAGATAAATGATTTTATGAGGGGAAAATAAAATTCATTTTCAAATATGAATCCCATCAGTACAGTACTATCCCATAATTCTTTGGTGTTGTCACATCACTGGACTGCAATGCATCCATTCATTATTCATATTAATATAGCATTCTTATCACTGAAAACATCCCTTCATATGAAAAGATTACTTCTCTACTGCAGAAACTATTATCTTAACATTTTATGTATTGATTTTATATTTGATTTTACTGTTTTTGACATTTACATTAGAAAATAAACTGAAATGGTTTGAGGAATCTTGTATTATACCTTGTTAATGAAAAGCGCACCGCAATGCAAAAGTACCAGTAATCTGGACTGTAAGGTAACTCTTTAAAGCAATTCCTAGTTTTGCATTTCAGTATCCTGAACTTTATAGGTATCCTCATCTGCCTCAGTAAGAAACTTTGGGGGTGAAATTCCATAGCGCTGAAAAATGGGCGCGGGCACCACAATATGCCCGCGCCCACTCAAGGAGCGCAGGCAGCATGTCAACTTCATGTTGCCTGCTAATTATAATGATTGTAGCGCACAGCCCAGCGCTGAACATGCTGCTGACAGGCTGTGTGCTCAGCAGGGGGCCGAAGTACTTGATGTTCAAGCAAGGCTAGCTTTACCTAAAGCTAGCCTGCACCTCTTAAAGGCAGTCTGCACCTCTTAAAGGTGAGCTGCCTTCTGCTGATAAAAAATGGTAAAAGTGCTTCAGCACTAACCCAAATGGCTCAACAGCCAGGGAAGGGGCACTCAGGGTCTCGGACGCAGCACTCGAGCTTTGTGCTGGGGGTGGGGGGGGCAACACTGGAAGAGAGATCCTCTACCCACAGGGGCCAGGAAGCCTTCCAGAAAGAATGATGTGGGACCAGATCACTGAGCCCACCACTGCCAGCAGTGTCACCCCATCACCTGGCTCAAGTGCCCAAAAAAGCTTCATGACCTCAGATGAGTGGTCAAGGTCAGTGAATGCATCTTCAAAAGCTGTCTCTTACCAACTGCCCCACTAGCCTCACACACTGGTCAATGCACGACCCCCTCATCACTCACCTACCAACAATCGCTACCCCTCATCACTCACCTACCAACAATCGCTACCAAACACGAGGCACACCTCACATTCCTAGCTTCACCTCAACCCCCTGGAGGAGACGGTGCTGGCCATTCTTGGCAGGGGCATGGCTGAGCCCTTAGCTGGCAGCAGGGCTGAAAGAATACAAGATGCTGTATCCTCATACGTTATCCTCCTTCTCACATCCCACTTCCCCCTCATCCCACAATATCTTCTGATTTGCAAGCTGTACATGGTGTAAACATGCACCTCTTGCTTTACCCTCCCTCTCCTCACCACAACCCTACCCTTGTGCCTTCCTCATTTCACACATCTGCGAAATCCAGCCTGCCCAGCCAATGGGTCAAGAAGAAGAGGGAGAGGAGAGTGAAGGAAAAGAAGAAGAAACACCGGCACTCAATTTGACACTCCCAGCCACCAGCTGCTCGAGGTCATCCTGCAAGGCCAACTCCACTGTCCCCCATTGAACGCCAGCAGCCTTCCACCAGCCATGCTGCAGCCACTGGGATAGCACTGCATAACAGCACTAGGATAGGCAAAGGCACATGCAAGACACTCACTAAGGGAATGCACAAGGGTGTTTAGTTGATTTTTTGATGTAATATTGGATGCATATGTGGATAAAGTTGGATTATAAAGTTTGCTTTCTGCCAGTATTGTGGCTGAGGATACTGTGATGGTCAATAACAGAGGTAAGGTAAGGTGTGGGACAAAGGTTGAAAGGGGAATTTGGGTTTTATTCACTGGCACCGCAGGCGGGTGATTCGATCCTGGATATCCCGGCCAGAAAGAGGCTGTCTGTTTTGCTTCCTCCGCTTCTGCTTCTTCCTCTTCCTCCTCCTCCCCTTCTGCTTCCTCCTGCCTCTGCGAACAGCTTGTCCCCTTTGCTGCCTCTGTTCCATCTCCATGTCATGCTGCAGCCCAAGGGGAACTGCAACTAGAGCCCTCGGGACTGGGAGCAAGTGATGTCCTCAGAGGCCTTCCTTTCAGAGCCAAAGTCTTGCAAACATCCAGCAGCACTCCCTTCTCACTTTAACAACCTTTTAAATGTATTGCTCCAAGCCACTACTCCAATAAGATGTAAAGAAACCAGTACAAAAGAAAAAATCAAAACATACCTGAAGGTTGCGTGTGTCCCTTTAAGAAGTGCTGGTGGGGGGATCGTTGTACAGCTGAACGCACATTCTGCTGTGTGTGCTTTGGAGAGGGCGTTGAGGAGCGGCGATGTCCAAAATACGAGGTCGGCGTCAATTCAGCATTGCACGCTGATTGACATTACGATCTGACTAATTTCCATATCTGCAGCAAACGCAGGCAACGGCAGCGCTGCTGACCTGCCCAAAATGGCGGCCACCGCGTTCTGCACCGGAAGTGAGCGGTAGCCAGGCAGCCGCCATTTTTTCACCCAAACCGGCCTTATCAGCCACGCTAATGGGCCAAAATTCACAGCCTTCATCTTTGAGTTTGTTTGTCCCAACATTTGTTTTGCTTTGCTCTGTTAACCCCAGTTATGTAAAGTTAACTTTCTATTTTCAATAGACATTAGTAAATGTTTGAGTCTAATGCATCAAAACATTTGGTAATGAGACTGTATCTGCCACCAACATTCAGACTGATAATCAAACATTTGGTTTTACAAGAAAATTCTTGATCAGATTGATTCTACATGGCCTCAAATGTCCATTTTATGTGAAATTTGTAAATAACTGTTAAAACATTTGAAAAAATCTTCCCCATTTTTTAAGCAGCCAGGAAAATTGAAAGTAGAAGCTTGTATTAAGTCACAATGTCCGCAGATTGAAGTGTGCCTGGCGAGAACTTTGATGTTCCATGCGCCACTGGTCAAGTCAGGTGATGGTAATCTCACAGTGCTGCGTAGGGCCAAACTGGGGAGAGATAAGCTGAGCTGAGCTGAGCCAGATAATATCAGAATTGAAAATAATTGGCAATGTAATAATGAATATCAATATTAATGATTTAACTGACAAAGTATTTGACATGCTAAAAAAAGTACTTCCATCAGGATTTTTCAGCTTAGTAAATTAACAAATTTGGTAAAGTTCAACCAAATCAGTAGACAAGCAGCTGAAAAACTTACTTCTTTCTCAAATCCAATTTTCTTAAAATCCAGACTCTCTTATAATTTATGGAAAAGCACTAAACATTAAACAAAGAGGATCTAGATTGTTATTCATGAGAGTACACTGACTGCAATCTGAATTAGCAGTGAAGATACGGGCAGCAGAGTTTTGGATGAGTTCAAGTTTATGTTGCGTGGAAGATGGAAGGTCGGCTAGGAGAGCATTGGAATATTCAAGTCTAAAGGTAACACAGATGTGGATGAGGGTTTCAGCAGCAGATGAGCTGAGGCAGGGGCGGAGTCGGGCGATGTTATAGAGGTGGAAGTAGGCAATCTTGGTGATGGAGCAGATATGTGGTCGGAAGCGCACCTCGGGGTCAAATACAACACCAAGGTTGTGAACGGTCTGGTTCAGCCTCCGATAGTGACCAGGGAGAGCGATGGAGTTGGTGGCTAGGGAACGGAGTTTGTGGCGGGGACTGAAGAGAATGGCTTTGGTCTGTTGTTGGAGGAAATTTCTGCTCATCCAGTACTGGATGTCGGACAAGCAGTGTGACAAATCAGAGACCGTGGAGGGGTCGAGAGAGGTGGTGGTGAGGTAGAGCTGGGTGTCATTAGCGTACATGTGGAACCTGATGTTGTGCTTTTGATGTCGTCGAGGGGCAGCCTGTAGATGAAAAATAGGAGGGGGCCAAGTATAGGTCCTTGGGGGACACCATAGGCAACAGAATGCTGGGTCCAGGATGGTTTGGAGGGGTGGAGGTGGTGGGGTCTGATTCCCCAACCCCGGAGGTGGAGGTGGGGTAAGACCCCCGACTCCCAGGGTGGGGTGAGATAGATCCCTGGTGGGGTCCAATCCCCGACCCTGGGGCCGAATCGTGAGCAGGAAGCTGGCTATGACTGGATAGATAAGAATGGAACCAGGCAAGGGCAGCCCCACCCAGCTGGAAGACGGATGAAAGGCATTGGAGGAGGATGGTGTGGTCAACAATGTCTTCAAGCCAGTACTGTTCAGTGATTAATTGACAGGAAGCAGGGTTGAATTTGGACAAACCAGACAGGGCTGGATATTCCCGGGTCCCACCCACATGGTGCAGGGGTACCCGAGAGAGGGCAGGAAACCCAGAAGTTCGGGTTTCCCGGCACGCTGTGGAGTAACTCCACAGCGTGCATGCGTGCGACGTAAAGGGCATGTCCCTTGCCTGGAGGTCAGCCTGACTGACAGGCTGGCTTCCAGTCGTGCCGGGATCGGGGACCAGGAGGCCACAACACAAGGTAAGTGCTGGGTCCAGGATGGGGTGGATGGGGTGGGGCCTGATTCCCCCACCCCGGAGGTGGAGGTGGGGTAAGACCCCCAATTCCCGGGGTGGGGTGAGATAGATCCCTGGTGGGGTCAGATCCCCGATCCTGGGGCTGAGTCGTGATCAGGGGGCGGAGTGTTCCGGGCCCGGGGCGGGGGGGGTCGGATTCCTGTGGGGGGGGGGGTCGGATCCCTGACCCCGGGGAGCGGCGGGCTGCTGGTGGGGGAGCTTGGGGGGGCCGGGAGGAAGCACTCCTGCTCCTCCCGGCCCACAAAGATTGCTCCTTGAGGCTGAGGCTGCCTCGTTGCAGCCACTGGGAATCCTGGGTCCCAGGAACCCCAGCCATCTGCAGTAAAACCTGCAAAGCAGGTTAAAGTAGAAGCTTCAGGCCTCATTATAATATTTAAATTGCCAACCTGCCTCTTGGCAGCGGGTTGGCAGCTCGCCCCACCGTCCCGCCTGAGTGAAAGGTGAAAGTGGGCGGGTTGGGGTTGGGTTTTACATTTGCACAACTTTCACTTCTCCCACCCCCATGCCTCCAACCCACCTGTTCTTACCTCTGAAAATTCCAGCCACAGTGTCAAGTTTTTCTCTTCTACGCCTCTTGTGAGTGCTCAAGCCTCCATCTGATAACCTGCCTAAAAGTTGATTCCCCTCACCCAAATCAGGGAAATGAATTTGATTGATGGTAATCCTGAGGCTCGAGTAATAATTTTGCCTTCGAGAGTTAACTGCTTAAGATACTAGCCTAACCCATGTTAAAAAATCACAAGTTTTAGTGCTAATACAGATGATAGGGTATTCAATGTTGCCAGGGCTAAAATCCCCCTTTTTATGGAAAATGCGAGAGAGGATGGCTTTTTCTGCTACTTACAAACCGCTGATGGAAATGCAGTAGGGCACATCATTGAAATGTGTAATTCATGCAAGAAAGGTTTCACTAGTGCTAACAAACAAATATCAAGCATTTATGATGCATTGACAAAAATTATAATTTAACACTTCTCAACCAACGGAAGAGCCACTTAAGAGGTACAAATCTCCTCAACCTATTTAACCCAGCTGTGGAGTGCACAGTTGTGGTATCGAATTGACAAAAAAGAAATACAAAAAAATCATCTTTCAATCAGTGGTTAAAATCAAATTTGTTCAAAATGGATACACACCTGTAACCAGTTGTATACCTTTGGCCCTGGTTCCACAACATTTGACTCTGTCCACATCTAACCCCATTCTCTAATTTTTAAATACTTGGTCATACTCACAAAGTAAGGCTGAACAACAATTGATTATTTTTTTGTGAAATTAAACCAGTTTGTACAGTTGTGACTACAGGAGAGTCAAGGGTTATGGGGAATGGGCGGGAAAGTGGATTTGAGGCCAAGATCAGATCAGCCATGATCTTATTGAATGGTGGAGCAGGCTCGAGTGGTCGAATGGTCTGCTCCTGCTCCTATTTCTTATGATCTTAACAATGCAATTTTTTTTAAAAACAACCTGACCTAGAGCCCTTTGAGGCCCTATCTTCCACTCCGTCACTGCCCATTTGGGCCATAAGTGGTGTTCCTCTCTCCCACCATGTGCCAATGCAAGGTTCTAAACTTTCAGCTTGCACGCACTCCCAATATCACCTGGCTGCAGATTCCCAAAACTGTAAAGTGTGGCCAGTAAAAGATCTGAAAGAGTATGGCATCTTCAAGATTATGGGAGACATTTTTATATAAATAAGTGCAGACATTTTAGCTCCCAGTTAAAGCTACGGACAAAATCTACTTGCGTGACAGGAAATGGAATCCTGAAAAAATAAAGCAATTAAAATGGAAATATTAATCTAGAGCAACCAGTTACCAGTTATAGCAAAGTTGATTCCAACAGCATTACCTGCTTCTGAATGACTAACTGACACACAGGAATGGATTGTTTTAGAGAAACACAACGGGGATCATGTTGTCATTGGCAGACTCTTTGGTAAAATTACTGCTTTAATTATTCCTTCCTGATTTAATGGTACATGAATCATGGACTCTCCTGCCCTGGCCTGCACCCATATGGATATGCCAGCTCTGCATTTTCCATCACCAATGATTGGAGAAAAGCACAAACCCATACTGTAGTGTATGTACCTTTAAGGGAAGAACTACTTTTTACAGCTCCTGTATACTGTAGTACCGGCAGTGACCACACCTGTATATAAACCCTGAGTAGGGATCTGTACTTTAGTTTTTGAGTAACCTGCATCCAGTAAACACCTGTTAATTGTTCCTCTGCAGTCTCTGTCGATTTATTGAAGAATACCATACATTAACATTCACGGATTCAACAGTGGCGACGAGTTGATTCGAACCTACCTGCAATTCTGTAAAAGAAGGCCGATTCCACCAGTGCGGGCGTCGACCATCCGGAGAGGACTTGAACATCGCAGAGAAGGCTGTGGAGAGCTGGGCTTGGTTCCCCAGTCGAGACGATCCAGTACAGCGGGCTGGCAGCAGGTACGGCGCAGACCCTTCCCGGACGGCAGCGGCTGGAGTCGATCGACGGCACACAAAAAGGCCGAGCAGCGTCGACGGGGTAAGAGAGAGGGTGAAGCGCACAGGGCGCAGCCGGGGTTGAAGACCGAGCAGCGTAAACGAGAGAAGGGAAAACGCGCAGAGCGTGGCTGGGGTTTCAAGGGCTGAGCAGCGTCCGCGGGGGAGGAAAGAAGTGCGGGAGACGCCATTTTGAGCCGGCGGAGAAGAAGGGAGAGCGCCGGAGACGCCATTTTTAGCCAGTCTAACCACACCCAAGGATGCAGAAGAGTGGCAGTGTCACAGCGTTCGACAATGAAGTCGAAGATTGGGCAACATATATAGAACGTGTAGAAGTGTACTGCAAGGCGAATGAAGTGCCAGATGCCAGGAAAGCACTGGTATTGTTGAATTCCATGGGTGCAAAAACATACGGCTTACTGCGAAACCTAATAACCCCAGAGAAGCCAGTGGAAAAGGATTTTGAAAGCATAGTGGCAATCCTACAGGACCACTTAAACCCCACACCGCTGCTGATAGCCGAAAGATTTAAGTTTCACAAAAGGAACCAGCATAAAGACGAAAGTAATGCTGAGTATTTAACGGAACTGCGCAAACTATCGAAACACTGCCAGTTTGGAACGGGACTAGCAGATACTTTAAGGGACAAGTTTGCGTGTGGGCTTCAAAGTGAAAGAAGCCATTTCTGGGTTCCATCAGAAAAGGATCTTATGCTGGACAAGGCTTTCAGCATGGCAGTATCACACGAAGCAGCCGCACGGGGCGCTGCAGAGATACAACGGAGATCGCAAGAATATGGCACAAATGAAATGTCATATGGAGCAGTGAAGTGTTATCGCTGTGGCAAAACAACACACGACCACAAGGACTGTTGGTTCAAGGACCAAGTGTGCAGACAGTGTGGAAAAGTAGGACACAGAGCAAGTGCCTGCAGGTCGGGAAAGAAAACCAGCAGCAAGAAATCTCCACAGGAGAAGTACAAAAAGGTACATAAGGTGACGGAGAGTAGTTCAGACGAACAGAAAAGTGATACAGACTCCGGAAGCAAGGAGCTGGGTTGTCTGAAACTACATCATGTAATCAAAATGGAGGATCACCAAACTATCTGGGTCACGCTCAAGATAGCAGGAGTCCAAGTGAAAATGGAATTGGACACAGGATCAGCCCTAACAGTCATAAACCAAAGGGACTACAAGCGGCTATTATCACATATACCCTTGAGAGATACAGAGATTGTCTTGAAGACGTACACGGGGCAAAATGTCTACCCCAAAGGAAAAATAAGGGGGAACGTGATATACAACGGCAAGGAAACACCAAAAATGGACATATATGTATTGCCAGATGGAGGACCGCCACTACTAGGGCGTGAATGGATCCGGAAGATACAGCTAGATTGGCATTCGATACAAGCACTGACTGTCGATGCCAAAAAGGGTGACGACGTCACACCGGGATGACTGTCAAAAATGCTAACTGATGCACAAGAAGTGTTCCAGGAGGGACTCGGAACACTAAAAGGCATAACAGCAACGATCAAAATAGAGGAAAATGCAAGCCCAAAGTTTTTTAAGGCCAGACCCGGTACCTTATGCGATCCGCCCAGCTGTCGAAGCAGAGCTGGAAGGTTTGGAATGTTCAGGAGTGCTACCCAAAGTGAACTGGAGCGAGTGGGCTACACCCATCGTTCCTGTAATGAAGAGGTCGTTGAGTAATACGCCTGGGGAACCAAAGAAGGTTCGCATCTGTGGGGACTTTAAGGTGACAGTGAACCCAGTCCTTCACACTGTACAATATCCGCTTCCGCAGATTGAAGATATTTTCGCCTCGCTACCTGGAGGGAAACGCTTCACTAAGATTGATCTGGCCCAGGCATACCTGCAAATGGAGGTAGAAGAAGCCTCGAAACAGTACTTCACGATCAACACTCATAAAGGTCTCTACCAATACAACCGGCTGGTGTTCGGGGTAGCATCAGCTCCGGCTATTTGGCAAAGGGCAATGGATCAAGTCCTGCAAGGGATTCCAGGGACCCAGTGTTATTTGGACGACATCCTGGTCAGGGGCGAAAATGACAGTGATCACCTCGCCAACCTGGAGCAGGTGCTCACTAGATTGAAGGATTATGGGCTCCGAGCTAATCGCCACAAATGCGAGTTTTTCCAGAAGCAGATCTCGTATTGTGGCCACGTTATTGATGAAGAGGGGTTACATAAGTCCCCTGAAAAGATTGAGGCAGTAGTCAAGGCTCCAGCACCGGAAAATGTGTCACAACTGAGGTCGTTCCTCGGGTTGGTGAACTACTACCATAAGTTCTTTCCGAATTTGTCTACAGTTCTACACCCACTGAACACCCTACTGCAAACGGGGGTACCATGGAAGTGGAATAATGAATGTAAACGAGCTTTCCAGAAGTGCAAAGAATTGATCACATCAAAAGAGGTGTTGGCTCATTTCAACCCGGCACTACCAATTCGGCTGGCGTGTGATGCATCACTCTATGGCATTGGAGCAGTGCTGTCGCACAAATTCCCGGACGGCTCGGAGAGGCCAGTAGCCTTTGCGTCTCGGTCACTAACCTCAGCCGAGCATAACTACGCCCAGATTGACAGGGAGACCCTCAGCCTAGTGTGGGGAGTGAAAAAGTTCAACCACTATCTGCACGGGCAGAAGTTCACCTTGCTGACTGACCACCAACCACTTGTCTCCATCTTTAACCCAAAGAAGGGCATTCCGGTGATGACTGCGCAACGGCTACAAAGATGGTCCCTTTTTCTAGGGGCGCACCAATATGATATCGAGTATAAGGGTACGAAACAGCATGGAAACGCTGATGGGCTATCACGCCTGCCACTACCTACTGCGGAGGAAGCACCAGCAGTGGATCCTGTCGAAATATTTCATTTGACTATAATTGAATGCTTGCCAGTAACTAACGCTGGTATAGAGAAGGAGACCTGAAATGACCCGACACTGTCTCGGGTATATGATTTGACGGTGAAGGGATGGCCAGCACATGGCGACTCACTGTTGCCAGCATTCTCATCCAGAAGAGAACAGCTGTCAGTATGCCAGGGGACCTTGATGTGTGGACCCCGAGTGGTAATTCCACCCAAGTTAAGGGAGAGAGTGCTCAATGAGCTTCACGAAGGCCATCTGGGAGGGGTGAAAATGAAAAGCCTTGCTAGGGCTTATGTGTGGTGGCTGGGGATCGATCAGCAAATCGAGGACCTGACAAAGAGCTGCTCAGGATGCCAGAAGGTCCAAAATGCACCACCACATGCCCCTCTACACCCATGGGAGTGGCCCTCATCTCCATGGCAACGGGTGCATATTGATTTTGCTGGTCCATTCATGGACTCAATGTTTTTAATAGCTGTGGATGCGCACTCGAAATGGCCTGAGGTGATCAAAATGTCCTCCACCACCATGGAGAAAACTATTGCTGTCCTACGGACCATCTTTGCCAGGAACGGCTTGCCAGAGCAGATTTGCTCTGATAACGGACCACAGTTTGTGTCCGAAGAGTTTCGAAGATTTATGAAAAGGAATGGGGGTAAGGCATTACACCTCCGCTCCGTATCATCCAGCCACCAATGGATTGACTGAGAGGTTTGTACAAACCTTTAAAAAAGCAGTAAGGGCCATGTGCGATGACGACATTCCACTGCAGCATAAGGTGGACAATTTCCTGTTAGCCTACAGAAATGCGACACATACAGTCACCAACCAGACCCCGGCAATGATGTTCTTTATCCGAAGGTTGAGATCTCGTCTGGATTTGCTCAAACCAAATGTACGAAGAGATGTTGAGAATAAGCAATTCCAGCACACCAATGAGAAGCCGACGAGGAGCTTCAATATAGGGCAACCAGTCTTGGCTCGTGACTACCGAACAGAGAAATGGCAACCAGGAACGATATGCACACGGCAGGGGCCACTAATGTACACCGTGGATGTTGGGGAGAACATTGTGAGATGCCATGTCGACCAGATCCTAGAGTCACAGGAAAGAGTCCACCCCAGGTCTCGCGTACCTGGTGATGAACCCGACATACCGGTAGCATCTACCCCAGAAACAGTAGCATCGGAAGCTGATGAACCAACTGACGACAGGGGGGCAGAATCGCCTCCGCACCAAGAGCAAGACACTCAGGAAAGGCGCTATCCTGAAAGGATCAGGAAGCCGCCCCAAAGACTGAATTTATAAATGGACTATTTGCCGTTAATGTTACATGTTAAAAGTGTTAATTGTTAAATGAATGTTATGGTACTGTTAATCTAAAAGGGGAGGAATTGTAGTGTATGTACCTTTTAAGGGGAGAACTACTTTTTACAGCTCCTGTATACTGTAGTACCGGCAGTGACCACACCTGTATATAAACCCTGAGTAGGGATCTGTACTTTAGTTTTTGAGTAACCTGCATCCAGTAAACACCTGTTAATTGTTCCTCTGCAGTCTCTGTCGATTTATTGAAGAATACCATACATTAACATTCACGGATTCAACACATACCACAACTGTCAGAAAAAGAAACTAGAATGGATGTGCAAAAGACTGGAGTGTGCGTGTAAGGCATATTTCAGATTTTTGCTAATCTCAGGAAATCACCAGTGGCCACTGGGGGGAAAAAAACAGCTGAATTCAAGAGACAATACAATACAGACTAGTTGGGACAAGAACCAGAATGGCATGCTGGACTGTTCTGATCCTTTTTAACTACCGGTTTCAGTGATGCTACGCTGGAAAATCTCATGTTTACTGTAATAGAGCATTGCGGTGAGAAAGGAACGGCCGCAAATATTGAGAGAAGGAGGCGTGTGTGGAGGAAGTATAGCACCCAGAATGGTGATTATTACTGACTTCTGGGGATAAAATGAAGGGGAAAAAAGGGAGATTTTAAGGAAAAGCACCAAGCCTAGGTCTTCACTGGCTAAGTAGGAGCATATCATGGAAAGTTGTCGTTGTAAAAGATATATGGGGGGAAATATATGGGGAAAAAATTATACTAACAGCGAGAAATGCAAACCAGTATTAGAGCTGGAAAGAACAGGTTTATGCAAATTATAGGAGAGTGAATGTACCACAGGATACAATCTGTCACCCTGCACAATCCCCACTCTTCATATTTCAAAGCACATAACCGGGAGTGAAGCAGATCCTCAGATCAGAACGTTCTAGCACCCTATAATTTATCTTTCTAGAAGAGAGAATTTGGAAGGCATGGAGTCACTGAAGGTTAGAGGAAAGCATAGAATGAATAGTAACGTAATAATGTTCAGGACTGGAAAGACCATTACTGTCCATCTGCTGGTCCCACTGTTTAGGAAATATCATAGTGCATGAAATTCTCATAATCGCTGTCAAATTTGTCTCCAGGTGCTTATCCCACTAATGCTTGAATTGCCTGATACAATCACCACCACCCCCAGTAGTTGCTTCCATAAATTCATCACCCTCTGTGTAAAGTAGTTACATTTAAACTGTCTTTTCACACGCCCTCTACAAAGTTGTTTTTTATTCTCGAGCTGTGGCCGCATTTATTGTCCATCCCTAGTTGTCCTGGGAAGGTGGTGGTGGACCTTCTTCTTAAACCATGGCAGTCCTTGTGGTGATGGTGCTTCCACAATGTTTATCTTCAGAAGTTTGCAATGGTTGAACACATAGTCTGGGCTAGAGCTACATGTAGGCCAGACTGAGTAGGGCTGGTAAGCTCCCTTATCTGAAGGACATTTTCATAGTCATTTTTTCTGGCACTAGTCAGAATTACTAATTACTAGATTTATTGTATTCAGTTTCACAGCTTGTCTTGGTGGAATTTGAACTTACAACCCCTGGGTTTCTAGTCCTATACTATGGCTACTATCACTACTGTATCCTATGCTTCAGGCTGTGTACCATATTATTCAGTTACTCTATATGCATTGTACATTACCTAAATATGTCCACATTTAGTGATTGTGCGCAGTCACATAGAATCATTGAATCATAGAATCATAGAGTAGTACAGCACCGAAGGAGGCTACTCGGCACATCGAGCTGCACTGGCTCTTTTGAAGAGAAATCCACTTAGTCCCGCTCCTCCGCTCTTTCCCCATATGCCTGCAATTTTTTCTCCTTCAAGTATTTATCCAATTCCCTGTTGAAGGCCACTATTGAATCTGTATCCACCGCCCTATCAGGCAGTGCATTCCAAATCCCAACCACTCGTTGCGTAAAAAAGTTTTTCCTCATGTCGCCTCTGGTTCTTTTGCCAATCACCTTAAAGCTATACCCTCTTGTTATAGACCCATCAGCCATTGGAAAAAGTTTCTCTTTATTTACTCTATCTAAACCCTTCATGATTTTGAACACTTCTATCAAATCTCCTCTTAGCCTTCTCTGCTCTAAGGAGAATAACCCCAGCTTCTCCAGTCTATTCATGTAACTGTAATCCCTCATCCCTGGAACCATTCTAGTAAATCTCTTCTTACCCTCTCCAAAGCCTTCACATCATTCCTAAAGTGTGGTGCCCAGAATTGGACACAATACTCCAGCTGTGGCCAAACTAGTGTTTTATATAGGTTTAGCATAACTTCCTGGCTTTTGTACTCTATGCCTCTATTTATGAAGCACAGGACCCCCTACGCTTTATTAGCTGCTTTGTTAACCTGTCCTGCCACCTGCAAAGATTTGTGCACAAGCACCTCCAGGTCTCTCTCTTCTTACACCCCCTTTAAAATTGTACCATTTAGTGTGTATTGCCTCTCCTCATTCTTCATACCAAAATGTATCATTTCACACTTTTCTGCATTGAATTTCATCTTCCATGTGTCCGCCCGTTCCACCAGCCTATGTCTTCTTGAAGTCTATCATTATCCTCCTCACTGTTCACTATACTTCCAAGTTTCTCTGTCATCTGCAAATTTTGAAATTGTGCCCTGTACTCCCAAGTCCAAGTCATTAATGTATTTCAAAAACAGCAGTGGTCCTATTACTGAACCTTGGGGAACGCCACCATATACCTCCCACCAGTCCGAAAAACAGCCATTCACCACAACTCTCTGTTTTCTATCCCTCAACTAATTTTGTATCTGTGCTGCTGCTGCCCCTTTTTTCCCATGGGCTTCAATTTTTCTAACAAGCCTAATATGTGATACTTTATCAAACGCCTTTTGAAAGTCCACATACACATCATCAACTGCACTGCCTTCATCCACCCTCTCTGTTACCACATCAAAAAACTCAATCAGGTTAGACAAACATGATCCATGCTGACTCTCCTTTATTTGTCCATGCTTGTCCAAGTGGCTGTTAATTTTCTTCTGGATTATTATTTCTAAAATCTCCCCACCACCAACATTAAACTGACTGACCTGTAATTGCCAGGTTTATCCTTCTCCACCTTTTTGAACAAGGGTGTAACATTTGCAATCCTCCAGTCCTCTGGCACCACCCCTGTACCCAAGGATTGAAAGATTATGACCAGCATCTCCGCAATTTCTACCCTTACTTCCCTCAGCAACCTAGGATGCCTCCCATCCAGACCAGGTGACTTATCCACTTTAAGTATCACCGGCCTTTTTAGTATCTCCTCTTTATCGATTTTTATCTCATCCAGTATCCCGGCAACCTCCTCGTTTACCATAGCTTTGGCAAAGTTCTCTTCCTTGGTAAACACCAATGCAAAGTGCTTATTTAGTACCTCAGCCATGCCTTCTGCCTCGACCAATAGATTTCCATTTTGATCCCTGATCGGCCCCACCGCTCTTCTGACAACCCTTTTTCTGTTAATATGCCTATAGAAGACCTGTCGATTCTCTTTTATGTTAGCCACCAATCTATTCTCGTACTTTCTTTGCCCCCTTATTTCCTTTTTCACTTCTCCTCTGTACTTTTCATATTCAGCCTGATTCTCCCTTGTATTATCAAGCTGACATCTGTCATATGCCCCCTTTTTATGCTTCATTCTACTCTCTAACTGCTTTCATCATCCAGGGAGCTCTGGCTTTGGTGGGAATGTACCTAGACTATGCCTGAACCATACCCTCTTTAAAGACTGTCCATTGCTCCATTATGCCATTATACCATTACATTTCTGCCTGCCAGTCTTTGACTCCAATTTACCCGGGCCAGATCTCTCCTCAATTTGCTGAAATTAGCCCCCCTCCAGTTAAGTATTTTTATTCTAGGTTGCTCCTTGAGTAAAAGTACTTAACTGGAGGAGGAGGCTTGCTAGCTGGGCTGTTGAGTCCTGTGGCAGAGTATTGCTGACTTCTGACTTCTGTGTAGTATACCAGGAATCTGGGGAGGTATATCTGACCCCATCCCCACAATATGGGGTCAGACTTGGGCTTACATCAGCAAATGACCCCCAGGAGTTGGGGGGTGGGGGGGGAGGCGGGGACGGGAAAACTGTTAGTAGGCCTTCTTTGAAAATGAGGCTGGTACAAAAGGAGCACCATATTGACAGTAGATTTTGGTTTGGATACTCTGGCCCATTCAACACCCAGATAAATGGTGTTATCTCCCATCTATGGTGTAATGAAGGACTGTTTATCTATACTACAGTCTGCCATTCAAAACATGGCAACACCAGTGCAGCTGCAATGTTGACTGAAACTAGGTATGCATAGACAGTGTGGTATAAAGTAAGACAGCTTGTGGAGTGCAAAGTAGCAGGGCAACACTGGATGAAACACACAGACATTCATCGTACACAAGGGCAAAATTCATCACAAAATATATTAATTACACACAATAAAATGAATTAATTATTGATATATTTTGCAGCCTGTCATTCTTTTATTATGTGAAAAAGAAAGTATCAGTTATCCAAAAGTAAATCTAACAGAACATGTCCAGTTGTCTATAAAAAATAAACAGGTGAAGTGAATAGAAATTCTGTGATGGATCTCCCTAATGGAGCAGTATATGGCTAACTGGCTGAAACCTGTGATGTCCCCTAATAGCATGTGAAAGATCCCTGTGACACAAAAGTTGAAGATGAATACATTTATTTTTGACTTTATTATCTAAGACCAAGTATTTTAAAATTGCTAAAGGTTCTGGGGACAGGGCCAAAAAGTTAGGAGTGGAGACAAATGTTGTAGGGGTGGGAGGCAAGGTACACAAGTGGGGTCAGTGCTGCGAGTGTCCCTTAACAAATTTCATTCTAACCACTGGCCTATGGAACTGTGCCAGAGCACAAAGCAGCACTTTCACAAGAGGAGAGGAGAAAATGGGGGAGGGGCTATTAACCTTACCTACTCATGTGAAATGTTAAATTAAAATACCATTCAAAGTTACTGTGTTTAAAATTTAATTTGGATTTGGAATACACAATTAGGTATTTTTATCACTAACTATCTGTTGTATAGTAATGAGATAGGTTAATAGCTGGCGAGATACCAGACTGTGAATACCCGAGTATTTTCAGTTAAAATGGCCTTTCCTGTTATGTGAGGAAACCATTCATTTATTTCCTACTAAAACTCAGCCTTCTGTTGTATGATTTAAAAACATGCTGATTACTGACAGCAGTAAATAATGATACAGATTTTAATAAGCATGCTCACCAATGTAAGTTCTGGAAATATATAACGAAGTGATGTATAAGCCACTTAGGCTTTCCCCTCGGTGTTTGTGTGATCACCCGGGCACCTTAGCTGTGCGTAGTAAAACACTCCAGCCGTATGTTATGTTATCCTATATGTCACACTCCAACTACTAGCTTTATTCTCTGAATTTTGTTTTCGATGGGGTAGAACATTATGTGAATTTCGATTTAACCCTATCCAAACCATTCGAGATTTATTCACCAATTTCAATGGGAAATTTGAATCATAGGCGTGGTTAATATGCTTGTTATATTACTATTTGCTCCTAGACCACAGTTTAAACCATTTAACAAGTTATGATTATGTTATGATGATTATGTATGTTATGATTAAAAGAAAGTTCTGATGTGACTTTGTTCAATGTCTACTATAAAGGCATGGACAGCCATGTTCATGTAAAGGCAACTTTTTATGTTGTCTTGAATTTCTGCCACATTGATCTTGGTGATGTCAAAGGAACAGATGCCATACGTATATAATTTTGGAGGAAAGATTGTCAATATGTCACAGTATAAAGCAAAAACCATATGCAGGATGGATTATACATCAATGCAATTATGATAGCCTCAACCAGACAGCTGTTCTGCTTTAATTCAGGATAATGCTAAAGGATTGTTCTCTAAAGAAAGATGTAAGTATTACATGAAGCATAGGTATAAACAACACAATTTGTGAAAGAATGTATTTAAAATAGTTTAGTTGATGCTACAAGTCTGTAGTTTCTGTGTCTGGCTTGTTAAGAGAAAACTGAAGCATGAAACTTTCAGTTTAAATCCCAGAAATGAAAAATCACCAATTAAGATGTTTTAGAATAATAGATGTTGCAATGTTTTATGTGTGGACTAATTATCACTATATGGCCATTTAATGAATTATCTGGCACTCTCAGCCCAATTAAGTTGATGTAACAGCATTTAGCTTATTTTCCCATTTGAAAAAGCCAAAAAGAGATCATTGTTAAGTACCATCTTGTGTTTGCTGGATGAAGGCCCACTTACGTCTTGCTGTTTTATATGTGTATTACTGTTGCTATGGAGCTCACTAAAACTAGTTAAGCTGCATACAGCTCTCTGCTTGGAGTGAATGTCGTACAGTTCATGGAGTATGGCAGTTTGTGACTTTCATTGCTTAGTTTTGAACAGAAGAATCAAGCGGTGTCAGCAATCCACCTGATTGCATTCCAAGTGCCTATTATTGGACTTTGTATTAGTCACTTCATTTTCCACATTTCCTTGCGTAGCTTAAGCCAGATGTTTTGGAAAGTCCATTTGAATTGTTTCCATTAGGTCTCTTCCAAGCTGCATAGAGTGGCTTAAGAATGTGGCCACAGTCCCGAAAGGGGGTGGAGGGGGTCAAATAAATAGAGCCCACACGATTTTTCACGTAACTAGAAAAAAGCTTTTCTTTTCTGTCTTGGGCTGAATCCAATTACTGGGGATGTGACCATTCACCAAAAATAATCACTTGCATGCTGATTAATTGTATAGTTTGTGTAACTATCAAAAGCTTATATTTTAGCCTGAAAAAGAGCTGCTTTTAAAAGCTCTTTATTGTTAACAACGAGTTAGCAAATGTAGCCTAGAATACTGTATGCATGTACAAACCTTCTGAATGGTATAGCAGCAATATATATGTATATATAAAAATAAAAAATCTAGTATTTAAATGAATTCTGAATGATTCTCTATTTTTCCCCCCACCCCACCTCATTTTACATTTGTGCTCTTGAATTATAATATCTACAAATAGCTTCATAGATATGACAGAAAATGTCCTTGAAATGTGGTACTCAGGGAATTAAATAAAGATTGCTTCCTAAATGTTACTTACTTGTCCAACTTCGCCAACAAAGTTCCAAACTATCAAATTACTTGATAATATAAACTCAATGGCACACGTAATTCTATTAAACTTTTTTACCTCTCGCTATCCTCACCCCTCTCCACATAAACATTCACACTTGCATGCTACCCTCCCTCTCACATGCATTTGCACACACACGCACAAGCAATGTGCAATTTGGGTAATTTAGAATTTTAGGTATTTGTATTATTTAAGATTTTAATTAGTGTAAAACTGAAAAACAGCTGGATTTATAATTGCCATTTCAGAGCAGTGGGTGTCTTTGAACAGGGTCGAGTTATTATTGTCCTTACTTACACCCCCAGGACCTTTATGTTCCATTGGGGGTGTCTATCATTTGCCATTAAGTGTACATGTTTAGAAATTGCACGCAGAGTACCAGCAGTCTTGTCTGAGATTCCCCACTATCCCAGCCAAGCTAGTACTGCCCATGCATTTTCTTCATCATTTCAGTGAGTTCTGTATGTGAGCCAGCACATTCTTAAGCAAATGATTCAGTAAGCATGGTTACTGGCTCCTGAGTGCAGGCTGTCTGAGTGTCAGCTCTTATTTCTTAGCAGGAGTTTTTAGGTAACTGAAAACACAAGTTCAAGTTATCAGTTTGATCAGAGTTGTTTGGGGTAAATTGCAGTTTTATTTAGGTAACTGGTGCATTGAAAGGGGAAGACATGCTCTTTAAGTCTGCAGATTGGAATTGTTGACAGCCTCAGGTACTCTGGCCCTACACTGAATGACTGCTGTGTTGACTTTGTCTAATTATGGGGGAGTGGCTACTGAACCATTGATGGACAGTGTCACACTTGGTGGGATGGTTGAGAAAGTCTGCCACAGCCGTGGAGAGCGAGACAAGAAGACCAGTGACTGACACAAACATGGCTCTTCACTTGGCAAAAAATGTAGACAAATTGGCAGTGTTGCATGATGTTGCCTTACTTTGAACTGGGACTTTGACTGATGAAACAATTGCCAAACTGCCTGTCAGATTTATACGGTTGACATACAGTGCTTGTTGGCATAAGTGAAAGATTAATGTAATAGCAATGTTTCTAAGATAAGGACCAATAATCATTAATGAGTAAATCCTCTCAACAAAAAATTTCCTCCATGTTTTGATAGAATCTTGTAAGTTTAGATCTAAAGTTAATATCAAGAGACGTGTAACAAAGAATATATTAAGAATGAAGTCTGAATTTTAACAGTGTAGGACCAATCTGTAAGTACTGGGATAGTTGTGACGATGAGGAAATGCTGACTCAACAGCATAGAAAAAATCTGTGAGTATAGAACAATGTGACTATGAACAGTGTAGAATCAATCTGTGACTAAGAATAGTGTAGAATCAATCTCTGACTATGAACAGTAATGAATCAATCTGTGATTATGATCAGTATAGAATCAATCTGTGACTATGAACAGTATAGAATCAATCTGTGATTATGATCAGTATAGAATCAATCTGTGACTATGAACAGTATATAATTAATCTGTGACTATGAACAGTGTAGTATCAATCTGTGACTACAAACAGTATAGAATCAATCTGTGACTATGAACAGTATAGAATTAATCTGTGACTATGAACAGTGTAGTATCAGTCTGTGACTATGGAGAGTATAGTATCAATCTGTGACTATGAACAGTATAGAATCAATCTGTGACTATGAACAGTATAGAATTAATCTGTGACTATGAACAGTGTAGAATCAATCTGTGACTATGGAGAGCATAGTATCAATCTGTGACTATGAACAGTGTAGAATCAATCTGTGACTATGAATGGTATAGAATCAATCTGTGACTATGAACAGTGTAGAATCAATCTGTGACTATGAACAATATAGAATTAATCTATGACTATGAACAGTGTTGGATCAATATATGAAAATGAACAGTGTAGAATCTAACTATGAATATGAAATTTGTAGAATTAACCTATGAATATGAACATTATAGAATCAGTCTGTGACTATGAACAGTATAGAATCAATCTGTGACTGAACAGTATAGAACCAATCTGTGGTTATGAACAGTATAGAATCAATCTATGAATATGAACAGTATAGAATGAGTCTGTGAATATGAACAGTGTCAGATCAATCTGTGACTATGAACCATATAGAACCAATCTGTGGCTATGAACAGTGTAGAATCAATCTATGAATATGAACAGTATAGAATGATTCTGTGAATATGAACAGTGTCAGATCAATCTGTGACTATGAACAGTATAGAATCAACCTGTGAATATGAATAGTATCAAATCAATCAGTGACTACGAACAGTATAGAATCAACCTGTGAATATGAATAGTATCAAATCAATCTGTGACATTGAACAGCATAGAATCAAGCTGTGATTTTGAACAGTATAGAATCAGTCTGTGACTATGAACAGTATAGAATCAGTCTGTACCTTTGAACAGTATACAATCAATTTGTGACTATGAGCAGTATAGAATTAATCTGTGACTGAGAACTGTACAGAATCAATCTGTGGCTACGAACAGTATAGAATCAATCTGACGATGAACAGTATTCAATCAATCTGTGACTATGAACCATATAGAACCAATAAATGTCTATGTACAGTATAGAATCAAACTGTGATTAGGAACAGTATATAATTATTCTGTGACTATGAACAGTATAGAATCTATCTGTGACTGTACAGTATAGAATCATTCTGTGACTATGAACAGTATAGAATCAATCTGTGACTGTGAACACTATAGAATCAAGCTGCGACTATGAACACTAAATAATCAATCTCTGACTATGAACCATATAGTATCAAATTGTGTATGAACAGTATAGAATCAATCTGTGACTATGAACAGTACAGAAATATTCTGTGACTATGAACAGTACAGGATCTGTGACTATGAAAAGTATAGAATCAATCTGTGACTATGAACAGCGTAGAATCAATCTGTGACTATGAAAAGTATAAAATTAATCTGTGACGCTGTACAGTATAGAATCAATCTGTGTCTATGAACAGTATAGAATCAATCTGTGACTATGAACAGTATAGACTTAATCTGTGAATCTGAACAGTATAGAATAAATCTGTGACTATGAACAATGTAGAATCAACCTGACGATGAACAGTATGGAATCAATCTGCGTCTATGAACAGTAACAAATCAATCTGTGACTTTGAACTGTATACAATCAATCTGTGCCTATGAACAGTATAAAATCAATTCTGTGACTAGGAACAGTATAGAATCATTCTGTGAATATGAACAGTGTCAGATCAATCTGTGAGAATGAACAGTATAGAATCAATCTGTGACTATGAACTGTATATAATTATTCTGTGACTATGAACAGTATAGAATCAATCTGTGACCATGCACAGTACAGAATCAATCTGTGACTATGAACAGTATAGAATTAATCTGTGACCATGGACAGTATAGAATCAATCTGTGACTGTGAACAGTATAGAATCAATCTGTGACCATGAGCAGTATAGAATCAATCTGACGATGGACAGTACAGAATCAATCTGACGATGGACATTATAGAATCAAGCTGTGACTATGAACCGTATAGAACCAATCTGTGTCTAGGACCAGTATACAATTATTATGTGCCTATCAGCAGTATAGAATCTATCTATGACTATGAACAGTATTCAATCAATCTGTGACTATGAACTGTATAGAACCAATATATGTCTGAACCGTATAGAAGCAATCTATGACTATGAATCATATAGAATCAATCTGTGACCATGAACAGTATATAATTAATCTGTGAATACAAACAGAATAGAATCAATCTGTGACTATGAACCATATAGAATCAATCTGTGACCAAGTACAGTATAGTATCAATCTGTGACTAACAACGGTATGGAATCAATCTGAGACCATGAACAGTATAGAATCAATCTGACGATGAACAGTATAGAATCAATCTGTGACTATGAACCATATAGAACCAATCTGTGGCTATGAACATTGCAGAAGCAATCTATGAATATGAACAGTATAGAATGAGTCTGTGAATATGAACAGTGTCAGATCAATCTGTGACTATGAACAGTATAGAATCAATCTGTGACTATGAGCAGCATAGAATCAATCTGTGACTATGAACAGTAAAGAATCAGTCTGTGACTTTGAACTGTACAGAAAGAATCTGTGACTATGAACAGCAAAAAATCAATCTGTGACTATGAACAGTAAAGAATCAGTCTGTGACTATGAACAGCATAGAATCAGCCTGTGACTATGAACAGTATAGAATCAATCTATGACTATGAACAGCATAGAATCAATCTGTTTCTATGAACAGTATAGAATCAATCTGTGACTATGAACAATGTAGAATCAACCTGACGATGAACAGTATGGAATCAATCTGTGGCTATGAACAGTATAAAATCAATTCTGTGACTATGAACAGTATAGAATCATTCTGTGAATATGAACAGTGTCAGATCAATCTGTGAGAATGAAGAGTATAGAATCAATCTGTGAGTATGAACAGTATAGAATCAACCTGTGACTATGAACTGTATATAATTATTTTGTGACCATGGACAGTATAGAATCAATCTGTGATTATGAACAGTATAGAATTAATCTGTGACCATGGACAGTATAGAATCAATCTGTGACTGTGAACAGTATAGAATCAATCTGTGACCATGAGCAGTATAGAATCAATCTGATGATGGACATTATAGAATCAAGCTGTGACTATGAACCGTATAGAACCAATCTGTGTCTAGGACCAGTATACAATTATTCTGTGCCTATGAGCAGTATAGAATCTATCTATGACTATGAACAGTATAGAATCAATCTGTTACCATGAGCAGTATAGGATCATTCTGTGACTGAGGACAGTATGGAATCAGTCTGTGACTACAAACAGTATAGAATCAATCTGACGATGAACAGTATTCAATCAATCTGTGACTATGAACCGTATAGAACCAATATATGTCTGAACAGTATAGAATCAATCTGTGACTATGAACCATATAGAATCAATATGTGACCATGAACAGTATAGAATTAATCTGTGAATACAAACAGAATAGAATCAATCTGTGACTATGAACCATATAGAATCAATCTGTGACCAATTACAGTATAGAATCAATCTGTGACTATGAACAGTATAGAATCAATCTGTGACCATGAGCAGTATAGTATCAATCTGTGACCATGAGCAGTATAGTATCAACCTGTGACTAACAACAGTATGGAATAAATCTGAGACTATGAACAGTATAGAATCAATCTGACGAAGAACAGTATAGAATCAATCTGTGACTATGAACCATATAGAATCAATCTGTGACCATGTACAGTATAGAATCAATTTGTGACTATGAACAGTATGGAATCAATCTATGACTATGAACAGTATGTAATTATTCTGTGACCATGGACAGTATAGAATCAATCTGTGACTATGAACAGTATAGAATCAATCTGACGATGAAGAGTATAGAATCAATCTGTGACTAAAACAGTATAGAATCAATCTGTGACCATGAGCAGTATAGAATTAATCTGTGACTATGAACAGTATAGAATCAATCTATGAATATGAACAGTATCGAATCAATTGGTGACCATGAGCAGTATAGAATTAATCTGTGACCATAAACTGCATAGAATCAATCTGTTAATAAGAACAGTGTGGAATCAATCTATGACTATGAGCAGTGCAGAATCAATCTGTGACTATGAACAGTATAGAGTCAGTCTGTGACTATGAACAGTATAGAATCAATAAGGGACTATGAACAGTATAGAAACAATCTGCGAGTATGAGCTGTATAGAATCAAATTGTGTCCATGAACAGTATAGCAGCAATTTGTGACTATGAACAGTATACAATTATTTTGTGACTGTGAACAGTATAGAATCTGAGTATGAATAGTATAGAATCAATCTGACTATGAACAGTAAAGAACCAATCTGTGAATACGAACAGTATAGAATCAGTCTGTGATTATGAACAGTATAAAATCAATCTATGACTATGAACAGTATACAATCTGTGACTATGAACCATATAGAATCAGGCTGTGACTGAACAGTATAGAATCAATCTAGAAATCTGTGACTATGAACAATATAGAATAAATGTGACTATGAAGAGTATAGAGTCAATCTGTGACTAGCAACAGTGTAGAATCAATCTGTGACTATGAACAGTATAGAATCAAGCTATGAACATGATCAGTATAGAATCAATCTGTGACTATGAACAGTATAGAATCAATCGGTGACTATGAACAGTATAGAATCAATTCTGTGACTATGAGCAGTGTAGAATGAGTGTGAATATGAACAGTGTCAGATCAATCTGTGACTATGAACAGTATAGAATCAATCTGTGAATATGAACAGTGTCAGATCAAGCTGTGACCATGAACTGTATAGAATCAATCTGTGACTACGAACAGTATGGAAACAATCTTTGCCTATGAACAGTATAGAATCAATCTGTGACTATGAACAGTATAGAATTATTCTGTGACTATGAAAAGTATAGAATCAATCTGTGACTATGAACAGTATAGGATCAGTCTGTGACTATGAACTGTATAGAATCAATCTGTGACTATGAACAATATATAATCAATCTGTGACTATGAACAATATAGAATCAATCTCTGACTATGAACAGTATAGAATAAGTCTGTGACTATGAACAGTATAGAATCAGTCTGTGACTGAGAACAGTACAGAATCAATCTGTGACTATGAACAGTATGGAATCAATCTGTGACTATGAACAGTATAGATTCAATCTGTGACTATGAACAGTATAGAATTATTCTGTGACTATTAACAGTATAGAATCAATCTGTGACTATGAACCATATAGAATTATTCTGTGACTATGAGAATTATAGAATCAATCTGTCACCATGAGCAGTATAGAATCAATCTGTGACTAAGAAAATTATGGAATCAATCTGTGACTATGAACAGTATAGAATCAAGCTGACGATGAACAGTATAGAATCAGTCTGTTACTGTCAACCATACAGAATCAATCTGTATCTATGAACAGCATAGAATCAATCTGTGACCATGAACAGTATAGAATCAATCTGTGCCCATGAACAGTATAGAATGATGCACAGTATAGAATCAATCTGTGACTGAACAGTATAGAATCAATCTGTGTCTATGAACAGTATAGAATCAATCTGTGACTATGAACAGTATAGAATCAATCAGTGACTATGAACCGTATAGAATCAAATTGTGTCTATGAACAGTGTGGAATTATCCTGTGACTATGAACCACATGGAATATGTGACTATAAACAGTATAGAATCAATCTGTGACTACAAACAGTAATGAATCATTCTGTGATTATGTACCGTATAGAATTATTCTGTGACTGTGGACAGTATAGAATCAATCTGTGACTATGAACGGTATATAATTATTCTGTGACCATGAACAGTATAAAATCAATCTGTGGCCATGAATATTATAGAATGAATCTGTGACCATGCACAGTATAGAATCAATCTGTGACTGTGAACAGTATAGAAGTAATATGTGACTATGAATAGTATATAATCAATTTGTGGCTATGAACAGTATAGAATCAAACTGTGACTATGAGCAGTATAGAATCAATCTGTGACTAAGAAAATTATGGAATCAATCTGTGACTATGAACAGTATAGAATCAATCTGACAATGAAAAGTGTAGAATCAGTCTGTGAAAATGAACTGTAGAGAATCACTCTGTATCTATGAACAGTATAGAATCAATCTGTGATGAGGAACAGCATATCATTTTTCTGTGACTATGAGCAGTATAAAATCTATCTATGATTATGAACAGTATAGAATCAATCTGTGACTATGGACAGTATAGAATCAACCTGTGACCATGAACAGTATAGAATCGATCTGTGACTATGAACAGTATAGAATCATTCTGAGTATGACCAGTAAGGATCAGTCTCTGACTGAACAGTATAGAATCAATCAGTGACTATGAACAGTATAGAATCAATCCGTGACTAGGAACAGCATATAATCAATCTGTGACTATGAACAGTATAGAATCAAATTGTGCCTATGAACAGTATAGAATCAATCTGTCACTATGAACAGCATAGAATCAATCTGTGACTATGAACAGTATAGAATCAATCAGTGACTATAAACAGTATAGAATCAATATGTGACTATGAACATTAACAAATAAATCGGTGACTATGAACAGTATAGAATCAATCTGTGACTAGGAGCAGTATAGAATTAATCTGTGACTATGAACCCTATAGAATCAAATTGCGTCTATGAGCAGTATAGAATCAATATGTGACTATGAACAGTATAGTTTCAACCTGTGACTATGAACAGTGTAGAATCAATCTGTGACTGAACAGCAAAGATTCAATCTATGACTATGATGAATAATGCAGGATCATTCTGTGACAATGAACAATATAGAATCATTCAGTGACTATGAACAGTATAGAATTAACCTATGACTATGAACAGTGTTGGATCAACCTATGACTATGAAAAATGTCAGATCACTATGTGAACATGAACAGTATAGAATCAAACTGTGAATATGGAATGTGTAGAATCAAATATGTTACTTTGAATAGTATAGGATCAATCTGTGACTATGAACAATATAGAATCAGTCTGTGACTATGAACAGTATAGAATCAATCTGTGACTATGAACAGCATAGAATGAATCTGTGACTATGAACAGTATAGAATCAATCTATGAATATGAACAGTATAGAATCAATCTGTGACTATGAACAGCATACAATGAATCAGTGACCATGAACACTATAGAATTAATCTGTGACTATGAACAGTGTAGAATCAATCTGTGACTAAGAACAGTATAGAATCAGTCTATGAATATGAACCGTGTAGAATCCGTTTGTGACTATGATCAGTATAGTATCAATCGGTGACTATGAACAGTATAGAATCAATTCTGTGACTATGAACAATGTAGAATGAGTCTGTGAATATGAACAGTGTCAGATCATTCTGTGACTATGAACAGTATAGAATCAATCTGATTATGAACAGTGTAGAATCAATTTATGAATATGAATAGCATAGAATCAATCTGTCTATGACCAGTATAGAATAAATCTGTGACTATGAACAGTATAGAATCAATCTGACTATGAATAGTGTAGAATCAATCTTTGAATATGAACAGCATAGACTCAATCTGTGACTATGAACAGGATACAATCAATCTGTGACCATGAACTGTATAGAATCAATCTGTGACCATGAACTGCATAGAATCAATCTGTGACTATGAACAGTATAGAATCAAGCCATTTAGGACTGAGATGAGGAGAAATTTCTTAACCCAGAGAGTGGTGAACCTATGGAATTCTCTACCACAGAAGGCAGTGGAGGCCAATTAATTAAATATATTCAAGAAGGAGTTGGATATATTTCTTAAGGCTAAAGGGATCAAGGGATATGGGGCGAAGGCAGGAACGGGGTACTGATTTTTGGATGATCAGCCATGATCTCATTGAATGGCGGAGCAGGCTCGAAGGGCCGAATGGCCTACTCCTGCTCCTGTCTTCTATGTTTCTGTTTCTATGTGACTGTGAACAGTTTAGAATCAATCTGTGACTATGAACAGTATAGAACCAATCTTTGACTATGAACCATATAGAATCAAATTGTGACTATGAACAGTATAGAATCAATCTGTGACTGAACAGCAAAGATTCAATCTGTGATTACGAATAATGCAGGATCATTCTGTCACTATGAACAGTATAGAATCAATCTGTGACTATGAACAGTATAGAATCAATCTATGAATATGTACAGTGTAGAAACAATCTGTGAATATGAACAGTGTCAGATCAACCTGTGTCTATGAACAGTATAGAATCAATCTGTGACTGAACATTGTAGAATTAATCTGTGGCTATGAACAGTATAGAATCAATCTGTGACCATTGTAGTGTATGTACCTTTAAGGGAGAACTACTTTTACAGCTCCTGTATACTGTAGTACCGGCAGTGACCACCCCTGTATATAAGCCTTGAGCATGCCTCTGTACTGCCAGTCTTGAGACTACCCTACTCCAGTAAACACCTGTTGATTGTTAGGTTACAGCCTCCGTGTAGTTATTGGAAAACATCATACTCTAAGAATCACGGATCCAACAACCATGAGCAGTATAGATTCAATCTCTGACTCAGAACATTATGGAATCAATCTGTGACTATGAACAGTATAGAATCAATCTGATGATCAACAGTATAGAATCAATCTGTGACTATGAACTGTATAGAATCAATCTGTGCCTTTGAACATTATAGAATCAATCTGTGACTAGGAACAGTATATAATTATTCTGTGACTATGAACAGTATATAATCTATATATGACTGAACATTATAGAATCTGTGACTATGAACAGTATAGAATCAATCTGTGACTAGGAACAGTACATAATTATTCTGTGACTATGAACCATATGGAATCAATCTGTGACTGTGAACAGTTCAGAATCAATCTATGCCTATGAATAGTATAGAATCAATCTGTGACTATGAAGAGTATAGAATCAATCTGTGACTGAACAGTATAGAATCAATCTGTGACTACAAACAGTAAAGAATCAGTCTGTGACTATGGACAGTATAGAATTATTCTGTGACTATGAACAATATAGAATCAATCTGTGACTTTGAACAGTATAGAATCAATCTGTTACTGAACAGCAAAGATTCAATCTGTGACTATGAATAATGCAGGATCATTCTGTGACTATGAACAGTATAGAATGGATCAGTAACTATGAACTGTGTTGGATCAACCTATGACAATGAACAATGTCGGATCAATATATGAAAATGAACAGTATAGAATCAAACTGTGACTATGAAATGTGTAGAATCAACCTATGAATATGAATATTACAGAATCAATCTGTGACTTTGAACAGTGTAGAATCAATTCTGTTACTATGAACAGTATCGAATCAATCTGTGACTATGAACAGTATAGAATCAGTCTGTGAATATGAACAGTGTAGAATCAGTCTGTGACTATTAACAGTATAGAATCAATCTGTGAATATGAACAGTGTCAGATCAATCCATGTCTATGAACAGTATAGAATCAATCTGTGACTATGAACAGTATAGAATCAATCTATGAATATGAACAGTGTAGAATCAGACTGTGACTATGAACAGTATAGAATCAATATGTGGCTATGAACAGTATAGAATCAATTCTGTGACTATGAACAGTGTAGAATGAGTCTGTGAATATGAACGGTGTCAGATCAATCTGCGACTATGAACAGTATAGAATCAATCTGTGACTATGAACAGTATAGAATCAATCTATGAATATGAACAGTATAGAATCAATCTGTGAATATGAACAGTATAGAATCAATCTATGAATATGAACAGTATAGAATCAGTCTGTGAATATGAACAGTATAGACTCAATCTGTAACAATAAACAGTGTTAGATCAATCTGTGACAATGAACAGCATAGAATCAAGCTGGGATTATGAACAGCATAGAATCAGTCAGTGACTATGAACTGCAGAGAATCAATCTGTGACTATGTACAGTGTAGAATCAGTCTGTGTCTATGAACAGTATAGAATCACTCTGTGACTATGAACAGTTTAGAATCAATCTGTGACTATGAACCGTATAGAATCAACCTGAGACTATGAACAGAATAGAAGCAATCTATAACTACGAACAGTATAGAATCAATCTATGACTATGAAACATATAGAATCAATCTGTGACTATGAACCATATCGAATCAATGTATAACTGAACAGTATAGAATCAATCTGTGACTATGAACAGTATAGAATCAGTCTGTGACTATGAACAGTATAGCATCAACCTGTAACTAGAAACAGTATAGAAACAATCTGTGGCTATGAACCATATAGAATCAATCTGTGACTTAGAACAGTATAGAATAGGTCTGTGACTATGAGTGCGAGTCAGCAGAGAGTGCTGTGAGTTTGGGTAAGTGTGAGAGTGCTTTAATTGTTATTTCTCTTTAAATCATTCTTGATAAGATTACTTAAGCAGTTTAAGTAAAGGGGAAAAGTTAAATATTTGGGATTCTGTTGGTTTAAGAAGAGTAAAACAAGGTTACACTGCAGTAGGAGTAAATTGGCACAGCAGGCAGTGGAAACCAGTTTTCTAACCAATCAGCAGGGGTGACTCATTTGGCTGTAAACAAACAAACAGTATAAAAAGACCAGGCTAGTGCGAGCAAGCACTGAGTGCGAGTCAGCAGAGAGTGCTGTGAGTTTGGGTAAGTGTGTGAGCTAGGGTAAGTGGGGTGTTAGGTGCTCTTTTCAAACTTTAACTCTGTGGGTTGTAGTTAATAAGGCCTTTCTGGTGCAGAGTGACTGTTGGTAAACCATTTAACTGGTGTAATTAGAGGGATTGATTTAAATTAAATCCAATTAATTAAAGGGGATACTAGCATCTATAATCGGGCAGAGGGTGTCCATAACTAACAATAAAAAATTTAATTAATTACATAGAATGGAGCAGGTGATGTGTTACTGTTGTGAGATGTGGGAGCCGGTGAACCCCATTGAGGCTCACGGTGATTACGTCTGTGACAAGTGTCTGCTGCTACAGGAACTCCAGCTCCGTGTTGATGAGCTGGAGTCTGAGCTTCAGACACCGCGACACATCAAGGAGGGGGAGAAGTACCTGGACTCTGTGTATCAGGAGGTGATCACACCTATGAAGTTAATTAATTCAGATGTAGCCCATGGTCAGGGACAGGACGGTGTGACTACCAGTGAGGCAGGTACGGGGATCCAGGAGGTAGAGCTGGAGGAGCCGCAGCCCTTGCTCTTGTCCAGCAGGTTCGAGGTTCTTACTCCCTGTGGGGATGGGAGCAGGGACTGCAGGGAGGATGAGCAACCTGGCCACAGCACCGTGGAACGGGGGGCCATTCAAGAGGGGGGAGTAAATAGAAATGTTGTAGTGGTAGGGGATAGTATTATTAGGGGGATAGATAGAGTTCTCTGCAGCCGAGACCGAGAGTCCCGAAGGCTGTGTTGCCTACCCGGTGCCAGGGTTAAGGACATCTCCTCTGGGCTGGAAAGAAACTTGCAGTGGGAGGGGGTGGACCCAGTTGTCGTGGTCCATGTTGGTACAAACGACGTAGATAGGACTAGGAAGCCGGTTCTGTTAAAGGAGTATGAGCAGCTAGGGGTCAAATTAAACAACAGAACCTCAAGGGTAATAAGCTCTGGATTATTACCTGAGCCACGAGCGAAATTGGCTAGGACAAATAAAATTAGAGAGTTAAATGCGTGGCTCAAAGGCTGGTGTGGGAGAAATGGGTTTTGCTTCCTGGGACACTGGCACCAGTACTGGGGCAGGAGGGAGCTGTTCCATTGGGACAGGCTTCACTTGGCCAGTGCTGGGACTAGAGTTCTGGCGGATCATATAACTAGGGCTGTAGAGAGGGCTTTAAACTAACTAGTGGGGGGGAGGTTCCTAGAGAGCAAATAATAAAAATGACAACAGAGAAGGTCATAGACTTAGGTAGCAGTGGGGAAATTAAAAACCAGAGCGTGTCAGGAAGGGGCAGAAGGTATGGAGTAAAAGATAAAGTAATAAAAAGGGCAAAAGCAGGAACTAAGTGTCACAAAACATATTTGAAAGTTCTCTATCTGAATGCACAAAATAGATGAGTTAATGGCACAAATAACTACATATGGGTATGATCTTGTGGCCATTACAGAAACATGGCTGCAGGGTGACAATGCCTGGGAATTAAATATACCAGGTTATTTAACGATCAGGAAGGACAGGCAGGAAGGAAGGGGAGGTGGGGTGGCTATGTTAATAAAGGAAGGAATCACTGTAATACAGAGAAATGATATTGGGTCAAAGATCACGATAATTAAACAGTTTGGGTGGAGGTAAGGAATAATAAGGGGAAAAAAACACTAGTGGGCGTAGTCTATAGGCCTCCGAACAGTTGCAATTATGTTGGACGGAGTATCAATCAGGAAATAGTTGAGGCTTGTAATAAGGGAACATCTATAATTATGGGGGATTTTAACTATCATATTAATTGGACAAATGAAATTGGGCAGGGCTGCCTTGAGGATGAGTTCATTGAGTGTATTAGGGATGGGTTTCTTGAGCAGTATGTAACTGAACCGACCAGGGGGCAAGCAACCTTAGATCTGATCCTGTGTAACGAGACAGGATTAATTAAAAATGTCCTAGTAAAGGATCCCCTTGGAATGAGTGACCATAACATGGTTGAATTCCATATTCAATTAGAGGGTGAGTAGGTTGGATCTCAAACAAGCATGCTAAGCTTGAATAAAGGAGACTATGAAGGTATGAGAGCGGAATTGAGTAGAGTGGATTGGGAAAATAGATTAAAGGGTAAGACGATACATGATCAGTGGTGCACATTTAAGGAGTTATTTTACAACTTTCCAAAAAAATATATTCCACTGAGAAGAAAAGGGTGTAAAAGAAAAGACAGCCATCCGTGGCTAAGTACAGAAATTAAGGATAGTATTCGACTAAAAACAAGGGCATATAAGGTAGCCAAATCTAGTGGGAGGATACAGGATTGGGAAAACTTTAAAAGACAGCAAAAAATAACAAAAAGATTGATTAAGAAAGGGAAGATAGATTATGAAAGTAAATTAGCAAAAAATATAAAAACAGATAGTAAGAGTTTTTATAGTTATATAAAAAGAAAAAGGGTGGCTAAAGTAAATGTTGGTCCCTTAGAGGATGAGACCGGGAAATTAATGGTGGGAAATATGGAGATGGCAAAAACACTGAATGAATATTTTGTATCAGTCTTTACAGTAGAAGACACTAAGAATATCCCAACACTGGACAAACAGGGGGCTATAGTGGGGGAGGAGCTAAACACGGTCAAAATCACTAAGGAAGTGGTACTCGGTAAAATAATGGGACTCAAGGCGGATAAATCACCTGGACCTGATGGCTTACATCCTAGGGTCTTGAGGGAAGTGGCGGTAGGGATTGTGGATGCATTGGTAATAATTTTGCAAAACTCCCTGGACTCAGCAAAGGTCCCGGCAGACTGGAAAACTGCTAATGTAACACTCTTATTTAAAAAGGGCAGTAGACAGAAGGCTGGAAACTATAGACCGGTTAGCCTAACATCTGTGGTAGGTAAAATTTTGGAGTCCATTATTAAGGAGACAGTAACAGGACATTTGGATAATCATAATTTAATAGGACAAAGTCAGCATGGTTTTATGAAGGGGAAGTCATGTTTGACAAATTTGCTGGAGTTCTTTGAGGAAGTAACATATAGGGTGGATAAAGGGGAACCAGTGGACGTAGTGTATTTAGACTTCCAAAAGGCATTTGACAAGGTGCCACACAAAAGATTATTGCTTAAGATAAAAAATCATGGGATTGGGGGTAATATTCTGGCATGGATAGAGGATTGGCTATCTAACAGAAGGCAGAGAGTTGGGATAAATGGTTCATTCTCAGACTGGCAATCAGTAACTAGTGGTGTTCCTCAGGGGTCAGTGCTGGGACCCCAACTCTTTACAATCTATATTAACAATTTGGAGGAGGGGACCGAGTGTAACATATCAAAGTTTGCAGATGATACTAAGATGGGAGGGAAAGTAGTGAGTGAGGAGGACATAAAAAACCTGCAAGGGGACATAGACAGGCTAAGTAAGTGGGCAGAGATTTGGCAGATGGAATATAATACTGGAAAGTGTGAGGTTATGCACTTTGGCAGGAAAAATCGTAGAGCAAATTATTATCTTAATGGCAAGAAACTGGAAAGTACTGAAGTACAAAGGGATCTGGGGGTCCTGGTGCACGAAACTCAAAAGGTTAGTATGCAGGTGCAGCAAGTGATTAAGAAGGCCAATGGAATGTTGGCTTTCATTGCTAGGGGGATAGAATATAAAAATAGGGAGGTATTGCTTCAGTTATAGAAGGTATTGGTGAGACCGCACCTGGAATACTGCATACAGTTTTGGTGTCCATACTTAAGAAAAGACATACTTGCTCTCGAGTCAGTACAAAGAAGGTTCACTTGGTTAATCCCAGGGATGAGGGGATGGACATATGAGGAGAGGTTGAGTAGATTGGGACTCTACTCATTGGAGTTCAGAAGAATGAGAAGCGATCTTATTGAAACATATAAGATTGTGAAGGGGTTGGATCGGGTGGATGCGGGGAGGATGTTCCCGATGATGGGTGAAACTAGAACTAGGGGGCATAGTCTTAGAATAAGGGGCTGCTCTTTCAAAACTGAGATGAGGAGGAACTACTTCACTCAGAGGGTGGTAGGTCCATGGAATATGCTGTCCCAAAAAGCTGTAGAAGCGACATCATTACATAAATTTAAAACAGAAATAGACAGTTTTCTAGAAGTAAAGGGAATTAAGGGTTACGGAGAGCGGGCAGGAATTTGGACATGAGTCTAGGTTCGGATCGGACATGGCCCTGTGGGTAGCGGAGTGGGCCCAAGGGCTGTGTAGCCTGATCCTGCTCCTATTTTGTGTGTCTAATTCTGTTAGATTCAGGAGATGGTTCTGTGATAGTAGATTGGCGGTTAGGATCAGATCAGCCATGATCTTATTAAATGGCGGAGCAGGCTCGAGGGGCCGATTGGCCTACTCCTGCTCCTATTTCTTATGTTCTTATGTTCTTATGAACACTATAGTATCAATCTGTGTCTATGAACTGCAAAAATCAATTTGTGACTAAACAGTACAGAATCAACCTGTGATTATGAAAATATTGAATTAATCTGTGACTTTGAAGTGTGTAAAAATAAGCTGTGGCTATGTACAGCATAGAATCAATCTGTGAATATGAACAGTATAGAATCAATCTGTGACTATGAACAGTATAGAATCAATCTGTGACTATGAACAGTATAGAATCAATCTCTGAATATGAACAGTATAGAATCAATCTGTGACTATTGTTATAAATCTCATCATTCATCAAGAAACTACTCGTGAAATAATGCTGGACAGCCAGCTGGTGGCGCCGTCCAAGGAGTATAAATACTCGGGCGCGGCCCCAGCTTTCCAGTGACATTTTGTAAGACAAGGGACTAGTGAAGTACAACTAGACCTCCATGTTCTGAAACAAGTTGATTAAAGCCTTGCTTTATGCTCAAATCAAGTGCGTAGTGAGTTTTATTACATCAATTTAATCAACTTGATATCGACTCCACACTTTGGGTGATTCGGGAACAGCCAGCTATGACTCGAACCGTAGAAGGGAACTCAGCCTAGTAATCGATCCAGCATGGAGAAACTACTCAGACCCGCCCGTCTCGACCTGGACCCGAATTCACTTACAGCCACTAAGGTATGGAAACACTGGTATCATACTTTTAGCAACTTCCTTGAGGAGTGTGGTGAGAATGTTCCTAACAATTTATGAATGCTTGCTAATTATGTATCCCCTCATGTGTTCGATTATATCGAAGGCTGTGTAGACTATGACGCCGCTATCCAAATACTACAGCAGCTATATATCAAGTCCCCAAATGAAATTTTTGCTCGGCATCTACTGGCCACAACTCGACAACAACCCGGGGAATCACTTGACGAATTCCTTCATAAACTTCGCAGGCTCAGCAAGGATTGTAATCTTAAAGCTGTTACAGCTGAGCAGTACCAGGAGGAGTTAATTCGTGATTCCTTTATTAATGGGATTGCGTCTTCCTTCATACGTCAGCGTCTGTTGGAGAATAAAACCCTCAAGTTACAGGCTGCCTATGACCAGGCATGTTCTCTAGATTAGCAAAGAGGAATGCAGACACCTATCTTTCACCACGTGCACGGGCTGCTGCTATTACTTTTAGTGACTTTTTCGAAAGGCCTCGGGCGGAACCCCTCATGGATGATGACTCCAACCCGGCTGATGACAACCCTACTCTAGAAACCTACACTGATGATGACCCCACCCTAGCGGCATCTTGGCAATCTGGAAGGAAGTGTTTCTTCTGTGGAGATGCGTTCCATTGTAGGAAATTTTGTCCTGCTTGTAACGCGACCTGCAATCATTGCAGCAAGAAAGGTCACTTTTTTAAGGTATGCCAGTCAAGAGTCGCTGTTAGTAAGAAAGGCTACTTTTCTAAGGTATACTGGTCGAGAGCTCCTGTTAGTTTTGCAGCTAATATGTATAAAACTGCTCCTCCCCCAAGAGCCACGACTAAGGTTACAGCTTCAATCTATAAAACTGCTCCTCCCCCAAGAACCACTACTAAGGTTACAGCTGTCAAGGGTAAAACTGCCCCTCCTCTTTTCACTGCTGTTTTTCCCAAAAGTCTGTCCCATGCAGCCACGAAGGTTTCGGTAAATGGACACATTTTGAGTGCACTAATCGACTCATGCAACTCTGACAGCTTCATTAGTGAGCGGGCTGTCAGTAAATTAAAACTGCATATTTACCCCTCGGACAGGGAAATTGCTATGGCTCTTACGACACTGGCCACCAATTCTTCCAGCTTTTGTCTTGTCGACCTAATTCTCAATGGCCGCACTTATTTCTCCACCCGGCTCAGGGTGCTCAAGAACCTATGCAGTGATGTGCTCCTGGGACAGGATTTCCAGAAACAACACAAAAGACTCACTTTTGAGTTTGGAGGGTCAAAGCCGGAGCTTACTATTTCAAAAGTACCATTTTGTGCACTTTTGGTGGCTTCATTTGATGAGCCCTCCTTGTTTGCCAATCTTGCCCACTGATGTAAGCCCATAGTCACTAAATCACAACGTTTCAGCCAAGATGATTGATCCTTTATCGAGACAGAAATTTCTCGCCTTCTAGCCATAAACAAAAATCTAAAAGACTGCGGCTGTTTGTGGTCCGCCTGATCCGCTAAGAGGAAGTTGTCAGACTTCCAAATCTTTTAGGCAGGAAGAATGTTATAAATCTCATCATTCATCAAGAAACTACTTGGGAAATAACACTGGACGGCCAGCTGGTGGCACGTCCAAGGATTATAAATACTCGGACGCGGCCCCAGCTTGCCAGGGACATTTTGAAAGACAAGGAACTAGTGAAGTACAACTAGACATCCATGTTCTGAAACAAGTTGATTAAAGCCTTGCTTTATGCTCAAACTAAGTGTGTAGTGAGTTTTATAACGGCAACTATGATCAGCAATGAAGCAATATATGACTATGAATAGTATAGAATCAATCTGTGACTAAGAACAGCATAGAATCAGTCTGTGACTATGAACAGTATAGAATCAATCTGTGACTATGAACAGTATAGAATCAGTCTGTGTCTATGAACAGTATAGAATCAATCTATAACTGTGAACAGTATAGAATCAATCTGTGACTATGAACAGTATAGAACCAATCGAGGACTATGAACAGCATAGAATCAATCTGTGACTATGAACAGTATAGAATCAATCTCTGGCTGAGAACTGTATAGAATCAGTCTGTGACTATGAACAGTATAGAATCAATCTGTGACTATGAACAGAATAGAATCAATCTCTGACTCAGAACAGTATAGAATCAATCTGTGACTATGAACAGTATAGAATCAATCTGTGACTATGAACAGTATAGAAGCAATCTCTGGCTGAGAACAGTATAGAATTAATCTTAGACGATGAAGAGTATACCATCAATCTGTGACTCTGCAAAGTATAGAATTAATCTGTGACTATGAACAGTATAGAATGAACCTATGACTATGAACAGTATTGAATCAACCTATGACTATTAACAGTATAGAATCAGTCTGTGATTATGAACAGTTTAGAATCATTCGATGACTATGAACAGTATAGAATCAATCTATGACTATGAACCATATAGAATCAATCTGTGACTGAGAACAGTATAGAATCAGGCTGTGACTATGAACGATTTAGAATCAAACTATAACTGTGAACATTATAGAATCAATCTGTGACTATGAACCATATAGAATCAGTCTGTGTCTATGAACAGTTTAGAATCAATCTATAACTGTGAACAGTATAGTATTAATCTGTGACTATGAACATTATGGAATCAATCTGAGTCTATGAACAGTATAGAATCGATCTGTAACTATGAACCATATAGAATCAATCTGTGACTATGAACAGTATGGAATCAATCTAGGACTATGAACATTATAGAATCAACCTGAGACTATGAACAGTATAGAGTCCATCTATAACTATGAACCATATAGAATCAATCTATGACTATGAACAGTATAGAATCGATCTGTGACTATGAACCATATAGAATCAATCTATGACAATGAACAGTATAGAATCAATCTGTGACTATGAACCGTATAAAATCAATCTATGACTATGAACAGTATAGAATCAATCTATGACTATGAACAGTATAGAATCAGTCTTTGACTATGAACTGTCTCAAATCAATCCATGACTATGAACAGTATAGAATAAATCTGTGACTATGAAGAGCAAATATTCAATGTGACTGAACAGTATAGAATCAATCTATACTATGAACAGTAAAGAATCAATCTGTGACTATGAACAGTATAGAATCAATCTGACTATGAACAGTATAGAATCAATCTCTGACGATGAACAGCAAAGAATGAATCTGTGACTGTGAAGAGTATAGAATCAATCTATGACTATGAACAGAATAGAATCAATCTGTGACTATGAATATTATAGAATATATCTGTTACTTTGAAAAGTAAATAATCAATCTGTGACTATGAACAGTATAGAATCAATCTGTGACTAGGAACAATGTAGAATCAATCTTTGTCTATGAACATTATAGTATCAATATATGACTACAAACAGTATAGAATCAATCTTTGACTATTAGCAGCATAGAATCAACCTGTGACTAGGAATAGTAAAGAATCAATCTGTGACTATGAATGGTATAGAATCAATCTCTGACTATGAACAGTATATAATCAATCTGTGATTATGAACAGTATAGAATCAGCCTTTGACTATGAACAGCATAGAATTAATCTGTGACAATGAACAGTATAGAATCAATCTCTAACCATGAACAGTATAGAATCAATCTGTGATGAACAGTATAGAATCAGTCTTTGACTATGAACAATATAGAATCAATCTATGACTATGAACAGTATAGAATCAGTCTTTGACTATGAACTGTCTCGAATCAATCCATGACTATGAACAGTATAGAATAAATCTGTGACTATGAAGAGCAAATATTCAATGTGACTGAACAGTATAGAATGAATCTATACTATGAACAGTAAAGAATCAATCTGTGATTATGAACAGTATAGAATCAATCTGACTATGAACAGTATAGAATCAATCTCTGACGATGAACAGTAAAGAATGAATCTGTGACTGTGAAGAATATAGAATCAATCTATGACTATGAACAGTATAGAATTAATCTGTGACTATGAACAGCATAGAATTAATAAGTGGCTAGGAATATTAATGAATCAATCTCTGACTAGGAACAGTATAGAATCAATCTGTGGGTATGAACAGTGAAGAATCAATCTGTGACTATGAACTGTATAGAATCAGTCTTTGACTATGAACAGTATAGAATCAATCTCTGACTATGAACAGTATAGAATCAATGTGTGACTATGAACCGTATAGAATCAGTCTTTGACTATGAACAGTATAGAATCAGCCTTTGACTATGAAATGTCTAGAATCAATCTGTGACTATGAACAGTATAGAATTAATCTGTGACTGAACAGTATAGAAACAATCTGTGACTATGTACCATATAGTATCAATCTATGACTATGAACAGCATAGAATCAATCTGTGAATATGACTGCTTTAGAATCAATCTCTGACTGTGAACAGTATATAATCATTCTGTGAGCATGAACCATATAGTATCAATCTGTGACTATGAACAGTATGGAATAAATCTGTGACTGTGAGCAGTATAGAATCAATCTGTAACTATGATGAGTATAGAATCAATCTATGACTATGAACAGTATGGAATCAATCTGTGATTATGAACAATGTAGAATCAATCTGTCTATTAACAGCATAGAATCAATCTGTGACTATGAACGGTATAGAATCAATCTGTAACTAGGAACAGTATAGAATCAATCTCTGACTATGAACAGTATAGAATCAGTCTGTGACTATGAAAAGTATAGAATCAATCTGTGAATATGAACAGTATAAAATGAGTCTTTGACTATGAACTGTCTAGAATTAATCTGTGACTATGAACATTATAGAATTAATCTGTGACTGAATAGTATAGAAACAATCTGTGACTATGTACCATATAGTATCAATCTATGACTATGAACAGTATAGAATCAATCTGTGAATATGACTGCTTTAGAATCAATCTCTGACTGTGAACAGTATATAATCATTCTGTGAGCATGAACCACATAGTATCAATCTGTGACTATGAACAGTATGGAATAAATCTGTGACTGTGAGCAGTATAGAATCAATCTGTAACTATGATGAGTATAGAATCAATCTATGACTATAAACAGTATGGAATCAATCTGTGATTATGAACAATGTAGAGTCAATCTGTCTATTAACAGCATAGATTCAATCTGTGACTATGAACAGTATAGAATCAATCTGTAACTAGGAACAGTATAGAATCGATCTGTGACTATGAACCATATAGAATCAATCTATGACTATGAACAGTATAGAATCAATCTGTCGCTATGAACAGTATAGCATCAATCTAGGACTATGAACATTATAGAATCAGTCTGAGACAATGAACAATTTAGAATCCATCTATAATTATGAATCATATAGAATCAATCTATGACTATGAACAGAATAGCACCAGTCTGTGACTATGAAGAGCATAGAATCAATCTGTGACTATGAATGGTATAGAATCAATCTCTAACCATGAACAGTATAGAATCAATCTGTGACTACAAACATTATAGAATCAGTGTTTGACTATGAACAGCATAGAATAAATATGTGACTATGAATAGTATAGAATCAATCTCTGACTGTGAACAGTATAGAATCATTCTGTGAGTATGAACCGTATGGTATCTATCTATGACTATGAACAGTATAGAATAAATCTGTGACCGTGAACAGTATAGAATCAATCTGTGACAATGAACCGTATAGAATCAATCTGTCACTTAAACGGTATAGAATCAGTCTGTCACTGTGAACAATATAGAAACAATGTGTGACTATGAACAGTATAGAATCAGTATTTGACTATGAACAGCATAGAATAAATCTGTAACTATGAATAGTATAGAATCAATCTCTGACTGTGAACAGTATAGAATCATTCTGTGAGTATGAACCGTATAGTACCAATCTATGACTATGAACAGTATAGAATAAACCTGTGACTGTGAACAGTATAGAATCAATCTATGACTATGAAGAGCAAATATTCAATGTGACTGAACAGTATAGAATCAATCTATACTATGAACAGTATAGAATCAATTTGTGACTATGTACAGTATAGAATCAGTCTGTGACTGTGAACAGCATAGAATAAATCAGTGACTATGAACAGTATAGAATCAATCTGTGACAATGAACCGAATAGAATCAATCTGTCACTTTGAACAGTATAGAATCAGTCTGTGACTATGAACAGCATAGAATCAACCTGTGACTATGAATGGTATAGAATCAATCTCTAACCATGAACAGTATAGAATCAATCTGTGACTAGGAACAGTATAGAATCAGTCTTTGACTATGAACAGTATAGAATTAATCTCTGACTATGAACAGTATAGAATCAATCTGTGACTATGAACAGTATAGAATCAGTCTTTGACTATGAACAGCATAGAATAAATCTGTGACCATGAATAGTATAGAATCAATCTCTAACCATGAACAGTATAGAATCAACCTGAGATAAATAGTATAGAATCAGTCTTTGACTATGAACAGTATAGAATCAATCTATGACTGTGAACAGTGTAGAATTAATCTGTGACTATGAACAATATGGAATCAAGCTGTGACGACAAACAATGTAGAATGAATCTTTGTCTATGAACAGTATAGAATCAGTCTTTCACTATGAACAGCATAGAATCAATCTGTGACTAGGAATATTAACGAATCAATCTGTGGGTATGAACAGTGAAGAATCAATCTGTGACAATGAACTGTGTATAATCAGTCTGTGACTATGAACATTATAGAATCGATCTGTGACTATGAACCATGTAGAATCAGTCTTTCACTATGAACATTAGAGACACAATCTGTGAATATGAACATTAAAGAATCAATCTATGACTAAGAACAGTATAGCATCAATCTGTAACTAGGAACAGTGTAGAATAAATCTGTGGCTACGAACAATGTAGAATCAATCTTTGTCTATGAACAGTATAGAATCAATCTATGACTATGAACAGTATAGAATCAGTCTTTCGCTATGAACAGCATAGAATCAATCTGTGACTAGGAATATTAATGAATCAACCTCTGACTAGGATCACTATAGAATCAATCTGTGACTATGAACAATGAAGAATCAATCTGTGACTATGAACAGCATAGAATAAATCTGTGACAATGAACTGTGTATAATCAATCTGTGACTATGAACAGTATATAATCAGTCTGTTACTATGAACAGTATAGAATCAATCTCTGACTATGAACAGTATAGAATCAATGTGTGACTATGAACCGTATAGAATCAATCTTTTACTATGAACAGCATAGTATAAATCTGTGACTATGAATAGTATAGAATCAATCCCTGACTATGGACAGTATAGAATCAGTCTGTGAGTATGAAAAGTATAGAATCAATCTGTGTCTATGAACAGTATAGAATCAGTCTATGACTATGAACAGTATAGAATCGATCTGTGACTATGAACCATATAGAATCAAACTATGAATATGAACAGTAAACAACCAATCTATGACTAAGAAACGTATAGCATCAATCTGTGACTATGAACTGTGTAGAATAAATCGGTGACTACGAACAATGTAGAATCAATCTTTGTCTATGAACAGTATAGAATCAATCTCTAACTATGAACAGTATAGAATCAGTCTTTCACTATGAACAGCATAGAATCAATCTGTGACTATGAACCATATAGAATCAGTCTTTGACTATGAACAGTAAAGAATCAGTCTGTGACTATGAAGAGTATAGAATCGATCTGTGACTATGAACTGTATAGAATCAGTCTGTGACTATAAAGCGTATAGAATCAACCTGAGACTATGAACGGTATAGAATCAATGTGTGACTATGAACCGTATAGAATCAGTCTTTGACTATTAACAGCATGGAATAAATCTGTGACTATGAATAGTATAGAATCAATCTGTAACTATGAACAGTGTAGAATAATTCAGTGAGTATGAACCGTATAGTATCACTGTAGTACTGAAGACTTGTGCTCCAGAACTAGCTGCGCCCCTAGCCAAGCCGTTCCAGTACAGCTACAACACTGGCATCTACCCGGCAATGTGGAAAATTGCCCAAGTATGTCCTGTCTACAAAAAGCAGGACAATTCCGACCCGGCCAATTACCGTCCCATCAGTCTACTCTCAATCATCAGCAAAGTGATGGAAGGTGTCGTCGACAGTGCTATCAAGCGGCACTTACTCAGCAATAAACTGCTAACTGACGCCAAGTTTGGGTTCCGCCAGGGCCACTCAGCTCCTGACCTCATTGCAGCCTTGGTCCAAACATGGACAAAAGAGCTGAACTCAAGAGGTGAGGTGGGAGTGACTGCCCTTGACATCAAGGCAGCATTTGTTCGAGTGTGGCATCAAGGAGCCCTAGCAAAACTGAAGTCAATGGGAATCAAGGGGAAAACTCTCCATTGGTTGGAATCATAGCTAGCACAAAGGAAGTTGGCTGTGGTTGTTGGAGGTCATTCATCTCAATCACATGACATCACTGCAGGAGTTCCCCAGGGCAGTGTCCTAGGCCCAACCATCTTCAGCTGTTTCATCAATGACCTTCACTCCATCATAAGGTCAGAAGTGGGGATGTTCGCTGGTGATTGCACACTGTTCAGCACCATTCGAGACTCGTCAGATACTGACGCAGTCCGTGTCCATATGCAGCAAGACCTGGACAACATTAAGACTTGGGCTGACAAGTGGCAAGTAACATTCGCACCACACAAGTGCCAGGCAATGACCATCTCCAACAAGCAAGATTCTAACCATCTCCCCTTGACATTCAATGGCATTACCATCACTGAATCCCCCACTATCAACATCCTGGGAGTTACCATTGATCAGAAACTGAACTGGACCAGCCATATAAATACTGTGGCTACAAGAGCAGGCCAGAGGCTGGGAATTCTCCGGCGAGTGTCTCACCTCCTGACTCCCCAAAGCCTTTCCACCATCTACAAGGCACAATTCAGGAGTGTGATGGAATACTCTCCACTTGCCTGGATGAGTGCAGCTCCAACAACACTCAAGAAGCTCGACACCATTCAGGATAAAGCAGCCCGCTTGAAAGGCACTCCATCCACCACCTTCAACATTCACTCCCTCCACCACCGGCGCACCATGGCTGCAGTGTGTACCATCTACAAGATGCACTGCAGCAACTCGCCAAAGCTCCTTCAACAGCACCTTCCAAACCCGCGACCTCTAACACTTAGAAGGACAAGGGCAGCAGACGCATGGGAACATCACCACCTACAAGTTCCCCTCCAAGCCACACACCATCCTGACTTGGACATGTATCGCCGTTCCTTCACTGTCGCTGGGCCAAAATCCTGGAACTCCCTTCCTAACAGCATTGTGGGTGTACCTACAGCATATGGACTGCAGCGGTTCAAGAAGGCGGCTCAGCACCATCTTCTCAAGAGCAATTAGGAATGGGCACTAAATGCAGGCCTAGCCAGCGACGCCCACATCCCATCAATGAATTTTAAAAAACTGTATGACTGTGAACAGTATAGAATCAATCTGTGACTATGAAGAGTATAGAATCAATCTGTGATTATGAACAATGTAGAATCAATCTCTGACTATGAACAGTATAGAATCAATCTGTGACTATGAACGCTATAGAATCAATCTGTGACTATGAACAGTATAGAATCAAGCTGTGACTATGAACCATATAGAATCAATCTATGACTATGAATTGTATAGAATCAATCTATGACTACAAACAGTATAGCTTCAATCTGTGACTATGAACAATATAGAATCAATCTGACTATGAACAGTATAGAATCAGTCTTTCACTATGAACAGTAAAGAATCAGTCTGTGACTATGAAGAGTATAGAATCAATCTGTGACTATGAACTGTATAGAATCAGTCTGTGACTATGAAGAGTATAGGATCAATCTGTGGCTATGAACTGTATAGAATCAGACTGTGATAATGAACAGTATAGAATCAATCTGTGAGTATGAACAGTATAGAATCAACGTGTGACTATGAACCATATAGAATCCGTCTTTGACAATTAACAGCATGGAATTAATCTGTGACTAGGAATATTATAGAATAAATCTGTGACTGTGAACAGTATAGAATCAAGCTGTGGCTATGAAGAGTATAGAATCAATGTGTGACTATGAAGAGTATAGAATCAACCTGTGATTATGAACAATGTAGAATCAATCTGTGACTATGAACATTATAGAATCAATCTAGGACTATGAACAGTAGAGAATCAATATGTGACTATAAACAGCATAGAATTAATCTTTGACTATGAACAGCATAGAATCAATCTGTGACATTAGGGCAGCACGGTGGCATAGTGGTTAGCACTGTTGCCTCACAGCGCCAGGGATCCGGGTTCGAATCCGGCCTCGGGCGACTGTCTGTGTGGAGTTTGCACATTCTCCCCGTGTTTGCGTGGGTTTACTCCGGGTGCTCCGGTTTCCTCCCACAGTCCAAAGATGTGCAGGTTAGGTTGATTGGCTATGATAAATTGACCCTTCGTGTTAGGGGGATTAAATACGTGGGGTTATGGGGATAGGGTGGGATATGTGTAGGGGTTACGGGGATTGGGTCGGTGCAGGCTCGATGGGCCGAGATGGCCTCTATCTGCACTGTGGGGTTTCTGTGATTTCTGTGTTTCTGTGTGACGTTGAACAGTATAGAATCAATCTATGACTATGAACAGTATAGTATCACTCTATGACTATGCACAGTATAGAATTAATCTGTGACTATGAACAATAAGAAATGAAGCTGTGACGACAAACAATGTCGACTATGAACCATATAGAATCAATCCATGCCTATGAACCGTATAGAATCAATCTGATTATAAACTGTATAGAATCAGTCTTTGACTATGAACAGTATAGAATAAATCTGTGACTATGAATAGTATAGAATCAATCTCTGACTAGGAACAGGATAGAATCATTCTGTGAGTATAAACTGTATTGTATCATTCTTTGACTATGATCAGTATAGAATCAATCTGTGACTGTGAGCAGTATAGAATCAATCTGTGACTATGAAGAGTATAGAATCAGTCTGTGATTATGAACCGTACAGAATCAGTCTTTGACTATGAACATTACAGACTCAATCTGTGTCTATGAACAGTAAAGAATCAATCTATGACTATGATCAGCATAGAATCAATCTATGACTATGAACAGTATAGAATCAATCTGTGACTATGAACCATATAGAATCAGTTTTTGACTTTGAGCATTACAGGCTCAATCTATGACTATGAACAGTATAGAATCAATCTATGACTACAAACAGTAGAGCTTCAATCTGTGACTATGAACAATATAGAATCAATCTGACTATGAACAGTATAGAATCAGTCTTTCACTATGAACAGTAAAGAATCAGTCTGTGACTATGAAGAGTATAGAATCAATCTGTGACTATGAACTGTATAGAATCAGTCTGTGACTATGAAGAGTATAGGATCAATCTGTGGCTATGAACTGTATAGAATCAGACTGTGATAATGAACAGTATAGAATCAATCTGTGAGTATGAACAGTATAGAATCAACGTGTGACTATGAACCATATAGAATCCGTCTTTGACAATTAACAGCATGGAATTAATCTGTGACTAGGAATATTATAGAATAAATCTGTGACTGTGAACAGTATAGAATCAAGCTGTGGCTATGAAGAGTATAGAATCAATGTGTGACTATGAAGAGTATAGAATCAACCTGTGATTATGAACAATGTAGAATCAATCTGTGACTATGAACATTATAGAATCAATCTAGGACTATGAACAGTATAGAATCAATATGTGACTATAAACAGCATAGAATTAATCTTTGACTATGAACAGCATAGAATCAATCTGTGACATTGAACAGTATAGAATCAATCTATGACTATGAACAGTATAGTATCAATCTATGACTATGAACAGTATAGAATTAATCTGTGACTATGAACAATAAGAAATGAAGCTGTGATGACAAACAATGTCGACTATGAACCATATAGAATCAACCCATGCCTATGAACCGTATAGAATCAATCTGATTATAAACCGTATAGAATCAGTCTTTGACTATGAACATTACAGCCTGAATCTGTGACTATGAACATTAAAAATCAATCTATGACTATAAACAGAATAGAGTCAATCTGTGACTATGAAGCATATTGAATCAATCTGTGACTATGAATCATATAGAATCAATCTGTGACTATGAACTGTATAGAATCAGACTGTGACTATGAACAGTATGGGATCAATCTGTGACTATGAACTGTATAGAATCAGTATGTGACTATGAAGAGTATAGAATCAATCTGTGACTATGAACTGTATAGAATCAGTCTGTGACTATGAAGAGTATAGGATCAATCTGTGGCTATGAACTGTATAGAATCAGACTGTGATAATGAACAGTATAGAATCAACGTGTGACTATGAACCATATAGAATCCGTCTTTGACAATTAACAGCATGGAATTAATCTGTGACTAGGAATATTATAGAATAAATCTGTGACTGTGAACAGTATAGAATCAAGCTGTGGCTATGAAGAGTATAGAATCAATGTGTGACTATGAAGAGTATAGAATCAACCTGTGATTATGAACAATGTAGAATCAATCTGTGACTATGAACATTATAGAATCAATCTAGGACTATGAACAGTATAGAATCAATATGTGACTATAAACAGCATAGAATTAATCTTTGACTATGAACAGCATAGAATCAATCTGTGACATTAGGGCAGCACGGTGGCATAGTGGTTAGCACTGTTGCCTCACAGCGCCAGGGACCCGGGTTCGAATCCGGCCTCGGGCGACTGTCTGTGTGGAGTTTGCACATTCTCCCCGTGTTTGCGTGGGTTTACTCCGGGTGCTCCGGTTTCCTCCCACAGTCCAAAGATGTGCAGGTTAGGTTGATTGGCTATGATAAATTGACCCTTCGTGTTAGGGGGATTAAATACGTGGGGTTACGGGGATAGGGTGGGATATGTGTAGGGGTTACGGGGATTGGGTCGGTGCAGGCTCGATGGGCCGAGATGGCCTCTATCTGCACTGTGGGGTTTCTGTGATTTCTGTGTTTCTGTGTGACGTTGAACAGTATAGAATCAATCTATGACTATGAACAGTATAGTATCAATCTATGACTATGCACAGTATAGAATTAATCTGTGACTATGAACAATAAGAAATGAAGCTGTGACGACAAACAATGTCGACTATGAACCATATAGAATCAATCCATGCCTATGAACCGTATAGAATCAATCTGATTATAAACTGTATAGAATCAGTCTTTGACTATGAACAGTATAGAATAAATCTGTGACTATGAATAGTATAGAATCAATCTCTGACTAGGAACAGGATAGAATCATTCTGTGAGTATAAACTGTATTGTATCATTCTTTGACTATGATCAGTATAGAATCAATCTGTGACTGTGAGCAGTATAGAATCAATCTGTGACTATGAAGAGTATAGAATCAGTCTGTGATTATGAACCGTACAGAATCAGTCTTTGACTATGAACATTACAGACTCAATCTGTGTCTATGAACAGTAAAGAATCAATCTATGACTATGATCAGCATAGAATCAATCTATGACTATGAACAGTATAGAATCAATCTGTGACTATGAACCATATAGAATCAGTTTTTGACTATGAGCATTACAGGCTCAATCTATGACTATGAACAGTATAGAATCAATCTATGACTACAAACAGTAGAGCTTCAATCTGTGACTATGAACAATATAGAATCAATCTGACTATGAACAGTATAGAATCAGTCTTTCACTATGAACAGTAAAGAATCAGTCTGTGACTATGAAGAGTATAGAATCAATCTGTGACTATGAACTGTATAGAATCAGTCTGTGACTATGAAGAGTATAGGATCAATCTGTGGCTATGAACTGTATAGAATCAGACTGTGATAATGAACAGTATAGAATCAATCTGTGAGTATGAACAGTATAGAATCAACGTGTGACTATGAACCATATAGAATCCGTCTTTGACAATTAACAGCATGGAATAAATCTGTGACTAGGAATATTATAGAATAAATCTGTGACTGTGAACAGTATAGAATCAAGCTGTGGCTATGAAGAGTATAGAATCAATGTGTGACTATGAAGAGTATAGAATCAACCTGTGATTATGAACAATGTAGAATCAATCTGTGACTATGAACATTATAGAATCAATCTAGGACTATGAACAGTATAGAATCAATATGTGACTATAAACAGCATAGAATTAATCTTTGACTATGAACAGCATAGAATCAATCTGTGACATTGAACAGTATAGAATCAATCTATGACTATGAACAGTATAGTATCAATCTATGACTATGCACAGTATAGAATTAATCTGTGACTATGAACAATAAGAAATGAAGCTGTGATGACAAACAATGTCGACTATGAACCATATAGAATCAACCCATGCCTATGAACCGTATAGAATCAATCTGATTATAAACCGTATAGAATCAGTCTTTGACTATGAACATTACAGCCTGAATCTGTGACTATGAACATTAAAAATCAATCTATGACTATTAACAGAATAGAGTCAATCTGTGACTATGAAGCATATTGAATCAATCTGTGACTATGAATCATATAGAATCAATCTGTGACTATGAACTGTATAGAATCAGACTGTGACTATGAACAGTATGGGATCAATCTGTGACTATGAACTGTATAGAATCAGTATGTGACTATGAACAGTATAGAATCAATCTTTGACTATGAACAGTATAGAATAAATCTGTGACTATGAATAGTATAGAATCAATCTCTGACTAGGAACAGGATAGAATCATTCTGTGAGTATAAACTGTATTGTATCATTCTTTGACTATGATCAGTATAGAATCAATCTGTGACTGTGAGCAGTATAGAATCAATCTGTGACTATGAAGAGTATAGAATCAATCAGTGATTATGAACCGTACAGAATCAGTCTTTGACTATGAACATTACAGACTCAATCTGTGTCTATGAACAGTAAAGAATCAATCTATGACTCTGATCAGTATAGAATCAATCTATGACTATGAACAGTATAGAATCAATCTGTGACTATGAACCATATAGAATCAGTTTTTGACTATGAGCATTACAGGCTCAATCTATGACCATGAACAGTATAGAATCAATCTATGACAATGAACAGTATAGAATCAATTTGTGACTATGGACCATATAGAATCAATCTGTGAATAAGAACAATATAGAATCAATCTATGACTATGAACGGTATAGAATCAATCTGTGACTATTAACCATGTAGAATCAGTCTTTGACTATGAACATTACAGTATAGAATCAGTATTTGACTATGAACAGCTTAGCATAAATCTGTGACTATGAATAGTATGGAATCAATCTCCGACTGTGAACAGTATAGAATCATTCTGTGAGTATGAACTGTATAGTATCAATTGATGACTATGATCAGTATAGAATCAATCTCTGACTATGAACAGTATAGAATCAGTCTGCGACTATGAACAGTATGGAATCAATCTGTGACTATGAACAGTATAGTATCAGTCTTTGAATATGAACAGTATAGAATTAATCTGTGACTGAACAGTGTAGAATTAAGCTGTGACTATGAACAGTATAGACTGATTCTGTGAGTATGAACCGTATAGTATCAATCTATGCCTATGAACAGTATAGAATAAATCTGTGACTGTGAACAGTATAGAATCAAGCAGTGGCTATGAAGAGTATAGAATCAATGTGTGACTATGAAGAGTATAGAATCAACCTGTGATTATGAACAATGTAGAATCAATCTGTGACTATGAACATTATAGAATCAATCTAGGACTATGAACAGTATAGAATCAATGTGTGGCTATAAACAGCATAGAATGAATCTTTGACTATGAACAGCATAGAATCAATCTATGACTATGAACAGTATAGAATTAATCTGTGACTATGAACAATAAGAAATGAAGCTGTGACGACAAACAATGTCGACTATGAACCATATAGAATCAATCCATGCCTATGAACCATATAGGATCAATCTGATTATGAACCGTATAGAATCAGTCTTTGACTATGAATATTACAACCTATATCTGTGACTATGAACATCAAAAATCAATCTATGACTATAAACAGAATAGAGTCAATCTGTGACTATGAAGCATAACGAATCAATCTGTGACTATGAACCATATAGAATCAATCTGTGACTATGAACTGTATAGAGTCAATCTGTGACTGTGAGCAGTATAGAATCAATCTGTGACTATGAACAGTAGAGAATCAATCTATACTATGAATAGTAAAGAATCAATCTGTGACTATGAACATTACAGACTCAATCTGTGACTATGAACAGTAAAGAATCAATCTATGACTATGATCAGTATAGAATCAATCTATGACTATGAACAGTATAGAATCAATCTGTGACTATGAACCGTATAGAATCAATCTGTGACTATGGACCATATAGAATCAATCTGTGAATAAGAACAATATAGAATCAATCTATGACTATGAACGGTATAGAATCAATCTGTGACTATGAACCATGTAGAATCAGTCTTTGACTATGATCATTAAAGTATAGAATCAGTATTTGACAAGAACAGCTTAGAATAAATCTGTGACTATGAATAGTATAGAATGAATCTCCGACTGTGAACAGTATAGAATCATTCTGTGAGCATGAACCGTATAGTATCAATTTATGACTGTGATGATCAGTATAGAATCAATCTGTGACTATGAAGAGTATAGAATCAATCTGTGACTATGAACAGTAAGGAATCAATCTGTGATTATGAAAAGTATAGAATCAATCTATACTATGAACAGTAAAGAATCAATCTGTGATTATGAACAATGTAGAGTCAATCTGTGTCTTAACAGTATAGAATCAATCTGACTATGAAAAGTATAGAATCAACCTGACTATGAACAGTATAGAATCAATCTAGGAGTATGAACAGTGTAGAATCAATATGTGACAATGAACAGTATAGAACAGATCTGTGACTTTGAACCATATAGAATCAATCTGTGACTGAACAGTATTGAATCAATCTGTGATTATGAACCGTATAGAATCAGCCTTTGCCTATGAACATTACAGACTCAGGGCTGAAAATTCAGTAGGCTTAGCGCCCCATTTGGGGCGCTGGAGGGCCTAGCGCCGCAGTTATGGCCAGTTTGAAAATTCAGTGGGGCCCTCCCGTCGGCGTTACACCGGTTGCGCTGCGCCGGCACCGATGACGTCATCGGTGTGCGCAGCGTCCCGGTTGCCGTGGTGACGGGCCCCAGCACCGAAATTGAGTTGCGGCCGCCTCGCCCGTGGCAGCCGCAACTAAGATTTTTTCAACCGAGTCTTCCCCGAGTTAGCGCCGGCGCATTAAGGTCGCGCGGTGGCCGGCCGCTTTCCCGCCGGCCGCCTGCCCGCACCTCCCTCCCCGGACTCCTCCACCCCCCCCCGCAGAACAGATGCGTCTGGCCTGCAAGCCCGGCACTTGTCCGAGGTGCCGGGCTCATTTTTTTCAATATTTGAACGGACAGCGGGCGGGTGCAGGCAGCTCCTCCTTAGCTGAAGGAGGAGGCCTGCACTTCCCCAGCCTGCCGCACCGCATCGGGTCCCGCAGCGCCGGATTAGCGCCGCAATGCGGCAGTCAGCGCCCATTGGGAGGCGCTCACGCCCGCCAGTAGCGCCGGCAGCCGTCTGGGCGCGGCGCTACTGAATTTTTGGCGCGCGCAGGGGGACTTAGCGCCGGCGCTAAATTTCCGGCGCTAAAGCCCTGGCGCGGCGCCAACTCAATTTCTAGGCCTCAATCTGTGACTATGAACAGTAAAGAATCAATCCATGACTACGAACAGTATGGGATCAATCTGTGTCTATGAACAGTATAGAATCAATCTATGACTATGAACAGAATAGAGTCAATCTGTGACTATGAAGCATAACGAATCAATCTGTGACTATGAACCGTATAGATTCAGTCTTTGACTATGAACAGTAAAGAACAAATCTGTGACTATGAACAGTATAGAATCAGTCTGTGACTATGAACAGTATAGCATCAATGTGTGACTATGAACAGTATAGAATCGATATTTGGCTATGAACAGTATAGAATAAATCTGTGACTATGAATATTATGGAATCAATCTCTGACTAGGAACAGTATAGAAACATTCTGTGAGTATATACTGTATAGTATCAATCTGTGACTATGATCAGTATAGAATCAATCTGTGACTGTGAACAGTATAGAATCAATCTGTGATTATGAACCGTATAGAATCAGTCTTTGACTATGAACATTACAGACTCAGGCCTAGAAATTGGGTTCTGGTCTTGCCAGGGCTGTAGCGCCAGAAAGTTTGCGCCAGTGGTAATGCGGCAGCGCCCGACGAAAATTCGGGTGCGCCGGGCCCAGACGGCGGCGGGCGCTAAAACCCTCCTTTAGCGCCTCAAAACGGGCGTGAACTTGGGTTTCCCAGCGCTAATCCCCCGCTGCGGCACCCGATGCGGTGCGGCAGGCGGGGGAACTGCAGGCCTCCTCCTCCTGTTAAGGAGGAGCTGCCTGCAGCCGACAACTGTCCGGCGGATTGACCCGACATCTGAGCCCGGCACCTCGGGGAAGTGCCGGGCTCGCATGAGACACTGATCAGGGCCGCGGGGGGGGAATGCAGGAGTCCGGGAAGGGAGGTGCGGGCAGGCGGCCGCCGGGAACGCGGCCGGCCGCCGCTCCACCTTTATGCGCCGGCGCACACTGGGGGAAGACTCTGTTGCCAGAGTCTTAGTTGCGCCTGCCACGGGCGAGGCGGGCGCAACTGAATTTCGGCTTGGGGCCGGGTTACCACGGCAACCGGGACGCTGCGCACACCGATGACGTCATCGGTGCCGGCGCAGCGCTACCGGTGCAACGCCGATTTAGGGCCCCAGGGAATTTCTCAACTGGCCATAACTCCGGCGCTAGGCCCTCTAGCGCCTCAAATGCGGCGCTAAGCCTACCGAATTTCTAGGCCTCAATCTGTGACTATGAACAGTAAAGAATCAATCTATGACTATGAACAGAATAGAGTCACTCTGTGACTATGAAGCATATAGATTCAGTCTTTGACTATGAACAGTAAAGAACCAATCTGTGACTATGAAGCATAAAAAATCAATCTGTGACTATGAAGAGTATAGAATTAATCTGTGACTATGAACTGTATAGAATCAGTCTATGACTATGAAGAGTATAGGATCAATCTGTAACTATGAACTGTATAGAATCAGACTGTGACTATGAACAGTATGGGATCAATCTGTGACTATGAAGAGAATCAATCTGTGACTGTGAACAGTATAGAATCAATCTGTGACTATGAACCATATAGAATCAGTCTTTGACTATGGGCATTACAGACTCAATCTATGACTATGAACAGTATAGAATCAAGCTGTGACTATGAACAATGTAGAATCAATATATGACTGTGAACGATATAGAATAAATCTGTCGCTATGAACCGTATAAAATCAATCTATGACTATGAACAGTATAGAATCAATCTATGACAATGAACAGTATAGAATCAATCTGTGACTATGGACCATTTAGAATCAATCTGTGAATAAGAATAATATAGAATCAATCTATGACTATGAACGGTATAGAATCAATCTGTGACTATGAACCATGTAGAATCAATCTTTGACTATGAACATTACAGTATAGAATCAGTATTTGACTATGAACATCTTAGAATAAATCTGTGACTATGAATAGTATAGAATCAATCTCCGACTTTGAACAGTATAGAATCATTCTGTGAGTATGAACCGTATAGTATCAATCTATGACTATAATCAGTATAGAGTCAATCTGTGACTGTGAACAGGATAAAATCAATCTGTGACTATGAACAGCAAGGAATCAATCTGTGATTATGAAAAGTATAGAATCAATCTATACTATGAACAGTAAAGAATCAATCTGTGATTATGAGCAATGTAGAATCAATCTGTGTCTTAACAGTATAGAATCAATCTGACTATGAAAAGTATAGAATAAATCTGATTATGAACAGTATAGAATCAATCTAGGACTATGAACAGTATAGAATCAATATGTGACTGGACAGTATAGAATCAATCTGACTGAACTGCATAGAATCAATATATGACTATGAACAGTATAGAATCAATCTGTGACTATGAACCATATAGAATCAATCTGTGACTGAACAGTATGGAATCAATACGTGATTATGAACCGTATAGAATCAGCCTTTGCCTATGAACATTACAGACTCAATCTGTGACTATGAACAGTAAAGAATCAATCTATGACTACGAACAGTATGGGATGAATCTGTGTCTATGAACAGTATAGAATCAATCTATGACTGAACAGAATAGAGTCAATCTGTGACTATGAAGCATAACGAATCAATCTGTGACTATGAGCCATATAGATTCAGTCTTTGACTATGAACAGTAAAGAACCAATCTGTGACTATGAACAGTATAGAATCAGTCTGTGACTATGAAGAGTATAGAATCAATCTGTGACTATGAACTGTATAGAATCAGTCTGTGACTATGAACAGTATAGAATCAATCTGTGACTATGAACAGTATAGCATCAATGTGTGACTATGAACAGTATAGAATCGATATTTGGCTATGAACAGTATAGAATAAATCTGTGACTATGAATAGTATAGAATCAATCTCTGACTAGGAACAGTATAGAATCATTCTGTGAGTATAAACCGTATAGTATCAATCTATGACTATGATCAGTATAGAATCAATCTGTGACTGTGAACAGTATAGAATCAATCTGTGACTATGAAGAGTATAGAATCATTCTGTGAATATGAAGAGTATAGAATCAATCTCTGATTATGAACCGTATAGAATCAATCTTTGACTATGAACATTACAGACATTACAGGAAGGGACCGAGTGCAACATATCCAAATTTGCCGACAATACAAAGATGGGAGGGAAAGCAGTGAGTGAGGAGGACATAAAAAACCTGCAAAAGGACATAGACAGGCTAAGTGAGTGGGCAGAGATTTGGCAGGTGCAATATAATGTTGGAAAGTGTGAGGTTATGCACTTTGGCAGAAAAAGTCAAAGAGCAAGTTATTATCTAAATGGAGGGAAACTGCAAAGTGCTACAGTACAAAGGGATCTGGGGGGTCCTGGTGCATGAAACACAAAAAGTTAGTATGCAGGTGCAGCAGGTGATCAGGAAGGCCAATGGAATCTTGGCTTTTATTGCAAGGGGGATGGAGTATAAAAACAGGGAAGGCTTGCTGCAGTTATACAGGGCATTGGTGAGGCCACACCTGGAATACCGCGTGCAGTTTTGGTTTCCATATTTAAGAAAAGATATACTTGCTCTCGAGGCGGTTCAGAGAAGGTTCACTCGGTTGATTCCAGAGATGAGGGGGTTGACGTATGAGGAAAGGTTGAGTAGGTTGGGACTCTACTCATTGGAGTTCAGAAGAATGAGAGGCGATCTTATCGAAACATATAAGATTGTGAAGGGGCTTAATCGGGTGGATGCGGTGAGGATGTTTCCACTGATGGGTGAGATTAGAACTAGGGGGCATAATCTTAGAATAAGGGGCTGCCCTTTCAAAACTGAGATGAGGAGAAACTTCTTCACTCAGAGGGTAGTAAATCTATGGAATTTGCTACCCCAGAGAGCTGTGGAAGCTGCAACATTAAATAAATTTAAAATGGAGATAGACATTTTCCTAGCAGATAAGGGAATTAGGGGTTATGGGGAGAGGGCAGGGAAGTGGACGTGAGTCTAGATTCAGATCAGCCATGATCCTATTGAATGGCGGAGCAGGCCCGAGGGGCCGTATGGCCTACTCCTGCTCCTATTTCTTATGTTCTTACTCAATCTGTGACTATGAACTGTGTAGAATAAATCTGTGACTACGAACAATGTAGAATCAATCTTTGTCTATGAACAGTATAGAATCAAGCTATGACTATGAACAGTATAGAATCAGTCTTTCACTATGAACAGCATAGAATCAATCTGTGACTATGAACCATATAGAATCAGTCTTTGACTATGAACAGCAAAGAATCAGTCTGTGACTATGAAGAGTACAGAATCAATCTGTGACTATGAACTGTATAGAATCAGTCTGTGACTATGAAGAGTATAGAATCAATCTGTGACTATGAATAGTATAGAATCAATCTGAGACTAAACAGTATAGAATCAAAGTGTGACAATGAACCACATAGAATCAGTCTTTCACTATTAACAGCATGGAATAAATCTGTGACTATGAATAGTATAGAATCAATCTCTGACTATGAACAGTATAGTATCATTCTTTGAATATGAACATTATAGAATTAATCTGTGACTATGAACAGCGTAGAATTAATCTGTGACTGTGAACAGTATAGAATGATTCAGTGAGTATGAACCGTATAGTATCACTGTATGACTATGAACAGTATAGAATAAATCTGTGACTGTGAACGGTATAGAATCAATCTGTGACTATGAAGAGTATAGAATCAATCTGTGACTGTGAACGGTATAGAATCAATCTGTGACTATGAAGAGTATAGAATCAATCTGTGACTGTGAACAGTATAGAATCAAGCTGTGGCTATGAAGAGTATAGAATCCAAGTGTGATTATGAAGAGTATAGAATCAACCTGTGATTATGAACAATGTAGAATCAATCTCTGACTATGAACAGTAAAGAATCAAGCTAGGACTATGAACAGTATGGAATCAATATGCGACTATGAACAGTATAGAATCAATCTGTGACTATGAACAGTATAGAATCAGTCTGTGACTAAGTACACTATAGAATCGATCTGTGACTATGAACCGTATAGAATCAGTCTTTGACTATGAATATTACAGACTCAATCTGTGACTATGAACAGTAAAGAATCAATCTATGACTATGAACAGAATAGAGTCACTCTGTGACTATGAAGCATAAAGACTCAATCTGTGACTATGAACCATATAGATTCAGTGTTTGACTATGAACAGTAAAGAACCAATCTGTGACTATGAACAGTATAAAATCCGTCTGTGACTATGAAGAGTATAGAATCAATCTGTGACTATGAACTGTATAGAATAAGTCTGTGACTATGAAGAGTATAGAATCAATCCGTGACTATGAACTGTATAGAATCAGGCTGTGACTATGAACAGTATAGAATCGATATTTGGCTATGAACAGTATAGAATAAATCTGTGACTATGAATAGTATAGAATCAATCTCTGACTAGGAACAGCATCGAATCATTCTGTGAGTATAAAGCGTATAGTATCAATCTATGACTATGATCAGTATAAAATCAATCTGTGACTGTGAACAGTATAGAATCAATCTGTGACTATGAAGAGTGTAGAATCAATCTGTGATTATGAACCATATAGAATCAGTCTTTGACTATGAACATTACAGACTCAATCTGTGACTATGAACTGTGTAGAATAAATCTGTGACTACAAACAATGTAGAATCAATCTTTGTCTATGAACAGTATAGAATCAATCTATGACTATGAACAGTATAGAATCAGTCTTTCACTATGAACAGCATAGAATCAGTCTGTGACTATGAACCACATAGAATCAGTCTTTCACTATGAACAGTAAAGAATCAGTCTTTGACTATGAAGAGTATAGAATCAATCTGTGACTATGAACTGTATAGAATCAGTCTGTGACTATGAAGAGTATAGAATCAAGCTGTGACTATGAACTGTATAGAATCAGTCTGTGACTATGAACAGTATAGAATCAATCTGAGACTAGAACGGTATAGAATCAATGTGTGACTATGAACCGTATAGAATCAGTCTTTGACTATTAACAGCAAGGAATAAATCTGTGACTGTGAACAGTATAGAATGATTCAGTGAGTATGAACCGTATATTATCACTGTATGACTATGAACAGTATAGAATCAAGCTGTGGCTATGAACAGTATAGAATCAATCTGTGACTATGAACAATATAGAATCAATCTATGACTATGAACAGTATAGAATCAGCCTTTCACTACGAACAGCATAGAATCAATCTGTGACTATGAACCATATAGAATCAGTCTTTCACTATGAACAGTAAAGAATCAGTCTGTGACTATGAAGAGTATAGAATCAATCTGTGACTATGAACTGTATAGAATCAGTCTGTGACTATGAAGAGTATAGGATCAATCTGTGACTATGAACAGTTTAGAATCAATCTGTGACTATGAACAGTATAGAATCAATCTGTGACTATGAACCATATGGAATCAATCTATGACTATGAACCGTATAGAATCGATCTGTGACTATGAACCATATACAATCAGTCTTTGACTATGAACATTACAGACTCAATCTGTGACTATGAACAGTAAAGAATCTATCTATGACTACGAGCAGTATAGCATCAATCTGTGACTATGAACAGTGTAGAATCAACGTGTGACTATGAACCGTATAGATCAGTCTTTGACAATTAACAGCATGGAATAAATCTGTGACTGTGAATAGTATAGAATCAATCTCTGACTATGAACAGTATAGTATCAGTCTTTGAATATGAACAGTATAGAATTAATCTGTGACTATGAACAGCGTAGAATTATTCTGTGACTATGAACATTATAGACTGATTCTGTGAGTATGAACCATATTGTATCAATCTATGACTATGAACAATATAGAATCAAGCTGTGGCTATGAAGAGTATAGAATCAACGTGTGATTATGAAGAGTATAGAATCAATCTGTGACTATGAACAATATAGAATCAATCTCTGACTATGAACAGTATAGAATCAGTCTTTCACTACGAACAGCATAGAATCAATCTGTGACTATGAACCACATAGAATCAGTCTTTCACTATGAACAGTTAAGAATCAGTCTGTGACTATGAAGAGTATAGAATCAATCTGTGACTATGAACTATATAGAATGAGACTGTGACTATGAACAGTATAGAATCAATCTGTGACTATGAACCATATGGAATCAATCTATGACTATGAACCGTATAGAATCGATCTGTGACTATGAGCCGTATATAATCAGTCTTTGACTATTAACATTACAGGCTCAATCTGTGACTATGAACAGTAAAGTATCTATCTATGACTACGAACAGTATAGCATCAATCTGTGACTATGAACAATACAGAATAAATCTATGAATGAACAGTATAGAATCAGTCTTTCACTACGAACAGCATGGAATCAATCTGTGACTATGAACCATATAGAATCAGTCTTTCACTATGAACAGTAAAGAATCAGCCTGTGACTATGAAGAGTATAGAATCAATCTGTGACTATGAACTATATAGAATCAGACTGTGACTATGAACAGTATAGAATCAATCTGTGACTATGAATAGTATAGAATCAACGTGTGACTATGAACCGTATAGAATCAGTCTTTGACAATTAACAGCATGTAATAAATCTGTGACTATGAATAGTATAGTATCAATCTCTGACTATGAACAGTATAGTATCAGTCTTTGAATATGAACAGTATAGAATTAATCTGTGACTATGAACAGTGTAGAATTATTCTGTGACTATGAACAGTATAGACTGGGTCTGTGAGTATGAGCCACATAGTATCAATCTATGACTATGAACAGTATAGAATAAATCTGTGACTGTGAACAGTATAAGAACATAAGAACATAAGAAACAGGAGCAGGAGTAGGCCAATCGGCCCCTCGAGCCTGCTCCGCCATTCAATAAGATCATGGCTGATCTGATCTTAACCGTCAATCTACTATCACAGAACCATCTCCTGAATCTAACAGAATTAGACACACGAAATAGGAGCAGGATCAGGCTACACGGCCCCTGGGCCTGCTCCGCTACCCACAGGGCCATGTCCGGTCCGAACCTAGACTCATGTCCAAATTCCTGCCCACTCCCCGTAACCCTTAATTCCCTTTACTTCTAGGAAACTGTCTATTTCTGTTTTAAATTTATGTAATGATGTCGCTTCTACAGCTTTTTGGGGCAGCATATTCATTGGACCTAACACCCTCTGAGTGAAGTAGTTCCTCCTCATCTCAGTTTTGAAAGAGCAGCCCCTTATTCTAAGACTATGCCCCTTAGTTCTAGTTTCACCCATCATCGGGAACATCCTCCCCGCATCCACCCGATCCAACCCCTTCACAATCTTTTATGTTTCAATAAGTTCGCCTCTCATTCTTCTGAACTCCAATGAGTAGAGTCCCAATCTACTCAACCTCTCCTCATATGTCCATCCCCTCATCCCCGGGATTAACCGAGTGAACCTTCTTTGTACTGACTTGAGAGCAAGTATGTCTTTTCTTAAGTATGGACACCAAAACTGTATGCAGTATTCCAGGTGCGGTCTCACCAATACCTTCTACAACTGAAGCAATACCTCCCTATTTTTATATTCTATCCCCCTAGCAATGAAAGCCAACATTCCATTGGCCTTCTTAATCACTTGCTGCACCTGCATACTAACCTTTTGAGTTTCGTGCACCAGGACCCCCAGATCCCTTTGTACTTCAGTACTTTCCAGTTTCTTGCCATTAAGATAATAACTTGCTCTACGATTTTTCCTGCCAAAGTGCATAACCTCACACTTTCCAGTATTATATTCCATCTGCCAAATCTCTGCCCACTTACTTAGCCTGTCTATGTCCCCTTGCAGGTTTTTTATGTCCTCCTCACTCACTACTTTCCCTCCCATCTTAGTATCATCTGTAAACTTTGATATGTTACACTCGGTCCCCTCCTCCAAATCGTTAATATAGATTGTAAAGAGTTGGGGACCCAGCACTGACCCCTGAGGAACACCACTAGTTACTGATTGCCATTCTGAGAATGAACCTTTTATCCCAACTCTCTGCCTTCTGTTAGATAGCCAATCCTCTATCCATGCCAGAATATTACCCCCAATCCCGTGATTTTTTACCTTAAGCAATAATCTTTTGTGTGGCACCTTGTCAAATGCCTTTTGGAAGTCTAAATACAGTACGTCCACTGGTTCCCCTTTATCCACCCTATATGTTACTTCCTCAAAGAACTCCAGCAAATTTGTCAAACATGTCTTCCCCTTCATAAAACCACGCTGACTTTGTCCTATTAAATTATGATTATCCAAATGTCCTGTTACTGTCTCCTTAATAATGGACTCCAAAATTTTACCTACCACAGATGTTAGGCTAACCAGTTTATAGTTTCCAGCCTTCTGTCTACTGCCCTTTTTTAAATAAGGGTGTTACATTAGCAGTTTTCCAGTCTGCCGGGACCTTTGCTGAGTCCAGGGAGTTTTGCAAAATTATTACCAATGCATCCACAATCCCTACCGCCACTTCCCTCAAGACCCTAGGATGTAAGCCATCAGGTCCAGGTGATTTATCCGCCTTGAGGCCCATTATTTTACCGAGTACCACTTCCTTAGTGATTTTGATCGTGTTTAGCTCCTCCCCCCCCTATAGCCCCCTGTTTGTCCAGTGTTGGGATATTCTTAGTGTCTTCTACTGTAAAGACTGATACCAAATATTTATTCAGTGTTTTTGCCATCTCCATATTTCCCACCATTAATTTCCCAGTCTCATCCTCTAAGGGACCAACATTTACTTTAGCCACCCTTTTTCTTTTTATATAACTATAAAAACTCTTACTATCTGTTTTTATATTTTTTGCTAATTTACTTTCATAATCTATCTTCCCTTTCTTAATCAATCTTTGTTATTTTTTGCTGTCTTTTAAAGTTTTCCCAATCCTCTATGCTCCCACTAGATTTGGCTACCTTATATGCCCTTGTTTTTAGTCGAATACTATCCTTAATTTCTTTACTTAGCCACGGATGGCTGTCTTTTCTTTTACACCCTTTTCTTCTCAGTGGAATATATTTTTTTTGGAAGTTGTAAAATAACTCCTTAAATGTACACCACTGATCATGTATCGTCTTACCCTTTAATCTATTTTCCCAATCCACTCTACTCAATTCCGCTCTCATACCTTCATAGTCTCCTTTATTCAAGCTTAGCATGCTTGTTTGAGATCCAACCTTCTCACCCTCTAATTGAACATAGAATTCAACCATGTTATAGTCACTCATTCCAAGGGGATCCTTTACTAGGACATTTTTAATTAATCCTGCCTCGTTACACAGGACCAGATCTAAGGTTGCTTGCCCCCTGGTCGGTTCAATTACACACTGCTCAAGAAACCCATCCCTAATACACTCAATGAACTCATCCTCAAGGCAGCCCTGCCCAATTTGATTTGTCCAATTAATATGATAGTTAAAATCCCCCATAATTATAGATGTTCCCTTATTACAAGCCTCAACTATTTCCTGATTGATACTCCATCCAACAGAGTTGCAACTGTTCAGAGGCCTATAGACTACGCCCACTAGTGTTTTTTCCCCTTATTATTCCTTACCTCCACCCAAACTGTTTCATTATCCTGATCTTTTGACCCAATTTCTCTGTATTACAGTGATTCCTTCCTTTATTAACATAGTCACCCCACCTCCCCTTCCTTCCTGCCTGTCCTTCCCGGTCGTTAAATAACCTGGAATGTTTAATTCCCAGGCATTGTCACCCTGCAGCCATGTTTCTGTAATGGCCACAAGATCATACCCATATGTAGTTATTTGTGCCATTAACTCGTCTATTTTGTTACAAATGCTACGTGCATTCAGATAGAGAACTTTCAAATATGTTTTGTGACACTTAGTTCCGGCTTTTGCCCTTTTTATTACTTTACCTTTTACTCCATACCTTCTGCCCCTTCCTGACACGCTCTGGTTTTTAATTTCCCCACTGCTACCTAAGTCTATGACCTTCTCTGTTGTCATTTTTATTATTTGCTCTCTAGGAACCTCCCCCCAACTAGTTAGTTTAAAGCCGCTCTACAGCCCTAGTTATATGATCCGCCAGAACTCTAGTCCCAGCACTGGCCAAGTGAAGCCTGTCCCAATGGAACAGCTCCCTCCTGCCCCAGTACTGGTGCCAGTGTCCCAGGAAGCAAAACCCATTTCTCCCACACCAGTCTTTGAGCCATGCATTTAACTCTCTAATTTTATTTGTCCCAGCCAAATTCGCTCGTGGCTCAGGTAATAATCCAGAGCTTATTACCCTTGAGGTTCTGTTGTTTAATTTGACCCCTAGCTGCTCATACTCCTTTAACAGAACCAGCTTCCTAGTCCTATCTACGTCGTTTGTACCAACATGGACCAGGACAACTGGATCCACCCCCTCCCACTGCAAGTTTCTTTCCAGCCCAGAGGAGATGTCCTTAACCCTGGCACCGGGTAGGCAACACCGCCTTTGGGACTCTCGTTCTTGGCTGCAGAGAACTCTATCTATCCCCCTAATAATACTATCCCCTACCACTACAACATTTCTATTTACTCCCCCCTCTTGAATGGCCCCCCGTTCCACGCTGCTGTGGCCAGGTTGCTCATCCTCCCTGCAGTCCCTGCTCCCGTCCCCACAGGGAGTATGAACCTCAAACCTGTTGGACAAGAGCAAGGGCTGTGGCTCCTCCAGCTCTACCTCCTGGATCCCCATACCTGCCTCACTCATAGTCACACCGTCCTGTCCCTGACCACGGGCTACATCTGAATTAATTAACTTCATAGTTGTGACCACCTCCTGATACACAGAGTCCAGGTACTTCTCCCCCCCCCCCCGATGTGTCGCAGTGTCTGAAGCTCAGACTCCAGCTCATCAACACGGAGCTGGAGTTCCTGTAGCAGCAGACACTTGTCACAGACGTAATCACCGTGAGCCTCAATGGGGCTCACCGGCTCCCACATCTCGCAACAGTAACACATCACCTGCTCCATTCTATGTAATTAATTAAATTTTTTATTGTTAGTTGTGGACACCCTCTGCCCGATTTTAGATGCTAGTATCCCCTTTAATTAATTGGATTTAAATTAAATCATTCCCTCTAGTTACACCAGTTAAATGGTTTACCAACAGTCACTCTGCACCAGAAAGGCCTTATTAACTACAACCCACAGAGTTAAAGTTTGAAAAGAGCACCTAACACCCCACCTGCCCTAACTCACACTTACCTAAACTCAGAGCACTCTTTGATGACTCGCACTCAGTGCTTGCTCGCACTAGGACTGGTCTTTTTATACTGTTTGTTTGTTTACAGCCAAATGAGTCACCCCTGCTGATTGGTTAGAAAACTGGTTTCCACTGCCTGCTGTGCCAATTTACTCCTACTGCAGTGTAACCTTGTTTTACACTTCTTAAACCAACAGAATCCCAAATATTTAACTAGTATCAATCTGTGACTATGAAGAGTATAGAATCAATCTGTGACTGTGAACAGTATCGAATCAGTCTTTGACTATGAACATTACAGTCTCAATCTGTGACTATGAACAGTAAAGAATCAATCTATGAATACGTACAGCATGGGATCAATCTGTGACTATGAACAGTACAGAATCAATCTATGACTATAAACAGAATAGAGTCAGTCTGTGACTATGAAGCATAATGAATCAATCTGTTACTATGAACAATATAGATTCAGTCTTTGACTATGAATATTAAAGAACCAATCTGTGACTATGAACAGTATAGAATCAGTCTGTGACTATGAACAGTACAGATTCAGTCTGTGACTATGAACAGTACAGAATCAATCTTTGACTATGAACAGTATAGAATCAATGTGTGACTATGAACAGTATAGAATCGATATTTGGCTATGAACAGTATAGAATAAATCTGTGACTATGAATAGTATAGAATCAATCACTGACTAGGAACAGTATAGAATCATTCTGTGAGTATAAACCATATAGTATCAATCTATGACTATGATCAGTATAGAATCAATCTGTGACTATGAAGAGTATAGAATCAATCTGTGAATATGAAGAGTATAGAATCAATCTCTGATTATGAACCGTATAGAATCAGTCTTTGACTATGAACATTACAGAATCAATGTGTGACTATGAACAGTAAAGAATCAATCTATGAATACGAACAGTAAGGGATCAATCTGTGACTATGAACAGTATAGAATCAATATTTGGCTATGAACAGTGTAGAATAAATCTGTGACTATGAATAGTATAGAATCAATCTCTGACTAGGAACAGTATAGAATCATTCTGTGAGTATAAACCGTATAGTATCATTCTATGACTATGATCAGTACAGAATCAATCTGTGACTGTGAGCAGTATAGAATCAATCTGTGACTATGAAGAGTATAGAATCAATCTATGACTGTGAACAGTATAGAATCAATCTGTGACTATGAGCAGTATAGAATCAATCTATGACAATGAAGAGTATAGAATCAATCTGTGACCATGAACAGTATAGAATCAGTCTGTGACTATCGACTGTATAGAATCAATATGTGGCTATGAAGAGTATAGAATCAATCTGTGACTGTGAACAGTGCAGAATCAATCTGTGACAATGAACAGTATAGAATCAATTTGTGACAACGAACAGTATAGAATCAATATATGACTATGAACGGTATAGAATAAATCTGTCGCTATGAACCGTATAAAATCAATCTATGACTATGAACAGTATAGAATCAATCTGTGACTATGAATCATATAGAATCGTTTTTTCCCTTTGAGCATTACAGACTCAATCTATGACTATGAACAGTATAGAATCATTCTGTGACTATGAACCATGTAGAATCAGTCTTTGACTATGAACATTACAGTATAGAATCAGTATTTGACTATGAACAGCATAGAATAAATATGTGACTGAATAGTATAGAATCAATCTCTGACTGTGAACAGTATAGAATCATTCTGTGAGTATGAACCTTATAGTATCAATCTATGACTATGAACAGTATAGAATAAATCTGTGACTGTGAACAGTATAGAATCAATTTGTGACTATGAAGAGTATAGAATCAATCTGTGACTATGAACAGTAAGGAATCAATCTGTGATTATGAACTATGTAAAATCAATCTCTGTCTATTAACAGCATAGAATCAATTTGTGGCTATGAACAGTATAGTATCAATCTGTGACTAGGAACAGCATAGTGTCAATCTCTGACTATGAACAGTATAGAATCAGTCTGTGACTATGAAAAGTATAGAATCAATCTGACTATGTACAGTATAGAATCAATCTGTGACTATGAACGGTATAGAATCAATCTGTGACTGTGAAGAGTATAGAATCAATCTGTGACTATGAACAGTATAGAATGAATCTATGATTATGAACAGTATAGAATCAGTCTGTGACTATGAATGTTATAGAATATATCTGGTGACTTTTAAAAGTAAGTAATCAATCTGTGACTACAAACAGTGTAGAATCAATCTGTGACTATAAACAATGTCGAATCAATCTTTGTCTATGAACAGTATAGAATCAATATATGACTATGAACAGTGTAGAATCAATCTTTGACTATTAACAGCATAGAATCAATCTGTGACTAGGAATAGTAAAGCATCAATCTGTGACTATGAACAGTGATAAATCAATCTGTGACTGAACAGTATAGAATCAATCTGTGACTGAACCATATAGTATCAATCTATGACTATGAACAGTATAGAATCAATCTGTGACTGTGAACAGTATAGAGTCATTCTGTGAGTATGAACCATATAGTATCAATCTATGACTATTAACACCATAGAATTAATCTGTGACTATGAAAAGTATAGAATCAATCTGTGGCTATGAACAGTATAGAATATATCTTTGACTATGAACTGTCTAGAATCAATCTGTGACTATGAACAGTATAGAATATATCTTTGACTATGAACTGTCTAGAATCAATCTGTGACTATGAACAGTATAGAATAAATCTGTCGCTATGAACAGTATAGAATCAATCTAGGGCTATGAACATTATAGAATCAACCTGAGACTATGAACAGTATAGAACCTATCTATAACTATGAACCATATAGAATCAGTCTATGACTATGAACAGTATAGAATCGATCTGTGACTATCAACCATGTAGAATCAGTCTTTCACTATGAACATTATAGACGCAATCTGTGAATATGAACAGTAAAGAATCAATCTATGACTAAGAACAGTATAGCATCAATCTGTGACTATGAACTGTGTAGAATAAATCTGTGACTACGAACAATGTAGAATCAATCTTTGTCTATGAACAGTATAGAATCAGTCTTTCACTATGAACAGCATAGAATCAATCTGTGACTATGAACCATATCGAATCAGTCTTTGACTATGAACTGTATAGAATCAGTCTGTGACTATGAACAGTATAGAATCAATCTGAGACTATGAACGGTATAGAATCAATGTGTGACTATGAACCGTATAGAATCAGTCTTTGACTATTAACAGCATGGAATAAATCTGTGACTATGAATAGTATAGAATCAATCTCTGACTTTGAACAGTATAGTATCAATCTTTGAATATGAACAGTATAGAATTAATCTGTGACTCTGAACAGTGTAGAATTAATCTGTAACTATGAACAGTATAGAATGATTCAGTGAGTATGAACCGTATAGTATCACTGTAGTACTGAAGACTTGTGCTCCAGAACTAGCTGCGCCCCTAGCCAAGCTGTTCCAGTACAGCTACAACACTGGCATCTACCCGGCAATGTGGAAAATTGCCCAAGTATGTCCTGTCTACAAAAAGCAGGACAAATCCGACCCGGCCAATTACCGTCCCATCAGTCCACTCTCAATCATCAGCAAAGTGATGGAAGGTGTCGTCGACAGTGCTATCAAGCGACACTTACTCAGCAATAACCTGCTAACTGACGCCCAGTTTGGGTTCCGCCAGGGCCACTCAGCTCCTGACCTCATTACAGCCTTGGTCCAAACATGGACAAAAGAGCTGAACTCAAGAGGTGAGGTGAGAGTGACTGCCCTTGACATCAAGGCAGCATTTGATCGAGTGTGGCATCAAGGAGCCCTAGCAAAACTGAAGTCAATGGGAATCAAGGGGAAAACTCTCCATTGGTTGGAATCATACCTAGCACAAAGGAAGTTGGCTGTGGTTGTTTGAGGTCATTCATCTCAATCACATGACATCACTGCAGGAGTCCCTCAGGGCAGTGTCCTAGACCCAACCATCTTCAGCTGTTTCATCAATGACCTTCCCTCCATCATAAGGTCAGAAGTGGGGATGTTCGCTGATGATTGCACACTGTTCAGCACCATTCGAGACTCGTCAGATACTGACGCAGTCTGTGTCCATATGCAGCAAGACCTGGACAACATTCAGACTTGGGCTGACAAGTGGCAAGTAACATTCGTACCACACAAGTGCCAGGCAATGACCATCTCCAACAAGCGAGACTCTAACCATCTCCCCTTGACATTCAATGGCATTACCATCACTGAATCCCCCACTATCAACATCCTGGGGGTTACCATTGATCAGAAACTGAACTGGACCAGCCATATAAATACTGTGGCTACAAGAGCAGGCCAGAGGCTGGGAATTCTGCGGCGAGTGTCTCACCTCCTGACTCCCCAAAGCCTTTCCACCATCTACAAGGCACAATTCAGGAGTGTGATGGAATACTCTCCACTTGCCTGGATGAGTGCAGCTCCAACAACACTCAAGAAGCTCGACACCATTCAGGATAAAGCAGCCCGCTTGATTGGCACTCCATCCACCACCTTCAACATTCACTCCCTCCACCACCGGCGCACCATGGCTGTAGTGTGTACCATCTACAAGATGCACTGCAGCAACTCACCAAAGCTCCTTCAACAGCACCTTCCAAACCCGCGACCTCTACCTGTTATGTCTGACATTTGGTGATAGGTACTCGATTGCCTTGGCCTGAGCACATGGAGTTTGATAGTGCTGTTATCGTTGTATTGTGTATAGGTATTCGATTGCTTGTACCTGGAAGAGTGTGTGTGTGGCAGCCATATTAAAAGCAGCATGAACTGAACTCACTGACGGTCTCTGGATTATCTTTGCAAACGCACCATTTGGTGAAAAGAATGGCTGAAATCTCTCTTCCACCACCTCCTCCCTTCCTTGCACTACCCGGTGAGCCCCCGATCCCATGGGTTCGCTGGTTACAGTCCTTTGAAACCTACCTCATTGCTCTTGAACTAGAAACTGTGAGTACGGCTCGGAAAAAGGCACTGTTATCCCATTGCTTGGGAGCGGAGGGCCAGCGTGTTCTTGGGACATTATGCACAGCAGACTCAATCCAAACATATGATGAGACTGTGGCTCTGTTAAGCACACACTTCTCTGCCCCACAAAGTGCCCTGCTGCGGCGATTCATTTTTAGACAGCGTCACCGACTCCTCGGCGAGTCAGTGCATCAATATGTGGCTAATTTGAGGGGGTTAGCTAGCTTGTGCAAGTTCGGTGCATTACAAGATGAGATGGTGCGTGATCAACTAATAGAGCACACAAACAACGTGAGAGTGCGTGAAAGACTGTTACTCGAGTCCGACGATCTGTCGTTGTCACAGGCAGTCAACATTGCCTTTCAAGTGGAGTCTGCAGCCGAATGTGCAGCAAAACTAGCACACACACCCAGTGACAGCGCCCTCGGCCCCGACAGCTCTGACACGGTAATGCTCGCACGACGGCAGCAACGTGCGCTACCGCGGCAACAGTGTGGAAACTGCAGATCTCGTTCACATGCTACCAGAGCGCAGAATTGCCCCGCGCGTGGCCAAGCCTGTCGCAATTGTGGAAAACAAAATCACTTTGCCAATGTCTGCCGCTCTGCCCCGATTGCTACAAATGAACACTCTCAGTCCTCAAGCACTATAATTCACAACGTGAGCTCTGGGCCAGTAGTGGCTTTCAAATCATGCACAATTAACCTGAATGATGTGTGCATCCCGCTGTTGTTGGATACCAGTGCCAGCATCTCACTGCTGAATGTGGACACATTCAAATGCTTTTTCAGCTCCCTGCCACTCTCTGCGCCCTCCACTACCCTTTGCGGGTATGGTAATTCGAAAATTGGACTAGTGGGCTCAGTCAGCCTCACAGTACGCTATGGAACAAAAGTTTTGCCAGATTTTTGTTTTCATGTGGCACGCCAAGGAGCTAACTTGATGGGACTGGATCTTTTCACTGACCTGGGTTTTTCTCTCTTGGACACCGGCGGGTCTGCGATTCTGCACGTCGCCTCACTGTGGCGCCAAACATGGCCAGCACTCTCCGAGGGTCTGGGCTGCCTGACTGCCTTCACCCACCAGCCCATGGTTGACTCCACCGTTACCCCTGTCATTCAGCCACTGCGCCACATCCCGCTTGCTCTCCGTGACGGGGTCACAGCTGAACTAAAGCAGCTACTGGAAGCCGGCATCATCGAACCAGTTGATGCCTCCCCATGGGTCTCCAACCTGGTGGTCGCAACGAAAAAGTCAAGTGGTCTACGCGTCTGTGTCGATCTTCGAGCAGTGAATAAGGCCATAATCCCTGACAAGTATCCACTGCCCACGTCAGAGGAACTCACAGCGCAGTTCTATGGTTCCATCCTGTTCTCGAAACTGGACCTTCGACAGGGCTATCTACAGGTTCCCCTCCACCCCAGCAGCAGGGACCTCACTGCTTTTGTGACACATGCTGGCGTCTTTCGGTACACCAGGATGCCATTTGGACTTAGCTCTGCACCCAGCTGCTTCCAAAAGGTGATGGCCTCTGTGCTCGCGGGCATTCCTGGGGAGGCCATCTACCTGGATGACATCGTCGTGCATGGGCCGTCGACCTCCACTCAGGACGAACGCCTTCACAGAGTTTTCACAGCTCTCGCAAAACACAAGCTCACACTGAATGGCGAAAAGTGTGTCTTTGCTGTTTCAGAGATCGAATTTGTGGGGTTTCGGTTGTCGGCTGACGGTATATCCCCGCTCCAGTCCGTGGATGGCATTCACAGCATCCCAGAACCCAGCTCTGCAGCACAGTTGCCTCCTTCCTTGGCATGACTGGGTACTACCTGAAGTTTTTGCCCCAGTACTCAGCCACCACAGCCCCACTGCACCAGCTCCTGCGAAAGGATGAGCCCTGGGTGTGGTCACAAGCCTGTACGGAAGCTGTTCGCCTCCTCAAATCGCAGCTCACATCGCCTCCAGTGTTGGCTCACTTTGACGTCGCCAGCCCCACCCTCGTCACCTGCGACGTGTCCGCTGCAGCTGTGGGGGCGGTGTTATCGCAGATACAGAATAGAGTGGAGAAACCAATTGCCTTTGCTTCCCGAGCCCTTAGCCCCACCGAACAGAAGTACTCAGTAGGCGAGCGTGAGGTGCTGGCGTGCGTCTGCGCATGTGAGCGGCGGCACCTGTACACGTATGGCCGTGCCTTCACCCTGCGAACCGATCACCAGGCTCTCACTGCCCTGCTGTCGACATCCGGCACGGGCCACAGACCACTGCGTCTATACTGCTGGTCTGACCGCCTCCGCCAATACAATTTCAGTCTCCAGTTCACACCAGGACGTGACAATGTTGTTGCAGATCTGCTCTCCCGCACTGTCTCTGCCCCAGCCCCACTCATCGGGTCTGAACAAGTGGAACAGGATATCGTCCAGATGCTGCAGACGCCTCTCCAAACCACAGTCTCTCTCCAGGAGCTCAAAGAGGCCTCTGAACAGGATCCGGCCCTCTCCCAGCTGTGCACCTTCATCAGAGATGGCTGGCCTCGCAAGGTGCCTGAGGAACTGTCTGCCTACTCCAGAGTTAAAGAGGAGCTCTCCTGCTGGAATGATTCCTGTGTTGCAAGTGGGCTCTGCACTGTGGTCCCAAGTGCCCTTCGTGCGCGTGTTTTATCCATGGCGCATGAGGGCCACTTGGGCATAGTGAAGCTCAAACAACGATGCCGAGACCTAGTGTGGTGGCTGGGTATCGACAGGGAAATCGAGGCCCTGGTCAAGGACTGTGCAGCCTGCCTTGTAAGTGGCAAGACTGGCCACCAAGCTCCCCCACCCCTGCAACCCCTTGCCTGGCCCTCTCAGCCCTGGGAGCACCTGCAGCTGGACATCTGCGGGGAGATCCATGGTGTCCCCCACCATCAACGGTTCCTAGTGGTGACCTATGACCTGCACTCAAAATGGCCAGAGGTCACTGCCGTGGGCTCCGTCACCTCTCGGGTCATCATTGATATCCTTGAGTCCCTCTTCTCCCGCTGGGGGCATCCAGGAGCTCAAAGAGGCCTCTGAACAGGATCCGGCCCTCTCCCAGCTGTGCACCTTCATCAGAGATGGCTGGCCTCGCAAGGTGCCTGAGGAACTGTCTGCCTACTCCAGAGTTAAAGAGGAGCTCTCCTGCTGGAATGATTCCTGTGTTGCAAGTGGGCTCTGCACTGTGGTCCCAAGTGCCCTTCGTGCGCGTGTTTTATCCATGGCGCATGAGGGCCACTTGGGCATAGTGAAGCTCAAACAACGATGCCGAGACCTAGTGTGGTGGCTGGGTATCGACAGGGAAATCGAGGCCCTGGTCAAGGACTGTGCAGCCTGCCTTGTAAGTGGCAAGACTGGCCACCAAGCTCCCCCACCCCTGCAACCCCTTGCCTGGCCCTCTCAGCCCTGGGAGCACCTGCAGCTGGACATCTGCGGGGAGATCCATGGTGTCCCCCACCATCAACGGTTCCTAGTGGTGACCTATGACCTGCACTCAAAATGGCCAGAGGTCACTGCCGTGGGCTCCGTCACCTCTCGGGTCATCATTGATATCCTTGAGTCCCTCTTCTCCCGCTGGGGGCATCCAAATGCCATCACCACAGACAATGGCCCCCAAATGGTCTCTTCGGAACTCTCCTCTTACCTTGAGAGCAAGGGCATCCGTCACATTCGCACAGCGTACTACCACCCCGAGTCAAATGGGGGGGGGGGGGTGGAGCGTTTTAACCAGACACTGAAAAATGGCCTCAGAGCACACCTATCCCAGGGGTGTGCGTTTGACAAGGCCCTCCTCCACACACTGCTGCACTACAGAGCCTCCCAGCATTCCACTACAGGGGTCTCACCCGCATCCCTCATGCTAGGCCGTGAGCTCATGCTGCCCCTTGGCAGGCTCCGCCCCTCGCTTGCTCAGAGCCCTGCTCCACCGGCTCAAGCCACAGTCGCTAGACAGCAGGAGAAGATGAAACTCCGCTTCGACCAGTCGAAGAGGGCCAAGGCGCCCAACATCTCAGTCTCAGATTGGGTCAGAGTCCGCAGGCCTCACCGCAATAATAAGATGGCGTCATTCTGGTCCTCCCCTCTCCAAATCAGCCGCCAACTTGGACCAGCCACTTTCTGCCTCACTGACGGCTCTCGGTGGCATGCCAGCCGCCTTCGGAAGGTGCCCTGATGCGGGATTATATGGACCTAACCCCCAAGCCTTACCCCCAGAGTGGCGGGATGCACATGTGGCTCAGCCAGCCAACCCTCAAGCAGATGTTGTGCCTCAGCCTGCTCCTCACCAGTCCACACCTCGGCCTGTTCGTACACGTTCTCGCCCTGGCCACCTACAGGACTTTGTCACTACATTTCATGTTTGAAATTCTGTGAGGGGGGAGGAAATGTTATGTCTGACATTTGGTGACAGGTACTCGATTGCCTTGGCCTGAGCACATGGAGTTTGATAGTGCTGTTATCGTTGTATTGTGTATAGGTATTCGATTGCTTGTGCCTGGAAGAGTGTGTGTGTGGCAGCCATATTAAAAGCAGCATGAACTGAACTCACTGACGGTCTCGGGATTATCTTTGCAAACGCAACACTACCACTTAGAAGGACAAGGGCAGCAGACGCATGTGAACATCACCACCTACAAGTTCCTCTCCAAGCCACACACCATCCTGACTTGGACCTGTATCGCCATTCCTTCACTGTCGCTGGGCCAAAATCCTGGAACTCCCTTCCTAACAGCATTGTGGGTGTACCTACACCATATGGACTGCAGCGGTTCAAGAAGGCGGCTCACCACCATCTTCTCAAGGGCAATTAGGGATGGGCACTAAATGTAGGCCTAGGCAGCGACGCCCACATCCCATCAATGAATAAAAAAAAACTGTATGACTATGAACAGTATAGAATAAATCTGTGACTGTGAACAGTATAGAATCAATATGCGACTATGAAGAGTATAGAATCAATCTGTGATTATGAACAATGTAGAATCAATCTCTGACTATGAACAGTATAGAATCAAGCTAGGACTATGAACAGTATAGAATCAATATGCGACTATGAGCAGTATAGAATCAATATGCGACTATGAACAGTATAGAATCAATCTGTGACTATGAATGCTATAGAATCAATCTGTGACTATGAACAGTATAGAATCAATCTGTGACTATGAATCATATAGAATCAATCTATGACTATGAACTGTATAGAATCAGTCTTCGACTATGAACATTACAGACTCAATCTGTGACTATGAACAGTAAAGAATCAATCTATGACTGCGAACAGTATAGCTTCAATCTGTGACTATGAACAATATAGAATCAATCTGACTGAACAGTATAGAATCAGTCTTTCACTACAGACATAGAATCAATCTGTGACTATGAACCATATAGAATCAGTCTTTCACTATGAACAGTAAAGAATCAGTCTGTGACTATGAAGAGTATAGAATCCATCTGTGACTATGAACTGTGTAGAATCAGTCTGTGACTATGAACATTATAGGATCAATCTGTGACTATGAACTGTATAGAATCAGACTGTGATTATGAACAGTATAGAATCAATCTGTGACTATGAACAGTATAGAATCAACGTGTGACTATGAACTGTATAGAATCAGTCTTTGACAATTAACAGCATGGAATAAATCTGTGACTATGAATATTATAGAGTCAATCTCTGTCTATGAACAGTATAGAATCAGTCTGCGACTATGAACAGTATGGAATCAATTTGTGACTATGAACAGTATAATATCAGTCTTTGAATATGAACAGTATAGAATTAATCTGTGACTGAAGAATATAGAATCTGTAATGTATGTACCTTTAAGAGAGGAACTATCTTTTACAGCCCCTGTATACTGCAGTACCAGTAGTGACCACACCTGTATATAACACCGTGTAGTAATTTGTACAGTTAGTTCCAGCATACCCTCTGTTCAGTAAACACCTGTTATTACCGTTCTCCTGCAGTCCGTGTGTTATTTATACGCGGACACTACAGTGGCGACGAGCAGGTTCGAACTCACCTGCAATACTGCATCACCTCACGGGGATCCATCCCTGAAAAGAAGCTTCTTGGAGGTCGAAGCCTGAGCAACGGGCGTCGACCGCGGGCAACCGCCCAGTGATCCATCGGAGTTCAGAGAATCGCAGGGGAGGCTGCGGAGAGCTGGGCTTGGTTCTCCAGTCAAGGTGTTCCAGCAAATCGGGCTGGTAGCAGGTAGTGCGCTGACCCTTCCCGGACTGCGGCGGGCTGGAGCTCGATCGAGCGGCTCTGCAAGGGGGCCGAGCAGCGTCGTCTGGAAGAAAAAGAGAGAGAGAGGGTGGAGCGCACTGGGTGCGGCCGGTGCTCAAGAGCCGGGCAGCGTTAAAGAAAAAAAAAGGGGGAAGGAAAAGAGACGCGCAGTGGACAGCGTCGAAGAAGAATAAAACTAAGAAAATTAATTAACAAAAGAGAGACGCGCAGAAAGCCACAGGGCGCCGCCATTGCTATTTAGAATGCTAGGAGCAGCGTTGGCAGCAGCTGGGGAAGAAGGAAAAGTGCGGGAGGCACCATTTTAATCCATTGGGGAAGAAGGAAAAGCGCGGGAGGCGCCATTTTAAACCACCCAAGATGCCGAAGAGTGGCAGCATCACTGCTTTCGACAATGAAATAGAAGACTGGACCACGTATGTGGAAAGAATTGAAGTGTACTGCAAGGCAAATGAGGTGGCCGATGAAAAGAAGGCATTGGTATTATTGAATTTGATGGGCGCGAGAACGTACGGCTTTTGCGGAATTTAGTTACCCCAGCTAAACCAATGGAGAAAAGCTTTGAAGAGATTGTCAATATCTTACAGGAACATCTAAACCCTACACCGCTGCTGATAGCAGAAAGATTCAAGTTCCATAAAAGAAACCAGCACAAAGACGAAAGTAATGCTGACTATCTTACGGAACTATGCAAGTTATCGAAACACTGCCAGTTCGGAGCAGGACTGGCAGATACCTTAAAGGATAAGTTTGTCTGCGGGCTCCAGAGTGAAGGAACCCAGAAACGACTACTTTCGGAAAAGGACCTTAAGCTAGAAAAGGCTTTCAGCGTTGCAGTATCCTACGAAGCAGCAGCACGGGGAGCTGCGGAAATACAACAGAAACTGCAAGAATATAGCACCAATGAAATGGCATATGGAGCAGAAAAGTGCTATCGCTGCGGCAGAACAACCCATGACCAGAAGGATTGCTGGTTTAAGGACAAAGTATGCAGGCAATGTGGAAAAGTGGGACACATAACACGAGTCTGCAGGTCGGGAAAGAAAACCAACACTAAAAGAACTACTAAGGAAAAGTACAAGAAAGTACAAAAGATGACGGACAGCAGTTCAGAAGATCAGAAGAGTGATAATGACTCTGGGAGCAGGAGACTAAGTTGTCTAAAGTTACACAACGTGATAGCAAAAGAGGATCACCGAACCATTTGGGTCACCCTCATGATAGCAGGGTCCCAAGTAAAGATGGAATTGGACACAGGATCAGCCCTAACAGTCATGAATCGACGAGACTACGAGCGGCTATTCTCACACATACCCTTGAAGGACACATTCATTGTCTTGAAGACATATACGGGGCAAAAAGTCTACCCCAGAGGAAAAATAAGGGTGCCCGTTAAATACAATGGCAAGGAAACACAGAAACTGTATCTATATATACTACAAGATGGAGGACCACCATTATTGGGACGTGAATGGATCCAAAAAATACAATTGGATTGGCATTCCATTCAGGCGCTAACTGTGGCTGACAAAAAGGATGAAGACGTCACACCTGGACGACTGTCAAAAATTCTAACTGACGCAAAAGAGGTGTTCCAGCAAGGACTTGGGACTCTAAAAGGCGTAATGGCAATGATAAAAATTGAAGATAACACAAACCCAAATTTGTTTTAAGGCCAGACCGGTACCGTATGCGATCCGCCCAGCCGTCGAAGCAGAGCTGGAGAGTCTGGAGCGTTCGGGTGTGCTGTCCAAGGTGGACTGGAGCGAGTGGGCCACACCCATCGTTCCTGTAATGAAGAAATCATTGAGCAGCATGCCTGGGGAGCCGAAGAAGGTTCGCATCTGTGGGGACTTTAAGGTAACTGTGAACCCAGTCCTTCACACAGTACAATATCCACTTCCGCGGATAGAAGATATTTTCGCCTCACTATCTGGAGGGAAACATTTTACGAAGATTGATCTGGCCCAAGCGTATCTACAAATGGAGGTAGAAGAAGCATCTAGAAAATACCTCACGATAAACACTCACAGAGATCTTTACCAGTACAACCGACTGGTATTCGGGGTAGCATCACCTCCGGCTATTTGGCAGAGGGCGATGGAACAAGTCCTGCAAGGGATCCCGGGGACCCAGTGTTATTTGGACGACATCCTGGTTACGGGCGAAAATGACAGTGAACACCTTGCCAACCTGGAGCAGGTGCTCACTAGATTACAAGAATATGGGCTACGAGCCAACCACCCCAAATGCGAGTTTTTCAGGAAACAAATCTCGTATTGTGGCCACGTGATTGATGAAGAGGGGTTACATAAGTCCCCAGACAAGATTGAGGCAGTAGTCAAGGCTCCAGCACCGGAAAATGTGTCGCAACTGAGGTCGTCCCTCGGGTTGGTGAACTACTACCATAAGTTCTTGCCAAATTTGTCTACAATTCTGCACCCACTGAACGCCCTGCTGCAAACTGGAGTAGCATGGAAATGGAGTGATGAGTGTAAGCATGCCTTTCAGAAATGTAAATGCCTAATCACTTCAAAAGAAGTATTGGCCCACTACAATCCAACACTACCGATTCGGTTGGCATGTGATGCATCTCCCTACGGCACTGGAGCGGTGCTGTCGCACAAATTCCTTCACGGTTCAGAGAGGCCAATAGCCTTTGTGTCACGCTCGTTAACCTCAGCCGAGCGTAACTATGCCCAGATTGACAGGGAGGCCCTCAGCTTGGTGTGCGGGGGGGGGGGGTGAAGAAGTTCAATCGCTATCTGCACGGGCAGAAATTCACCCTACTGACTGATCACCAGCCTCTTGTCTCCATTTTTAACCCAAAGAAGGGCGTTCCGGTGATGATGGCGCAACGGCTGCAAAGATGGTCCCTTTTTCTAGGGGCACATCAATACAAAATAGAGTATAAGGGCACGAAACAGCATGGAAACGCTGATGGGTTGTCGCACCTGCCGCTGCCTACGGTGGAGGAAGCACCTGCAGCGGACCCTGTTGAGATATTCCATTCGACCATAGTCGAATGTCTACCTGTTACAAACTCAAGTATAGAGAAGGAAAACCGAAATGACCCGACACTTTCTCTGGTCTATGATTTGACGGTGAAGGGATGGCCAGCACATGGCGACTCACTGTTGCCAGCATTCTCGCCAAGGAGAGAACAGCTGTCAGTGTGCCGGGGGACCTTGATGTGTGGATCCCGAGTGGTAATTCCACCCAAGTTGAGAGATAGAGTGCTCAATGAGCTTCATGAGGGTCATCTGGGAGGGGTAAAAATGAAGAGCCTAGCCAGGGCGTTTGTGTGGTGGCCGGGAATCGATAAAGAAATTGAGGAAATGACCAAGAGCTGCACAAGATGCCAGAAAGTCCAAAACGCTCCACCACAGGCCCCGCTACACCCATGGGAGTGGCCCTCATCTCCATGGCAATGGGTACACATTGATTTTGCTGGTCCATTTATGGACTCAATGTTTTTAATCGCCGTGGATGCACATTCGAAATGGCCAGAGGTCATCAAAATGTCCTCCACCACCACGGAGAAAACTATTGCAGTCCTACGGACCATCTTCACCAGGAATGGCTTGCCAGAACAGATTTGCTCTGACAATGGACCACAATTTGTGTCCGAGGATTTCCGGAGATTTTTGAGGAATAATGGGGTAAAGCATTACACATCCGCCCCATATCATCCAGCCACAAATGGATTGGCTGAGAGGTTTGTTCAAACCTTTAAAAAAGCAATAAAGGCGATGTATAACGACAACATACCACTGCAACACAAGGTGGATAATTTCTTGTTTGCTTACCGGAATGCGACACATGCAGTCACCAACCAAGCTCCAGCCATGATGTTCTTTAACTGAAGGTTAAGATGTCGCCTGGATTTGCTCAAACCAAACATAAGACGAGATGTTGAGAATAAGCAATTCCAGCACATCAATGAGAAGCCAACCAGGAGCTTCAAGATAGGGCAAGCAGTCTTGGCCCGCGACTACCGAACAGAAAAATGGCAGCCAGGAATTATATGCACATGGCAGAGACCATTAATGTACAAAGTGGACGTTGGAGAGATCATCGTGAGATGCCATGCTGACCAGATTCTAGAGTCACAGGAACAAGTCAAACCCATGCCACGATCATACGCACCTGGTGAGGAACCCAAAGTACAGATTGCGTCTACCTCAGAATCAGTGGTATTGGAAGCTGACGAACCAACCAATGACAATGAGCCAGAATCGACTCCGCCGCCAGAACAGGATACTCGAGAAAGGCGCTATCCAGACAGGATCAGGAAGCCTCCTCAAAGACTGAATTTATAAATGATTACTTTCAGCTGATGTATATAGTACAAAGAAAATTGTAATTGTAATTAGTTATTATTTAATTGTTAAATGAATGTTATGTACTGTTTATCTAAAAGGGGAAGAATTGTAATGTATGTACCTTTAAGAGAGGAACTATCTTTTACAACCCCTGTATACTGCAGTACCAGTAGTGACCACACCTGTATATAACACCGTGTAGTAATTTGTACAGTTAGTTCCAGCATACCCTCTGTTCAGTAAACACCTGTTATTACCGTTCTCCTGCAGTCCGTGTGTTATTTATATGCGGACACTACAGAATCAGTCTGTGAATATGAAGAGTATAGAATCAATCTGTGATTATGAACCGTATAGAATCAGTCGTTGACTATGAACATTACAGACTCAATCTGTGGCTATGAACAGTAAAGAATCAATCTATGACCATGAACAGAATAGTGTCACTCTGTGACTATGAAGCATAAAGAATCAATCTGTGACTATGAACCATATAGATTCAGTCTTTGACTATGAACAGTAAAGAATCAATCTGTGACTATGAACTGTATAGAATCAGTCTGTGACTATGAACAGTATGGGATCAATCTGTGACTATGAACAGCATAGAATCAATCTATGACTAAGAACAGAATAGAATCACTCTTTGATTCTTTATGCTTCATAGTCAATCTGTGACTATGAACAGTATAGAATCAGTCTGTGACGATGGACTGTATAGAATCAATCTGTGACTGTAAACACTATGGAATGAATATGTGACTATGAAAAGTATAGAATCAATCTGTGCCAATGAACAGTATAGAATCAATCTATGACTATGATCAGTATAGAATCAAGCTGTGACTATGAACAATGTAGAATCAATCTGTGACTATGAACCGTATAGAATCAATCTATGACTATGATCAGTATAGAATCAAGCTGTGACTATGAACAATGTAGAATCAATCTGTGACTATGAACCGTATAGAATCAATCTATGACTATGATCAGTATAGAATCAAGCTGTGACTATGAACAATGTAGAATCAATCTGTGACTATGAACCGTATAGAATCAATCTATGACTATAAACAGTATAGAATCAATCTGTGACTATGGACCATATAGAATCAATCTGTGAATAAGGACAATATAGAATCAATCTATGACTATGAACAGTATAGAATCAATCTGTGACTATCAACCACGTAGAATCAGTCTTTCACTATGAACATTACAGTATAGAATCAGTATTTGACTATGAACAGCATAGAATAAATCTGTGACTATGAATAGTATAGAATCAATCTGTGACTATGAACAGTAAGGAATCAATCTGTGATTATGAACTATGTAAAATCAATCTCTGTATATTAACAGCATAGTATCAATCTGCGACTATGAACAGTATAGTATCAATCTGTGACTAGGAACAGTATAGAATCAATCTCTGACTATGAACAGTATAGAATCAGTCTGAGACTATGAAAAGTATCGAATCAATCTGTGACTATGAACAGTATAGAATCAGTCTTTGACTGTGAACTGTCTAGAATCAATCTATACTATGAACAGTATAGAATCAAAGTGTGACTATGAACTGTATAGAATCAGTCTTTGACTATTAAAACCATGGAATAAATCTGTGACTATGAATAGTATAGAATAAATCTCTGACTATGAACAGTATAGTAGCATTCTTTGAATATGAACAGTATAGAATTAATCTGTGACTATGAACAGTGTAGAATTAATCTGTGACTATGAACAGTGTAGAATTAATCTGTGACTATGAACAGTATAGAATGATTCAGTGAGTATGAACCGTATAGTATCACTGTATGACTATGAACAGTATAGAATAAATCTGTGACTGTGAACAGTATAGAATCAATCTGTGACTATGAAGAGTATAGAATCAATCTGCGACTGTGAACAGTACAGAATCAAGCTGTGGCTATGAAGAGTATAGAATCAATGTGTGATTATGAAGAGTATAGAATCAATCTGTGACTATGAACAGTATAGATCAATCTGTGACCATGAACCATATGGAATCAATCTATGACTATGAACCGTATAGAATCGATCTGTGACTATGAACCATATAGAATCAGTCTTTGACTATGAACATTACAGACTCAATCTGTGACTATGAACAGTAAAGAATCAATCTATGTCTACAAACAGTATAGCATCAATCTGTGACTATGAACCATATAGATTCAGTGTTTGACTATGTGGCTATGAACAGTATAGATTAAATCTGTGACTGTGAAGAGTATAGAATCAATCTGCGACTATGAACTGTATAGAATCAGTCTGTGACTATGAACGGTACAGAATCAATCTTTGACTATGAACCATAAAGAATCAATGTGTGACAATGAACAGTATAGAATCGATATTTGGCTATGAACAGTATAGAATAAATCTGTGGCTATGAATAGTATAGAATCAATCTCTGACTAGGAACAGTATAGAATCATTCTGTGAGTATAAACCGTATAGTATCAATCTATGACTATGATCAGTATAGAATCAATTTGTGATTGTGAACAGTATAGAATCAATCTGTGATTATGAACCGTATAGAATCAGTCTTTGACAATGAACGTTACAGACTCAATCTGTGACTATGAACAGTAAAGAATCAATCTATGCCTACGAACAGATCAATCTGTGACTATGAACAATATAGTATCGGAGTCTCTGCACTCCTAACAAAGAATGTATAACTTACTGGAAGTTAACAAACTGAATTTATTGTCTAAGAACTTTACAAAGCAAGAAACTACAGGAGAAGCTCAAAACAGGTCTTTTCTCTTTCAATCCACACGAGGACTGGCTGGTCCCGCCCTCTACCTCTGATGTCATGACGTCATCACGTTTCCCGCCGAAGGGGACGTCACGTGACCCAAGTGATGACGTCATCGCCTCAGATCGCGATATTGTCGATCTAGCTCTGTTTAACCAGAGCCAACTTGAAAGGTAATAACATTGGTTACAGACAATTAATGCTAGAGGTAATAACATTGGTTACAGACAATTATGTAAGTCACTTAGTGGTTTTGCCACATACGCCCCCCCAGAATTGTCTTTAACGAAAAGAGTCAATCACTGAGGAGGTTGGACAAGTCTGTTGGACCGACTCCGAAATTCCCGGAGGGGAAAACGCTAAGCAGGCGGCGAACTGGTAGGCTGTACGGTGGTGTCAGGTGTGGTAGCGGCCGGCGGCCGGTGGCGGCGCGGAGGCTGCACCAGCTCGATCGGTCGTTCGAGGTCCAGGTGCGCAGGCTTGAGGCGATCGACAGAGATGTGATCCGGTTTGCCCCCGACGTCAATCATGAAACTCTTGTCCCCTGCCTGCAAAACCTTGAAGAGTCCGGCATACGGCGACGCGAGCGGGGTACGATGGCCGTCCTGGCGCACAAACACGAACTTGGCTTTCGACAACTCCCCCGGGACGTTGGACGAAAGCAAACCGTGCCGTGAGGTCGGAACTGGGTGGAAACAGCGGGCAGCATCCCGGAGGGTCTCTTTTTGTGTGGCCGCGGACGATGGTCGCGTAGGTAACGGCAGGAATTCACCTGGGACTCGAAGCGGTTGACGTAAACCATCTCCGCCGCCGCTGACTGGAGATCTTCCTTCGGCGCCATGCGGAGTCCTAACATCACCCACGGTAGTTTGTCGACCCAGGATGCATCCAGCAGGCTGGCCCTGAGCGACACCTTCAAGGAGCGGTGGAACCGCTCGCACAAGCCGTTCGCCTGTGGGTGATAGGCCGTAGTGCGGTGGAGTTTAACGCCCAACACAGAAATCACCTCGTTCCACAGTTCGGATGAAAATTGCGGCCCGCGATCCGACGAAATGTCCGCAGGGACACCAAAACGGGCTACCCAGGACGAAACGAAAGCTCGAGCAACGTCCGCAGATGTGGTGGACGTCAGGGGAACTGCCTCCGGCCACCTCGTGGTGCGATCCACCATCGTGAAAAGGTACGTAAAGCCCCGGGAAGGTGGGAGTGGTCCCACTAAGTCGATGTGAATATGATCCAATCGCCGTTCTGGGACCTCGAAGGTGGCGAGCGGGGCTCTGACATGGCGCTGCACCTTGGATCGTTGGCAAACAACACAAGTGTTCGCCCAGTCCCTGACGTCCTTGCGTATTCCCCTCCATACGAATTTGGAGACCAGCAGTTTTTGCGATGCCCGCACCCCAGGGTGCGATAGGCCGTGTAAGGCATCGAAAATCGTACGACGCCATTTAGACGGGATGATCGGACGGGGTGCACCCAGCGAAACATCGCAGAGCAGAGTGGTACCTGCGGAATGGAAAGGCACATCCCTCGGCTGGAGGCTGTTTGGAACCGAACGAAAACCCTGGGTCTCTGGGTCGTCCGCTTGGTCAACCGCCATCTGTGTGTAGTCAATGCCCAATTGGACGGCCTGGACGGCGGCGCGGGATAGGCAATCGGCGACGATGTTGTCCTTACCGGCCACATGTCGGATGTCGGTGGTGAACTCCGATATGTACGTCAGCTGCCGTTGCTGCCGAGCCGACCATGGTTCCGCAGACTTGGCCATTGCGAACAGCAATGGCTTGTGGTCGACAAACGCGATGAAGCGTCGTCCTTCGAGGAGGAAACGGAAATGGCGGATGGCCAAAAACAAGGCCAACAGCTCTCGATCGAAAGTACTGTACCGGCGTTCATGCCGTTGTAGCTGGCAGCTAAAAAAGGCCAGGGGTTGCCACGCGTCATCGACCCACTGCTCCTGGACGGCCCCCACCGCGTAGTCTGACGCGTCCGTCGTGAGAGCGATGGTGGCTCCCGGCAGGGGGTGTGCTAACATGGTCGCATTGGCAAGTGCGGCTTTCGTCTCCTCGAAAGCACGATCCATGTCCTGTGACCACACCACAGGGTCCTTTCCCGTCGAGCCTCTGAGGGCCTCGTATAGAGGATGCATGAGCTGTGCAGCCCTGGGGATGAAACGATGATAGAAGTTAACGGGCGAGCCGGAAGTCGAAATATGGTGCTCCACCCTATGCTTGACGGTCGGAGCCGAAAAGTTGGGCTTCGTCAGCTCGGGGAAATCCTCGAGGAGCCGGGTGAAATCGTCGGGCTGCGGCCGCGCACATGAAATCGTGTGTGACGCAGCCATGCTGCGCGTCCCCGAAATATCGTCGAGCGTGGCGGCGCGAACGAGGCGTCGATTTTTCCCGTCCACCAACAGGCCGTTGGCGCCTAAAAAGTCAGCACCCAACAGGGCCTGTGAGATTTGAGCGGTGATGAAATTCCAGCTGAAAAACTGTCCACCGAAACATACTCGGACGAGGCACTTCCCGCAAGTGCGGATCGAACCCCCGTTGGCTGCTTGCATAGGGGGACCACGGCTGCCGGAGCGAAGGTCTATGACCGAGGCGGGCAGTATGCTGCATTGCGCCCCCGTGTCGCATAGAAAACGACGGCCGGAGATGGAGTCGGTTACGTAGGTGAGATTCCTGGAAGCACCGATCGCCATCGTGGCAGCGGGGGAAGTACCGGGACCGGCGTGCATGACTCGCGGTGGTCTATTCGACAGTCTGGTAACGAAAGTGCACGGCGAGCGGCAGCAGCGGGCCTTCGGGCCGAAACGAGCATGGTAGTAGCAGAAACCAGTCGTCGGAGGCGCCTTTGTCGGAGCTGGGGCCGGGCTCTTCGTGGCGGTGCGTTGCACGAGGGCGCAGTATTGTTGCCGGACCGTGTAAATCTTATCCGCCTCTTCGGCGAGCGCGACGCAGTCTGCGGTTTCTGCTCGGGCGAGGGACGCCTGTACTTGCTCAGGAAGTTGAGTAAGGAACAGTTCGCGAAACAGAAAGCACTGGGGCTCGGACACCAGGAGAGTCAGCATATGACTCATCATTTCCGAGGGTTTGGAGTCTCCTAACCCTGGTAGAGCCAGTAAACGGCGAGCGCGCTCCGCTTTGGTGAGACCAAATACCTGCAGCAATCGTGTCTTGATGGCGACATACTTGTCAGCGGTCGGAGGACTCTCCAGCAGGCTGATGATTCTCGACGCCGTCGAGCTCTCGAGGGCGGAGACCACGTGGAGATATCTGGTCTGATCCTGAATGATGTTGCGGAGCTCAAATTGCGCCTCGGCTTGCACAAACCAAGAGGCTGCCTGTTGTTCCCAGAATTGGGGGAGCTTCAAGGCCACTGCGTTGGGCTCCATCACTGGCCTGTGTTCGGCGTTCACCGCGAAAAACGATCGCGAGGAATCGGGGTCACCAATGTAGGAGTCTCTGCGCTCCTAACAAAGAATCTATAACTTACTGGAAGTTAACAAACTGAATTTATTGTCTAAGAACTTTACAAAACAAGAAACTACAGGAGAAGCTCAAAACAGGTCTTTTCTCTTTCAATCCACATGAGGACTGACTGGTCCCGCCCTCTACCTCTGATGTCATGACGTCATCACGCTTCCCGCTGAAGGGGACGTCACGTGACCCACGTGATGACGTCATCGCGTCAGATCGTGATGTTGTCGATCTAGCTCTGTTTAACCAGAGCCAACTTGAAAGGTAATAACATTGGTTACAGACAATTAATGCTAGAGGTAATAACATTGGTTACAGACAATTATGTAAGTCACTTAGTGGTTTTGCCACAATAGAATCAATCTATGACTATGAACAGAATAGAGTCACTCTGTGACTATGAAGCATAAAGAATCAATCTGTGACTATGAACCATATAGATTCAGTCTTTGACTATGAACAGTGAAGAACCAATCTGTGACTATGAACAGTATAAAATCAGTCTGTGACTATGAACAATATAGAATCAATCTTTGACTATGAACAGTATAGAATCAATGTGTGACTATGAACAGTATAGAATCAATATTTGGTTATGAAAAGTATAGAATAAATCTGTGACTATGAACAGTATGGAATCAATCTTTGACCAGGAACAGTACAGAATCATTCTGTGAGTATAAACCATATAGTATCATTCTATGACTATGATCAGTATAGAATCAATCTGTGACTGTGTGCAGTATAGAGTCAATCTGTGACTATGAACCATATAGAATCAGTCTTTGACTATGGGCATTACAGACTCAATCTATGACTATGAACAGTATAGAATCAATCTATGACAATGAATAGTATAGAATCAATCTGTGACTAGGAACAGTATAGAATCAGTCTGTGATTTTGGGGTGTATAGAATCAATCTGTGACTGTGAACAGTGTAGAATCAATCTGTGACTATGAACAGTGTAATCAATCTGTGACTATGAACAGTGTAATCAATCTGTGACTATGAAGAGTGTAGAATCAATCTGTGACTGTGAACAGTGTAATCAATCTGTGACTATGAAGAGTGTAGAATCAATCTGTGACTATGAACAGTGTAGAATCAATATATGACTATGAACGGTATAAAATAAATCTGTCGCTATGAACAGTATAAAATCAATCTATGACTATGAACAGTATAGAATCAATCTGTGACTATGAACCATATAGATTTGTTTTTTGACTGAGCATTACAGACTCAATCTATGAGTATAGAATCAATCTGTGACGATGAACAGTGTAGAATCAATCTCTGACAATGAAGCATATAGAATCAGTCTTTGACTATGAACAGTAAAGAATCAGCCTGTGACTATGAAGAGTATAGAATCAGTCTGTGACTATGAACTGTATAGAATCAATCTGATACTAAGGACGGTATAGAATCAAAGTGTGACTATGAACCGTATAGAATCAGTCTTTGACTATGAACAGTATGGAATCAGTCTGTGACTATGAACTGTATAGAATCAATCTGATACTAAGAACGGTATAGAATCAAAGTGTGACTATGAACCGTATAGAATCAGTCTTTGACTATTAAAAGCATGGAATAAATCTGTGACTATGAATAGTATAGAATCAATCTCTGAATATGAACAGTATAGTATCATTCTTTGAATATGAACAGTATAGAATTAATCTGTGACTATGAACAGTGTAGAATTAATATGTGACTATGAACAGTATAGAATGATTCAGTGAGTAAGAACCATATAGTATCACTATGACTATGAACAGTATAGAATAAATCTGTGATTTTGGGGTGTATAGAATCAATCTGTGACTGTGAACAGTGTAGAATCAATCTGTGACTATGAACAGTGTAATCAATCTGTGACTATGAACAGTGTAATCAATCTGTGACTATGAAGAGTGTAGAATCAATCTGTGACTGTGAACAGTGTAATCAATCTGTGACTATGAAGAGTGTAGAATCAATCTGTGACTATGAACAGTGTAGAATCAATATATGACTATGAACGGTATAAAATAAATCTGTCGCTATGAACAGTATAAAATCAATCTATGACTATGAACAGTATAGAATCAATCTGTGACTATGAACCATATAGATTTGTTTTTTGACTGAGCATTACAGACTCAATCTATGAGTATAGAATCAATCTGTGACGATGAACAGTGTAGAATCAATCTCTGACAATGAAGCATATAGAATCAGTCTTTGACTATGAACAGTAAAGAATCAGCCTGTGACTATGAAGAGTATAGAATCAGTCTGTGACTATGAACTGTATAGAATCAATCTGATACTAAGGACGGTATAGAATCAAAGTGTGACTATGAACCGTATAGAATCAGTCTTTGACTATGAACAGTATGGAATCAGTCTGTGACTATGAACTGTATAGAATCAATCTGATACTAAGAACGGTATAGAATCAAAGTGTGACTATGAACCGTATAGAATCAGTCTTTGACTATTAAAAGCATGGAATAAATCTGTGACTATGAATAGTATAGAATCAATCTCTGAATATGAACAGTATAGTATCATTCTTTGAATATGAACAGTATAGAATTAATCTGTGACTATGAACAGTGTAGAATTAATATGTGACTATGAACAGTATAGAATGATTCAGTGAGTAAGAACCATATAGTATCACTATGACTATGAACAGTATAGAATAAATCTGTGATTGTGAACAGTATAGAATCAATCTGTGACTATGAACACTATAGAATCAATCTGTGACTATGAACAGTATAGAATCAATCTGTGACTATGAACCATATGGAATCAATCTATGACTATGAACCATATAGAATCGATCTGTGACTATGAACCGTATAGAATCAGTCTTTGACTATGAACATTACAGGCTCAATCTGTGACCATGAACAGTAAAGGATTAATCTGGGACTATGAACAGTATAGAATCAACCTGTGATTATGAACAATGTAGAATCAATCTCTGACTATGAACAGTATAGAATCAAGCTAGGACTATGAACAGTATAGAATCAATATGTGACTATGAACAGTATAGAATCAATCAGTGACTATGAACCATATAGAATCAGTCTGTCACTATGAAGAGTATAGGATCAATCTGTGACTATGAACTATATAGAATCAGACTGTGACTATGAACAGTATAGAATCAATCTGTGACTATGAACGCTATAGAATCAATATATGACTATGAACGGTATAGAATCAATCTGTGACTATGAACCATGTAGCATCAGTCTTTGGCTATGAACATTACAGTATAGAATCAGTATTTGACTGTGAACAGCATAGAATAAATCTGTGACTATGAAGAGTATAGAATCAACCTGTGACTATGAACAGTAAGGAATCAATCTGTGATTATGAACTATGTAAAATCAATCTCTGTCTATTAACAGCATAGAATAAATCTGTGACTATGAACAGTATAGTATCAATCTGTGACTAGGAACAGTATAGAATCAATCTCTGAATATGAACAGTATAGAATCAATCTGTGACTGTGAACAGTATGGAATCAATCTGTGACTATGAACAGTGTAGAATCAATCTGTGACTATGAACAGTGTAGAATCAATCTGTGACAATGAACGGTATAGAATCAATCTGTGACTATGAACATTATAGAATCAAGCTGTGAATATGAATAGTATAGAATCAATCTGTGAAAAGGAGCAGTATAAAATCAATCTATGACTATGAACAGGATAGTATCAATCTATGACTATGAACGGTATAGAATTAATTTGTGACTATGAACAATATTGAATGAAGCTGTGACGACAAACAATGTAGAATCAATCTTTGTCTATGAATAGTGTAGAATCAATCTGTGACAATGAACTGTGTATAATCAATCTGTGGCTATGAACAGTATATAATCATAATGTGAGTATGAACTGTATAGAATCAATCTCTGACTATGAACAGTATAGAATCAGTCTGTGACTATGAAAAGTATAGAATCAACCTGTGTCTATGAACAGTCTAGAATCAATCTGTGACTATGAACAGTATAGAATTAATCTGTGACTATGAACAGTATAGTATCAATCTATGACTATGAACAGTATAGAATAAATCTGTGACTGTGAACAGTATAGAATCAATCTGTAACTATGATGAGTATAGCATCAATCTATGAATATGAACAGCATGGAATCAATCTGTGATTATGAACAATGTAGAATCAATCTGTGTCTATTAGCAGCATAGAATCAATCTGTGACTATGAAAAGTATAGAATCAATCTGTGACTAGGAACAGTATAGAATCAATCTCTGACGATGAACAGTATAGAATCAGTCTGTGACTATGAACAGTATAGAATAAATGTGTCGCTATGAACATTATAGAATCGACCTGAGACTATGAACAGTATAGAATCCATCTATAACTATGAACCATATAGAATCAGTCTATGACTATTAACAGTATAGAATCGATGTGTGACTATGAACCATGTAGAATCAGTCTTTCACTATGAACATTATTGACGCAATCTGTGAATATGAACAGGAGAGAATCAATCTATGACTAAGAACAGTATAGCACCAATCTGTGACTATGAACTGTGTAGAATAAATCTGTGACTACGAACAATGTAGAATCAATCTTTGTCTATGAACAGTATAGAATCAATCTATGACTATGAACAGTATAGAATCAGTCTTTCACTATGAACAGCATAGAATCAATTTGTGACTGAACCATATAGAATCAGTCTTTGACTATGAACAGTAAAGAATCAGTCTGTGACTATGAACAGCATAGAATCAATCTGTGGCTATGAAGAGTATAGAATCAGTCTTTGACTATTAACAGCATGGAATAAATCTGTGACTATGAATAGTATAGAATCAATCTCTGACTATGAACATTGTAGTATCAGTCTTTGAATATGAACAGTATAGAATTAATCTGTGACTATGAACAGTGTAGAATTCATCTGTGACTATGAACAGTACAGAATGATTCAGTGAGTATGAACCATATAGTATCACTGTATGACTATGAACAATATAGAATAAATCTGTGACTGTGAACAGTATAGAATCAAGCTGTGGCTATGAAGAGGATAGAATCAATGTGTGATTATGAACAATGTAGAATCAATCTTTGCCTATGAACAGTATAGAATCAAGCTAGGACTATGAACAGTATAGAATCAATATGCGACTATGAACTGTATAGAATCAATCTGTGACTATGAACAGTATATAATCAATCTCTGACTATGAACGCTATGGAATCAATCTGTGACTATGAACCTTATAGAATAGATCTGTGCCTATGAACTGTATAGAATCAGTCTTTCACTATGACAATTACAGACTCAATCTGTGACTATGAACAGTAAAGAATCAATCTATGACTATGAACAGTATAGCATCAATCTGTGACTATGAACAATATAGAATCAGTCTTTCACTACGAACAGCATAGAATCAATCTGTGACTATGAACCATATAGAGTCAGTCTTTCAATATGAACAGTAAAGTATCAGTCTGTGACTATGAAGAGTATAGAATCAATCTGTGACTATGAACTGTATAGAATCAGCCTGTGACTACGAAGAGTATAGGATCAATCTGTGACTATGAACTGTATAGAATCAGACTGTGACTATGAACAGTATTGAATCAATCTGTGACTATGAACAGTATAGAATCAACGTGTGACTAAGAACCGTATAGAATCAGTCTTTGACAATTAACAGCATGGAATAAATCTGTGACTATGAATATTATAGAATCAATCTCTGACTATGAAAAGTATAGAATCAGTGTTTGACTATGAACAGTATAGAATCAATCTGTGACTATGAAGAGTATTGAATCAATCTGTGACTATGAACAATGTAGAATCAATCTTTGTCTATGAACAGTATAGAATCAGTCTTTCACTATGAACAGCATAGAATCAATCTGTGACTATGAATCATATAGAATCAGTCTGTGACTATGAACAGTATAGTAGATGTCTTTGAATATGAAGAGTATAGAATCAATCTGTGACTATGAACCCTATATAATCAATCTATTACTATGAACAGTATAGAATCAATCTGTGACTATGAACCATATAGAATCAATCTGTGACTATGAACAGTATAGAATCAATCTGTGACTATTAACAGTATAGAATCAATCTCTGACTATGAACTGCATAGAATCAGTATTTGACTATGAACATTACAGACTCAATCTCTGACTATGAACAGTAAAGAATCAATCTATGACTACGAACAGTATACCATCAATTTATGACTATGAACAGTCTTCTTCTCAGGCAGTCCCTCGGAACCGAGGATGACTTGCTTCCACATTAAAAATGAGTGCGCAGGTGACTGATGAGTCCAATGTGGGACCTACAGTCTCTGTCACAGGTGGGGCAGACAGTGGTTGAAGGGACGGGTGGGTGGGGTGCTTGGGTTGCCGTGCGCTCCTTGCACTGCCTGTGATTGTCTTCCGCTTGCTCCCGGCGAAGAGACTCGAGGTGTTTGGCGCCTCCCCGGATGCTTCTCGTCCACTTTGTGCAGTGTTCGGCGCCTTCCTGGATGCTTCTCCTGCACTTTGGCTATGGACAGTATAGAATCAATCTATGACTATGAACATAATAGAGTCAATCTGTGACTATGGAGCATATAGAATCAATCTGTGACTAGGAACCATATAGATTCAGTCTTTGACTATGAACAGTAAAGAATCAATCTGTGACTATGAACAGTATAGTATCAGTCTGTGACTATGAAGAGTATAGAATGAAGATGTGACTATGAACTGTATAGAATTAGTCTGTGGCTATGAACAGTATAGAAGCAATCTTAGACTATGAACAGTATAGAATCAATGTGTTACTATGAACAGTATAGAATCAATATTTGGCTCTGAACAGCATAGAATAAATCTGTGACTATGAATAGTATAGAATCAATCTCTGACTAGGAACAGTATAGAATCATTCTGTGAGTATAAACAGTATAGGATCAATCTATGAACAGTATAGAATAAATCTGTGACTATGAACCATATATAATCAATCTATGACTATGAACCGTATAGAATCAATCTGTGATTATGAACCGTATAGAATCAGTCTTTGACTATGAACATTACAGACTCAATATGTGACAATAAACAGTAAAGAATCAATCTATGTCTACAAACAGTATGGGATCAATCTATGACTATGATTAGTATAGAATCAATCTGTGAATATGAAGAATATAGAATCAATCTATGATTATGAACCATATAGAATCAGTCTTTGACTATGAACATTACAGACTCAATCTGTGACTGAACAGTAAAGAATCAATCTATTACTACGAACAGTATGGGATCAATCTGTGACTATGAACACTATAGAATCAATCTATGACTATGAACAGAATAGAGTCACTCTGTGACTATGAAGCAGAAAGAATCAATCTGTGACTATGAACCATATAGATTCAGTCTTTGACTGAACAGTAAAGAACCAATCTGTGACTATGAACGGTATAGAATCAGTCTGTGTCTAGGAAGAGTATAGAATCAATCTGTGACTATGAAATATACAGAATCAGTCTGTGACTATGAACTGTATAGAATCAATCTTTGACTGAACAGTATAGAATTAATCTGTGATTATGAACTGTATAGACTCAATCTGTGACTGAACAGTGTAGAATAAATCTGTGACTATGAACCATATATAATCAATCTATGACTATGAACCATATAGAATCAATCTGTGATTATGAACCGTATAGAATCATTTGACTATGAACATTACAGACTCAATCTGTGACTATGAACAGTAAAGAATCAATCTATGTCTACAAACAGTATGGGATCAATCTATGATTATGAACAGTATAGAATCAGTCTGTGACTATGAACAGTATAGAACAAATCTGTGACTATGAACCATATAGATTCAGTCTTTGACTATGAACAGTAAAGAACCAATCTGTGACTATGAACAGTATAGAATCAGTCTGTGACTATGAAGAGTATAGAAACAATCTGTGACTATGAACTGTACAGAATCAGACTGTGACTATGAACAGTATTGAATCAATCTGTGACTATGAACAGTATAGAATCAATGTGTGACTATGAACCGTATAGAATCAGTCTTTGACAATTAACAGCATGGAATAAGTCTGTGACTGAATATTATAGAATCAATCTCTGACTATGAACAGTATAGAATCAGTCTTTGACTATGAACAGTATAGAATCAATCTGTGACAATGAAGAGTATAGAATAAATCTGTGACTATGAAGAGTATAGAATCAATCTGTGAATATGAAGAATATAGAATCAATCTATGATTATGAACAGTATAGAAACAGTCTTTGACTATGAACAGTATAGAATCAATCTGTGACTGTGAACAGTATAGAATCAGTCTTTGACTATGAACATTAAAGAATCAATCTTTCATTATGAACAGTATAGAATCAATGTGTGACTATGAACAGTATAGAATCGATATTTGGCTATGAACAGTATAGAATAAATTTGTGACTATGAAGAGTATAGAATCAATCTGTGAATATGAAGAATATAGACTCAATCTATGATTATGTACCATATAGAATCAGTCTTTGACTATGAGCATTACAGATTCAATCTGTGACTGAACAGTAAAGAATCAATCTATTACTACGAACATTATGGGATCAATCTGTGACTATGAACACTATAGAATCAATCTATGACTATGAACAGAATAGAGTCACTCTGTGACTGTGAAGCATAAAGAATCAATCTGTGACTATGAACCATATAGATTCAGTCTTTGACTATCAACAGTAAAGAACCAATCTGTGACTATGAACAGTATAGAATCAGTCTGTGACTATGAAGAGTATAAAATCAATCTGTGACTATGAACTGTATAGAATCAGTCTGTGACTATTAACAGTATAGAATCAATCTTTGACTGAACAGTATAGAATCAATCTGTGATTATGAACCATGTAGAATCAATCTGTGACTGAACAGTATAGAATAAATCTGTGACTATGATCCATATATAATCAATCTATGACTATGAACCATATAGAATCAATCTGTGATTATGAACCGTATAGAATCAATCTTTGACTATGAACATTACAGACTCAATCTGTGACTATGAACAGTAAAGAATCAATCTATCTCTACGAACAGTATGGGATCAATCTGTGACTATGAACAGTATAGAATCAATCTATGGCTATGAGCAGAATAGAGTCAATCTGTGACTATGAAGCATAACGAATCAATCTGTGACTATGAACCATATAGATTCAGTCTTTGACGATGAACAGTAAAGAACCAACCTGTGACTATGAACAGTATAGAATCAGTATGTGACTATGAACAGTATAGAATCAATATGTGACTATGAAGAGTATAGAATCAATCTGTGACTATGAACTGCATAGAATCAGTCTGTGACTATGAACAGTATAGAATCAATCTTTGACTATGAAAAGTATAGAATCAATGTATGACTATGAACAGTATAGAATCGATATTTGGCTATGAAGAGTATAGAATAAATCTGTGACTATGAATAGTATATAATCAATCTGTGACAATGAACCATATAGAATCAGTCTTTGACTATGGGCATTACAGACCCAATCTAAGACTATGAATAGTATAGAATCAATCTCTGACTAGGAACAGTATAGAATCATTCTGTGAGTATAAACCATATCGGATCAATCTATGACTATGATCAGTATAGAATCAACCTGTGACTGTGAACAGTACAGAATCAAGCAGTGGCTATGAAGAGTATAGAATCAATGTGTGACTATGAAGAGTATAGAATCAACCTGTGATTAATGAACAATGTAGAATCAATCTGTGACTATGAAGAGTATAGAATCAATCTGTGAATATGAAGACTATAGAATCAATCTATGATTATGAACCGTATAGAATCAGTCTTTGACTATGAACATTACAGACTCAATTTGTGACTGAACATTAAAGAATCAATCTATTACTACGAACAGTATGGGATCAATCTGTGACTATGAACACTATAGAATCAATCTATGACTATGAACAGAATAGAGTCACTCTGTGACTATGAAGCATAAAGAATCAATCTGTGACTATGAACCATATAGATTCAGTCTTTGACTATGAACAGTAAAGAACCAATCTGTGACTATGAACTGTATAGAATCAGTCTGTGACTATGAACAGTATAGAATCAATCTTTGACTGAACAGTATAGATCCAATCTGTGACTATGAACCATATAGAATCAATCTGTGACTGAACAGTATAGAATAAATCTGTGACTATGAACCATATATAATCAATCTATTACTATGAGCTGTATAGAATCAATCTGTGATTATGAATCGTACAGAATCAGTCTTTGACTATGATCATTACAGACTCAATCTGTGACTATAAACAGTAAAGAATCAATCTATGTCTACGAACAGTATGGGATCAATCTGTGACTATGAACAGTATAGAATCAGTGTGACTATGAACAGTATAGAATCAATCTTTGAACAGTATAGAATCAATCTGTGACTATGAACCATATAGAATCAATTGGTGACTGAACAGTATAGAATAAATCTGTGACTATGAACCATATATAATCAGTCTATGACTATGAACCGTATAGAATCAATCTATACTATGATCAGTAAAGAATCAATCTGTGATGAACAATGTAGAATCAATCTGTGTCTTAACAGTATAGAATCAATCTGACTATGAACAGTATAGAATCAATCTGTGACTATGAACGGTATAGAATGAATCTATGACTATGAACAGTATGGAATCAATCTGTGACTATGAATGTTACAGAATATATCTGTGACTTTGAAAAGTAAATAATCAATCTGTGACTACAAACAGTATAGAATCAATCTGTGACTACGAAGAATGTAGAATCCTTCTTTGTCTATGAACAGTATAGAATCAATATATGACTGAACAGTATAGAATCAATCTTTGATTATTAACAGCATAGAATCAATCTGTGACTAGGAATATTAAAGAATCAATCTGTGACTATGAACAGTGAAGAATCAATTTGTGACTATGAACAGTATAGAATCAATCTGTGACAATGAACTGTATAGAATCAATCTGTGACTATGTACAGTATAGAATCAATCTGTGATTTTAACAGCATAGAATCAATCTGTGACTACGTACAGTATAGAATCGATCTGTGACTATGAACAGTATAGAATCAATCTGTGACTGTGAACAGTATAGACAATCTGTGATTATGAACTGTCTAGAATCAATCTGTGACTATGAAGAGAAAATATTCAATCTGTGACCGAACAGTATAGAATCAGTCTATACTATGAACAGTAAAGAATCAATCTGTGATTATGAACAATGTAGAATCAATCTGTTTCTTAACAGTATAGAATCAATCTGTGACTTTGAACAGTATAGAATCAATCTGTGACTATGAACCGTATAGAATCAATCTGTGACTATGACCGGTATAGAATCAACCTGTGACTGTGAACAGTATAGAATCAATCTGTGACTATGAACAGTATAGAATCAATCTGTGACTATCAATAGTATAGAATCAATCTGTGACTATGAACTGTATAGAATGAATCTGTGGCTGTGAACAGTATAGAATCAATCTGTGACTATCAATAGTATAGAATCAATCTGTGACCATGAACATTACAGAATCAATCTGTGATTATGATCAGTATAGAATCAATCTATGACTATGAACAGTATAGAATAAATCTGTCGCTATGAACAGTATAGAATCAATCTAGGACTAGGAACATTATGGAATCAATCTGTGACTATGAACAGTATAGAATCAACCTGTGACTATGAACCATATATAATTAATCTGTGACTATGAGCAATATTGTATCAATCATTGACTATGAACAGTATAGAATCAATATGTGACTTTGAACCATATAGAATCAATCTATGTCTATGAATGGTATAGAATCGATCTGTGAATATGAACAGCATAGAATCAGTCTGTGACTATGAATAGTAAAGAATCAATCTATGACTAAGAACAGTATAACATCAATCTGTGACTATGAACAATGTAGAATCAATCTTTGTCTATGAACAGTATAGAATCAGTCTTTCACTATGAACAGCATAGAATCAATCTGTGACTATGAATCATATAGAATCAGTCTGTGACTATGAACAGTATAGTAGATGTCTTTGAATATGAAGAGTATAGAATCAATCTGTGACTATGAACCCTATATAATCAATCTATTACTATGAACAGTATAGAATCAATCTGTGACTATGAACCATATAGAATCAATCTGTGACTATGAACAGTATAGAATCAATCTGTGACTATTAACAGTATAGAATCAATCTCTGACTATGAACTGCATAGAATCAGTATTTGACTATGAACATTACAGACTCAATCTCTGACTATGAACAGTAAAGAATCAATCTATGACTACGAACAGTATACCATCAATTTATGACTATGAACAGTCTTCTTCTCAGGCAGTCCCTCGGAACCGAGGATGACTTGCTTCCACATTAAAAATGAGTGCGCAGGTGACTGATGAGTCCAATGTGGGACCTACAGTCTCTGTCACAGGTGGGGCAGACAGTGGTTGAAGGGACGGGTGGGTGGGGTGCTTGGGTTGCCGTGCGCTCCTTGCACTGCCTGTGATTGTCTTCCGCTTGCTCCCGGCGAAGAGACTCGAGGTGTTTGGCGCCTCCCCGGATGCTTCTCGTCCACTTTGTGCAGTGTTCGGCGCCTTCCTGGATGCTTCTCCTGCACTTTGGCTATGGACAGTATAGAATCAATCTATGACTATGAACATAATAGAGTCAATCTGTGACTATGGAGCATATAGAATCAATCTGTGACTAGGAACCATATAGATTCAGTCTTTGACTATGAACAGTAAAGAATCAATCTGTGACTATGAACAGTATAGTATCAGTCTGTGACTATGAAGAGTATAGAATGAAGATGTGACTATGAACTGTATAGAATTAGTCTGTGGCTATGAACAGTATAGAAGCAATCTTAGACTATGAACAGTATAGAATCAATGTGTTACTATGAACAGTATAGAATCAATATTTGGCTCTGAACAGCATAGAATAAATCTGTGACTATGAATAGTATAGAATCAATCTCTGACTAGGAATAGTATAGAATCATTCTGTGAGTGTGAGCCGTAGAATATCAATCTATGACTATGATCAATATAGAATAAATCTGTGAATGTGAACAGTATAGAATCAATCTGTGACTATGAAGACTATAGAATCATTCTGTGACTATGAACAGTATAGTATCAATCTGCAACTAAGAACAGTATAGAATCAATCTGTGATTGTGAACAGTACAGAATAAATCTGTGACTATGAACCATATAGAATAAATATGTGACTATGAACCCTAGAGAATCAATATATGACTATGAAGAGTATAGAATGAATCTGTGACAATGAACTGTACAGAATCCGTCTGTGGCTATGAACAGTATAGAATCAATATTTGGCTATGAACAGCATAGAATAAATCTGTGACTATGAATAGTATTGAATCAATCACTGACTAGGAATAGTATAGAATCATTCTCTGAGTAAAAACCATAAAGTATCAATCTATGACTATGATCAGTATGGAATAAATCTGTTACTGTGAACAGCATAGAATCAACCTGTGACTGAAGAGTATAGAATCAATTTGTGACTATGAACAGTATAGAATCAGTCTGTGACTATGAAGAGATTAGAATCAATCTGTGACTGTGAACTGTATAGACTGAGTCTGTGACTATGAACAGTATAGAATCAATTTGTGACTATGAACAGTGTAGAATCAATCTGTGACTGAACAGTATAGAATCAATCTGTGACTATGAAAAGTATAGAATCAATCTATGACAATGAACAGTATAGAATCAATCTGTGACTATGAACCGTATAGAATCAACCTATGACTATGAACAGTATAGAATCAATCTGTGACAATGAACAGTGTGGAACCAATCTGTGAGTATGAACTGTATAGAATCAATCTATGACTGAACAATAAAGAATCAATCTGTGAATATGAACAGTATAGAATCAGTCTGTGACTATGAAGAGATTAGAATCAATCTGTGACTATGAACTGTATAGACTGAGTCTGTGACTATTAACAGTATAGAATCAATCTGTGACTGATGTATAGAATAAATCTGTGACTATGAATAGTATGGAATAAATATGTGACTGTGAACAGTATAGAATCAATCTCTGACTATGAACAGTATGGAATCAATCTCTGATTATGAACAATGTAGAATGAATCTGTGTCTAGTAACAGTATAGAATCAATCTGTGACTATGAGCAGTATAGAATCAATCTGTGACCAGGCACAGTATAGAATCAATCTGTGCTTCAGAACTGTATAGCATCAATCTATGACTTTGAGCAGTTTAGCATCATATTATGTCTATGAACAGTATAGAAGCAATATGTGACTATGAACAGTATAAAATCAATCTGTGGCCATGAACAGTATAGAATCAATCTGTGACTATGAACAATATAGAATCAATCTGTGACTAAGAACAGCATAGAATCAATCTGTGACTGTGAATGGTATAGAATCAATATTTGACTATGAACAGTATAGAATCAATCTGACTATGAACAGTATAGAATCAATCTGAGACAATGAGCTGTATAGAATCAGCCTTTGACTATGAACACTATAGAATCAGTCTGTGGCTATGAACAGTATAGAATCAATATTTGGCTATGAACAGCATAGAAGAAATCTGTGACTATGAATATTATAGAATCAATCACTGACTAGGAATAGTATAGAATCATTCTGTGAGTAAAAACCGTAAAGTATCAATCTATGACTATGATCAGTATAGAATAAATCTGTGACTATGAACAGTATAGACTGAGTCTGTGACTATGAACAGTATAGAATCAATTTGTGACTATGAACAGTGTAGAATCAATCTGTGACTGAACAGTATAGAATCAATCTGTGACTATGAACAGTATAGAATCAATCTGTGACTGAACAGTATAGAATCAATCTGTGACTATGAACAGTATAGAATCAATCTGTGACTATGAACAGTATAGAATCAATCTGACTATGGAGAGTATAGAATCAATCTGTGACTATGTAGAGTATAGAATCAATCTGTTATTATGAACAATGTAAAATCAATCAGTGACTATGAACAGTATAGCATCAATATGCGACTATGAACAGTATAGAATCAATCTGTGACTATGAACAGTATAGAATCAATCTGTGACTGAACGGTATGGAATCAATCTGTGATTGAACAGTATAGAATCAATCTGCAATTATGATCAGTATTGAATCAATCTATGACTATGAGCAGTATAGAATCAATCTGTGACCAGGCACAGTATAGAATCAATCTGTGCTTCAGAACTGTATAGCATCAATCTATGCCTTTGAGCAGTTTAGCATCATATTATGTCTATGAACAGTATAGAAGCAATATGTGACTATGAACAGTATAAAATCAATCTGTGGCCATGAACAGTATAGAATCAATCTGTGACTATGAACAATATAGAATCAATCTGTGACTAAGAACAGCATAGAATCAATCTGTGACTGTGAATGGTATAGAATCAATATTTGACTATGAACAGTATAGAATCAATCTGACTATGAACAGTATAGAATCAATCTGAGACAATGAGCTGTATAGAATCAGCCTTTGACTATGAACACTATAGAATCAGTCTGTGGCTATGAACAGTATAGAATCAATATTTGGCTATGAACAGCATAGAAGAAATCTGTGACTATGAATATTATAGAATCAATCACTGACTAGGAATAGTATAGAATCATTCTGTGAGTAAAAACCGTAAAGTATCAATCTATGACTATGATCAGTATAGAATAAATCTGTGACTATGAACAGTATAGACTGAGTCTGTGACTATGAACAGTATAGAATCAATTTGTGACTATGAACAGTGTAGATTCAATCTGTGACTGAACAGTATAGAATCAATCTGTGACTGAACAGTATAGAATCAATCTGTGACTATGAACAGTATAGAATCAATCTGTGACTGAACAGTATAGAATCAATCTGTGACTATGAACAGTATAGAATCAATCTGACTATGGAGAGTATAGAATCAATCTGTGACTATGTAGAGTATAGAATCAATCTGTTATTATGAACAATGTAAAATCAATCTGTGACTATGAACAGTATAGAATCAATCTGTGACTGAACGGTATCGAATCAATCTGTGACTGAACAGTATAGAATCAATCTGTGACTATGAACAGTATAGAATCAATCTGTGACTGAACAGTATAGAATCAATCTGTGACTATGAACAGTATAGAATCAATCTGACTATGGAGAGTATAGAATCAATCTGTGACTATGTAGAGTATAGAATCAATCTGTTATTATGAACAATGTAAAATCAATCTGTGACTATGAACAGTATAGAATCAATCTGTGACTGAACGGTATAGAATCAATCTGTGATTGAACAGTATAGAATCAATCTGCAATTATGATCAGTATTGAATCAATCTATGACTATCAGCAGTATAGAATAAATCTGTTGCTGTGAACAGTATAGAATCAATCTATGACTATGAACAGTATAGAATCAATCTGTGACTATGAACAGTATAGAATCCATCTTTGACTATGAACAGTATAGAATAAATATGTAACTATGAACCCTATAGTATCAATATATGACGGTGAACAGTATAGAATCAGTCTGTGACGATGAACCATATAGAATCAATGTGTGACTATGAAAAATATAGAATCAATCTATGACTATGAACAGTATCCGATCAATCTGTGACTATGAACCATATAGAATCAGTCTTTGACTATGAGCATTACAGACTCAATCTATGACTATGTACAATATAGAATCAATCTGTGACTATGAACCGTATAGAATCAACCTATGACTATGAACAGTATAGAATCAATCTGTGACAATGAACAGTGTGGAACCAATCTGTGAGTATGAACTGTATAGAATCAATCTATGACTGAACAATAAAGAATCAATCTGTGAATATGAACAGTATAGAATCAGTCTGTGACTATGAAGAGATTAGAATCAATCTGTGACTATGAACTGTATAGACTGAGTCTGTGACTATTAACAGTATAGAATCAATCTGTGACTGATGTATAGAATAAATCTGTGACTATGAATAGTATGGAATAAATATGTGACTGTGAACAGTATAGAATCAATCTCTGACTATGAACAGTATGGAATCAATCTCTGATTATGAACAATGTAGAATGAATCTGTGTCTAGTAACAGTATAGAATCAATCTGTGACTATGAGCAGTATAGAATCAATCTGTGACCAGGCACAGTATAGAATCAATCTGTGCTTCAGAACTGTATAGCATCAATCTATGACTTTGAGCAGTTTAGCATCATATTATGTCTATGAACAGTATAGAAGCAATATGTGACTATGAACAGTATAAAATCAATCTGTGGCCATGAACAGTATAGAATCAATCTGTGACTATGAACAATATAGAATCAATCTGTGACTAAGAACAGCATAGAATCAATCTGTGACTGCGAATGGTATAGAATCAATATTTGACTATGAACAGTATAGAATCAATCTGAGACAATGAGCTGTATAGAATCAGCCTTTGACTATGAACACTATAGAATCAGTCTGTGGCTATGAACAGTATAGAATCAATATTTGGCTATGAACAGCATAGAAGAAATCTGTGACTATGAATATTATAGAATCAATCACTGACTAGGAATAGTATAGAATCATTCTGTGAGTAAAAACCGTAAAGTATCAATCTATGACTATGATCAGTATAGAATAAATCTGTGACTATGAACAGTATAGACTGAGTCTGTGACTATGAACAGTATAGAATCAATTTGTGACTATGAACAGTGTAGAATCAATCTGTGACTGAACAGTATAGAATCAATCTGTGACTATGAACAGTATAGAATCAATCTGTGACTGAACAGTATAGAATCAATCTGTGACTATGAACAGTATAGAATCAATCTGTGACTATGAACAGTATAGAATCAATCTGACTATGGAGAGTATAGAATCAATCTGTGACTATGTAGAGTATAGAATCAATCTGTTATTATGAACAATGTAAAATCAATCAGTGACTATGAACAGTATAGCATCAATATGCGACTATGAACAGTATAGAATCAATCTGTGACTATGAACAGTATAGAATCAATCTGTGACTGAACGGTATGGAATCAATCTGTGATTGAACAGTATAGAATCAATCTGCAATTATGATCAGTATTGAATCAATCTATGACTATGAGCAGTATAGAATCAATCTGTGACCAGGCACAGTATAGAATCAATCTGTGCTTCAGAACTGTATAGCATCAATCTATGCCTTTGAGCAGTTTAGCATCATATTATGTCTATGAACAGTATAGAAGCAATATGTGACTATGAACAGTATAAAATCAATCTGTGGCCATGAACAGTATAGAATCAATCTGTGACTATGAACAATATAGAATCAATCTGTGACTAAGAACAGCATAGAATCAATCTGTGACTGTGAATGGTATAGAATCAATATTTGACTATGAACAGTATAGAATCAATCGGACTATGAACAGTATAGAATCAATCTGAGACAATGAGCTGTATAGAATCAGCCTTTGACTATGAACACTATAGAATCAGTCTGTGGCTATGAACAGTATAGAATCAATATTTGGCTATGAACAGCATAGAAGAAATCTGTGACTATGAATATTATAGAATCAATCACTGACTAGGAATAGTATAGAATCATTCTGTGAGTAAAAACCGTAAAGTATCAATCTATGACTATGATCAGTATAGAATAAATCTGTGACTATGAACAGTATAGACTGAGTCTGTGACTATGAACAGTATAGAATCAATTTGTGACTATGAACCGTGTAGAATCAATCTGTGACTGAACAGTATAGAATCAATCTGTGACTGAACAGTATAGAATCAATCTGTGACTATGAACAGTATAGAATCAATCTGACTATGGAGAGTATAGAATCAATCTGTGACTATGTAGAGGATAGAATCAATCTGTTATTATGAACAATGTAAAATCAATCAGTGACTATGAACAGTATAGCGTCAATATGCGACTATGAACAGTATAGAATCAATCTGTGACTATGAACAGTATAGAATCAATCTGTGACTGAACGGTATAGAATCAATCTGTGATTGAACAGTATAGAATCAATCTGCAATTATGATCAGTATTGAATCAATCTATGACTATGAGCAGTATAGAATCAATCTGTGACCAGGCACAGTATAGAATCAATCTGTGCTTCAGAACTGTATAGCATCAATCTATGACTTTGAGCAGTTTAGCATCATATTATGTCTATGAACAGTATAGAAGCAATATGTGACTATGAACAGTATAAAATCAATCTGTGGCCATGAACAGTATAGAATCAATCTGTGACTATGAACAATATAGAATCAATCTGTGACTAAGAACAGCATAGAATCAATCTGTGACTGTGAATGGTATAGAATCAATATTTGACTATGAACAGTATAGAATCAATCTGACTATGAACAGTATAGAATCAATCTGAGACAATGAGCTGTATAGAATCAGCCTTTGACTATGAACACTATAGAATCAGTCTGTGGCTATGAACAGTATAGAATCAATATTTGGCTATGAACAGCATAGAAGAAATCTGTGACTATGAATATTATAGAATCAATCACTGACTAGGAATAGTATAGAATCATTCTGTGAGTAAAAACCGTAAAGTATCAATCTATGACTATGATCAGTATAGAATAAATCTGTGACTATGAACAGTATAGACTGAGTCTGTGACTATGAACAGTATAGAATCAATTTGTGACTATGAACAGTGTAGATTCAATCTGTGACTGAACAGTATAGAATCAATCTGTGACTGAACAGTATAGAATCAATCTGTGACTATGAACAGTATAGAATCAATCTGTGACTGAACAGTATAGAATCAATCTGTGACTATGAACAGTATAGAATCAATCTGACTATGGAGAGTATAGAATCAATCTGTGACTATGTAGAGTATAGAATCAATCTGTTATTATGAACAATGTAAAATCAATCTGTGACTATGAACAGTCTAGAATCAATCTGTGACTGAACGGTATAGAATCAATCTGTGACTGAACAGTATAGAATCAATCTGTGACTATGAACAGTATAGAATCAATCTGTGACTGAACAGTATAGAATCAATCTGTGACTATGAACAGTATAGAATCAATCTGACTATGGAGAGTATAGAATCAATCTGTGACTATGTAGAGTATAGAATCAATCTGTTATTATGAACAATGTAAAATCAATCTGTGACTATGAACAGTATAGAATCAATCTGTGACTGAACGGTATAGAATCAATCTGTGATTGAACAGTATAGAATCAATCTGCAATTATGATCAGTATTGAATCAATCTATGACTATCAGCAGTATAGAATAAATCTGTTGCTGTGAACAGTATAGAATCAATCTATGACTGAACAGTATAGAATCAATCTGTGACTATGAACAGTATAGAATCCATCTTTGACTATGAACAGTATAGAATAAATATGTAACTATGAACCCTATAGTATCAATATATGACGGTGAACAGTATAGAATCAGTCTGTGACGATGAACCATATAGAATCAATGTGTGACTATGAAAAATATAGAATCAATCTATGACTATGAACAGTATCCGATCAATCTGTGACTATGAACCATATAGAATCAGTCTTTGACTATGAGCATTACAGACTCAATCTATGACTATGTACAATATAGAATCAATCTGTGACTATGAACCGTATAGAATCAACCTATGACTATGAACAGTATAGAATCAATCTGTGACAATGAACAGTATGGAACCAATCTGTGACTATGAACCGTATAGAATCAATCTATGACTGTGAACAATAAAGAATCAATCTGTGACTATGAACAGTATAGAATCAGTCTGTGACTATGAAGAGATTAGAATCAATCTGTGACTATGAATGGTATAGACTGAGTCTGTGACTATTAACAGTATAGAATTAATCTGTGATTATGAAAAGCATAGAATCAATGTGTGACTAGGAACAGTATATAATCATTATTTGACTTGGAACAGCATAGAATTAATCTGTGACTATGAATAGTATAGAATAAATCTGTGACTGTGAACAGTATAGAATCAATCTGTGACTATGAAGAATATAGAATCAACCTCTGACTATGATCAGTATAGAATCAATCTGTGACTATGAACAGTATAGAATCAATCTGTGCTTCAGAACTGTATAGCATCAATCTATGACTTTGAGCAGTTTAGCATCATATTATGTCTATGAACAGTATAGAAGCAATATGTGACTATGAACAGTATAAAATCAATCTGTGACCATGAACAGTATAGAATCAATCTGTGACTATGAACAATATAGAATCAATCTGACTATGAACAGTATAGAATCAATCTGAGACTATGAACTGTATAGAATCAGTCTTTGACTATGAACACTATAGAATCAATCTGTGACTATGAACAGTAAAAAATCAATCTATGACTAAGAATAATATAGAATCAATCTGTGACTATGAACAGTACAGAATCAATCTGTGACTATGAACAACGTAGAATCAATCAATGTCTATGAACAGTATAGAATCATTCTATGACTATGAACAGTATAGAATCAGTCCTTGACTATTAACAGCATAGAATCAATCTGTGACTAGGAATAGTAATGAATCAATCTGTGACTATGAATAGTGAAGAATCAATCTGTGACTATGAACAGTGAAGAATCAATTTGTGACCATGAGCAGTGAAGAATCAAGCTGTGACTATGAACAGTTTAGAATCAGTCTGTGACAATGAACTGTATAGAATCAAACTGTGACTATGTACAGTACAGGATCAGTATGTGACTATGAACAGTATAGAATCAATCTGTGACTAATAGTATAGAATCACTCTCTAACCATGAACAGTATAGAATCAATCTGTGACTATGAACAGTATAGAATCAATCTGTGACAATGAACCATATAGAATCAATGTGATTTGAACAGTTTAGAATCAATCTGTGACTATGAATAGTATAGAATCAATCTCTAACCATGAACAGTATAGAATCAATCTGTGATGATGAACATTATAGAATTAATCTGTGACTATGAACAGTATAGAATCAGTCTTTGACTATGAACAGCATAGAATCAATCTGTGACTATGAACAATTTTGAATTAATCTGTGACTATGAACAGTATAGAATCAGTCTTTGACTATGAACAGTATAGAATCAACCTGTGACCATGAACAGTATAGAATCAATCTATGATTATGAACAGTATAGAATTAATCTGTGACTATGAACAGTATGGAATCAAGCTGTGACTATGAACAATGTAGAATCAATCTTTGTCTATGAACAGTATAGAATCAGTCTTTCACTATGAACGGTATAAAATCAATTTGTGACTATGAACCGTATAGAATCAGTCTTTGACTATGAACAGCATAGACTCAATCTGTGGCTATTAACAGTAAAGAATCAATCTATGACTAAAAACAGTATAGCATCAATCTGTGACTATGAACAGTATAAAATCGATCTATGACAATGAATAGTGTAGAATCAATCTGTGACTATGAACCATATAGAATCAATCAGTCACTAAGATCAATATAGAATCAATCTATGACTATGATCAGTATAGAATCAATCTGTGACTATGAACCATATAGAATCAATGTGACAATGAACCATATAGAATCAGTCTTTTACTATGAACACTATAGAATCAACCTGTGGCTATGAACAGTATAGAATCAATCTGTGACTAGGAACAGTAGAGAATCAATCTGTGACTATGACCAGTATAGAATCAGTCTTTGACTATGAACAGCATAGAATCAATCTGTGACTATGAATGGTATAGAATCAGTCTCTAACCATGAACAGTACAGAATCAAACTGTGACTATGAACAGTGTAGAATCAGTGTTTGACTATGTACAGTATAGAATCAATCTCTGACTATGAACAGTATAGAATCAAACTGTGACTATGAACAGTATAGAATCAGGCTTTGACTATGAGCAACATAGAATAAATCTGTGACTATGAACAGTATAGAATCAATCTGTGATGATGAACATTATAGAATTAAACTGTGACTATGAACAGTATAGAATCAATCTTTGACAATGAACAGTATAGAATTAATCTGTGACTAGGAATAGTAACAAATCAATCTCTGACTAGGAACCATATACAATCAATCTGAGTATGAACAGTGAAGAATCAATCTGTGACTATGAACAGTATAGAAACAATCTGTGACAATTAACCGTGTAGAATCAATCTGTGACTATGAACAGTATAGAATCAATGTGTGACTATGAACCGTATAGAATCAGGCTTTGACAATGAACAGCATAGACTCAATCTGTGGCTATGAACAGTAAAGAATCAATCTATGACTAAGAACAGTATAGCATCAATCTGTGACTATGAACCATATAGAATCAATCTATGACTATGAACAGTATAGAATCAGTCTGTGACTATGAACATTATAGAATCAGTCAGTGACTATGAACAGTAGAGAATCAATCTGTGACTATGACCAGTATAGAATCAATCTGTGAATATGAACAGTATAGAATGAATCTATAACTATTAACATTATTGAATTAATCTGTGACTGTGAACCATGAAAAGTCAAACTGAGACTATGTACAGTATATATTCAGTCTGTGTCTAGGAACAGTATATAATGAGTGTTTGACTATGAACAGTAATGAATCAATCTGTGTCTATGAACAGTATAGAAGCAATCTGTGTCTATGAACAGCATAGAATCAGTCTGTGAATATGAGCAGGATAAACTTATTCTGTGACTATGAACATTAAAGAATCAAATTATGACTAGGAATGGTATAGAATAAATCTTTGACTATGAACATTAAATAATTAATCTGTGCCTATTAACAGTATAGTATCAGTCTGTGAAAATGGACAGTGTAGAATCAATATTTGATTATGAAGATTACAGAATCAAACTATGACTACGAAAAATGCCACATCAATCTGTGACTATGAACAATTTCGAATCAGTCTATGACTACAAGCAGGAGAAAATCAATCTGTGACTATGAACAGTATAGAATCAATTTGTGTCTATGAACATTGTAGAATTAATCTGTGGCTATGAAAAGTAAAGAATCAATTTGTACCTATGATCAGTATAGAATCAATCTGTGACTATGAACCGTATAAAATCAATCTGTGACTATGAACAGTGTAGAATTAACCTGTGACAATGAACATTATAGAATCAATCTGTGACTATGAACAGTGTAGAATCTGTCTGTGACTTTGAACAGTATAGAATCAATCTGTGACTATGAACAGTATAGAATCAATCTGCGACTATGAACAGCATAGAAGCAATCTGTGACTATGAAGAGTATAGAATCAATCTGCGACTATGAACAGTATAGAAGCAATCTGTGACTATGAACAGTGTAGAATCAATCTGTGCTTCAGAACTGTATAGCATCAATCTATGACTTTGCGCAGTTTAGCATCATATTATGTCTATGAACAGTATAGAAGCATTATTTGACTATGAACAATATAGAATCAATCTGTGACTATGAACAATATAGAATCAATCTATGACTATGAACAGTATAGAATAAATCTTTCGCTAAGAACAATATAGAATCAATTCAGGACTATGAACAGTATAGAATCAATCGGTGATTATGAACAGTATAGAATCAATCTATAACTATGAACAGTACAGAATCAGTCTGTGACAATTAAAAGTATAGAATCAATCTGTGACTATAAACACTATATAATCAATCTGTGACTATTAACAGTAAATAATCAATCTGTGACTATGAACAGTATAGAATCATTCTATGACTATGAACAGCATAGCCAATCTAGAACTATGAACATTATAGAATACATCTGTTACTATGAAGAGTAATCAAACTGTGACTATTAACAGTAAATAATTAATATGTGACTATGAGCAGTATAGAATCAATCTGTGACTGTCAACAGTGTAGAATCAACCTGTGTCTTTGAACAGTATAGAATCAATCTGTGACTATGAACAGTATAGAATCATTCTATGACTATGAACAGTATAGCCAATCTAGAACTATGAACATTATAGAATACATCTGTTACTATGAAGAGTAAATTATCAATCTGTCATGATGAACAGTATAGAATCAATCTGTGACTATGAACCGTATAGAATCAACCTGTGGAAATGAACAGTATAGAATCAAACTGTGACTGAACAGCATAGAATCAATGTGTGACTATGAACAGTATACAATCAATCTGTGACTATGAACAGTATAGAATCAATCTGTGACTATGAACACTATAGAAACAATCTATGACTATGAACCATATAGAATCAATCTATAAATATAAACAGTATAGAATCAATTCAGGACGATGAACAGTATAGAATCAATCTGTGACTACGAACAGTATAGAATCAATCTATGACTAAGAACAATATAGAATCAATCTGTGATTATGAACAGCATCGAATCAATCTGTGACTTTGAGCAGTTTAGAATCATATGTCTATGAGTAGTATAGAATAAATATGTGAATATGAACAGTATAAAGTTAATCTGTGACCATGAACAATATAGAATCAATATGTGACTATGAACAGTATAGAATCAATCTGTAACTAAGATCAGTATAGAATCAATCTGTGACTATGAACAGTATAGAATCAATCGGTGACTGTGAACAGTATAGAATCAATCTTTGACTATGAACAGTATAGAATCAATCTGACATGAACAGTATAGAATCAATCTGTGACTATGAACTGTATAGAATCAGTCATTGACTATGAACAATATAGAATCAATCTGTGATTATAATCAATATAGAATCAATATGTGACTATGAACAGTATAAAATCAGTATGCGACTATGAACAGCATAGAATCACTCTGTGACTATGAACCGTATAGAATCAATCTGTGACTATGAACAATATAGAATCAATCTGTCACTATGAACCATATAGAATAAATCTATGACTATGAAGAGTATAGAATAAACCTTTCACTATGAACAGTATAGAATCAATTCAGGACTATGAACCGTTTAGAATCAGTCTGCGACGATTAGCAGTATAGAATCAATCTGTGACTACGAACACTATATAATCAATCTGTGACTATTAACAGTAAATAATCAACCTGTGACTATGAAAAGTATAGAATCAATCTGTGACTATGAACAGTATAGAACCATTCTGTGACTATGAACAGTATAGAATCATTCTATGACAATGAACAGTATAGCCAATCTAGAACTATGAACATTATAGAATCAGTGTGTGACTATGAACATTATAGAATCAATGTGTGGCTATGAACAGTATAGAATCTATGACTATGAAAACTATAGAATCAATCTGTGTCTAAGTACAATATAGAATCAATCTATGACTGAACAGTATAGAATAAATATGTTATTATGAACAGTATGGAATCGATCTGTGACTATAAATGTTATAGAATAAATCTGTGACTTTGAAAATTAAATAATCAATCTGTGACTACAAACAGTATAGAATCAATCTGTGACTACGAACAATGTAGAATCGATCTTTGTCTATGAACAGTATAGAATCATTCTATGACTATGAACAGTATAGAATCAGTCTTTGACTATTAACAGCATAGAATCAATCTGTGACTAGGAATAGTAAAGAATCAATCTGTAACTATGAACAGTGAAGAATCAATCTCTGACTAAGAACAGTATAGCATCAATCTGTGACTATGAACAGTATAGAATCAATCTATGACCATGAACAGTATAGGATCAATGTGTGACTATGAACCGTATAGAATCAGGCTTTGACAATGAACAGCATAGACTCAATCTGTGGCTATGAACAGTAAAGAATCAATCTATGACTAAGAACAGTATAGCATCAACCTGTGACTATGAACAGTATAGAATCAATCTATGACCATGAACAGTATAGAATCAATCTGTGACTATGAACAGTATAGAATCAGTCTGTGACTATGAACAGTATAGAATCAATCTGTGACTGAACCATATAGAATCAATCTATGACTATGAACAGTATAGAATCAGTCTGTGACTATGAACATTATAGAATCAGTCAGTGACTATGAACAGTAGAGAATCAATCTGTGACTATGACCAGTATAGAATCAATCTGTGAATATGAACAATATAGAATGAATCTATAACTATTAACATTATTGAATTAATCTGTGACTGTGAACCATGAAAAATCAAACTGAGACTATGTACAGTATATATTCAGTCTGTGTCTAGGAACAGTATATAATGAGTGTTTGACTATGAACAGTAATGAATCAATCTGTGTCTATGAACAGTATAGAAGCAATCTGTGTCTATGAACAGCATAGAATCAGTCTGTGACTATGAGCAGTATAAACTTATTCTGTGACTATGAACATTAAAGAATCAAATTATGACTAGGAATAGTGCAGAATAAATCTTTGACTATGAACATTAAATAATTAATCTGTGCCTATTAACAGTATAGTATCAGTCTGTGAAAATGGACAGTGTAGAATCAATATTTGATTATGAAGTTTACAGAATCAAACAATGACTACGGAAAATGCCATATCAATCTGTGACTATGAACAATTTCGAATCAGTCTGTGACTACAAGCAGGAGAAAATCAATCTGTGACTATGAACAGTATAGAATCAATTTGTGTCTATGAACATTGTAGAATTAATCTGTGACTAGGAAAAGTAAAGAATCAATTTGTACCTATGATCAGTATAGAATCAATCTGTGACTATGAACTGTATAAAATCAATCTGTGACTATGAACAGTGTAGAATTAACCTGTGACTATGAACAGTAAAGAATCAATTTGTGAGGATGAGCAGTATAGAATCAGTCCGTGATTTTGAACAGTGTACAATCAATCTGTGACTGTGAACAGTATAGAATCGATCTGTGACAATGAACATTATAGAATCAATCTGTGACTATGAACAGTGTAGAATCAGTCTGTGACTTTGAACAGTATAGAATCAATCTGTGACTATGAACAGTATAGAATCAATCTGCGACTATGAACAGCATAGAAGCAATCTGTGACTATGAAGAGTATAGAATCAATCTGCGACTATGAACAGTATAGAAGCAATCTGTGACTATGAACAGTGTAGAATCAATCTGTGCTTCAGAACTGTATAGCATCAATCTATGACTTTGCGCAGTTTAGCATCATATTATGTCTATGAACAGTATAGAAGCATTATTTGACTATGAACAATATAGAATCAATCTGTGACTATGAACAATATAGAATCAATCTATGACTATGAACAGTATAGAATAAATCTTTCGCTAAGAACAATATAGAATCAATTCAGGACTATGAACAGTATAGAATCAATCGGTGATTATGAACAGTATAGAATCAATCTATAACTATGAACAGTACAGAATCAGTCTGTGACAATTAAAAGTATAGAATCAATCTGTGACTATAAACACTATATAATCAATCTGTGACTATTAACAGTAAATAATCAATCTGTGACTATGAACAGTATAGAATCATTCTATGACTATGAACAGCATAGCCAATCTAGAACTATGAACATTATAGAATACATCTGTTACTATGAAGAGTAATCAAACTGTGACTATTAACAGTAAATAATTAATATGTGACTATGAGCAGTATAGAATCAATCTGTGACTGTCAACAGTGTAGAATCAACCTGTGTCTTTGAACAGTATAGAATCAATCTGTGACTATGAACAGTATAGAATCATTCTATGACTATGAACAGTATAGCCAATCTAGAACTATGAACATTATAGAATACATCTGTTACTATGAAGAGTAAATTATCAATCTGTCATGATGAACAGTATAGAATCAATCTGTGACTATGAACCGTATAGAATCAACCTGTGGAAATGAACAGTATAGAATCAAACTGTGACTGAACAGCATAGAATCAATGTGTGACTATGAACAGTATACAATCAATCTGTGACTATGAACAGTATAGAATCAATCTGTGACTATGAACACTATAGAAACAATCTATGACTATGAACCATATAGAATCAATCTATAAATATAAACAGTATAGAATCAATTCAGGACGATGAACAGTATAGAATCAATCTGTGACTACGAACAGTATAGAATCAATCTATGACTAAGAACAATATAGAATCAATCTGTGATTATGAACAGCATCGAATCAATCTGTGACTTTGAGCAGTTTAGAATCATATGTCTATGAGTAGTATAGAATAAATATGTGAATATGAACAGTATAAAGTTAATCTGTGACCATGAACAATATAGAATCAATATGTGACTATGAACAGTATAGAATCAATCTGTAACTAAGATCAGTATAGAATCAATCTGTGACTATGAACAGTATAGAATCAATCGGTGACTGTGAACAGTATAGAATCAATCTTTGACTATGAACAGTATAGAATCAATCTGACATGAACAGTATAGAATCAATCTGTGACTATGAACTGTATAGAATCAGTCATTGACTATGAACAATATAGAATCAATCTGTGATTATAATCAATATAGAATCAATATGTGACTATGAACAGTATAAAATCAGTATGCGACTATGAACAGCATAGAATCACTCTGTGACTATGAACCGTATAGAATCAATCTGTGACTATGAACAATATAGAATCAATCTGTCACTATGAACCATATAGAATAAATCTATGACTATGAAGAGTATAGAATAAACCTTTCACTATGAACAGTATAGAATCAATTCAGGACTATGAACCGTTTAGAATCAGTCTGCGACGATTAGCAGTATAGAATCAATCTGTGACTACGAACACTATATAATCAATCTGTGACTATTAACAGTAAATAATCAACCTGTGACTATGAAAAGTATAGAATCAATCTGTGACTATGAACAGTATAGAACCATTCTGTGACTATGAACAGTATAGAATCATTCTATGACAATGAACAGTATAGCCAATCTAGAACTATGAACATTATAGAATCAGTGTGTGACTATGAACATTATAGAATCAATGTGTGGCTATGAACAGTATAGAATCTATGACTATGAAAACTATAGAATCAATCTGTGTCTAAGTACAATATAGAATCAATCTATGACTGAACAGTATAGAATAAATATGTTATTATGAACAGTATGGAATCGATCTGTGACTATAAATGTTATAGAATAAATCTGTGACTTTGAAAATTAAATAATCAATCTGTGACTACAAACAGTATAGAATCAATCTGTGACTACGAACAATGTAGAATCGATCTTTGTCTATGAACAGTATAGAATCATTCTATGACTATGAACAGTATAGAATCAGTCTTTGACTATTAACAGCATAGAATCAATCTGTGACTAGGAATAGTAAAGAATCAATCTATGACTAAGAACAGTATAGCATCAATCTGTGACTATGAACAGTATAGAATCAATCTATGACCATGAACAGTATAGGATCAATGTGTGACTATGAACCGTATAGAATCAGGCTTTGACAATGAACAGCATAGACTCAATCTGTGGCTATGAACAGTAAAGAATCAATCTATGACTAAGAACAGTATAGCATCAACCTGTGACTATGAACAGTATAGAATCAATCTATGACCATGAACAGTATAGAATCAGTCTGTGACTATGAACAGTATAGAATCAATCTGTGACTGAACCATATAGAATCAATCTATGACTATGAACAGTATAGAATCAGTCTGTGACTATGAACATTATAGAATCAGTCAGTGACTATGAACAGTAGAGAATCAATCTGTGACTATGACCAGTATAGAATCAATCTGTGAATATGAACAATATAGAATGAATCTATAACTATTAACATTATTGAATTAATCTGTGACTGTGAACCATGAAAAATCAAACTGAGACTATGTACAGTATATATTCAGTCTGTGTCTAGGAACAGTATATAATGAGTGTTTGACTATGAACAGTAATGAATCAATCTGTGTCTATGAACAGTATAGAAGCAATCTGTGTCTATGAACAGCATAGAATCAGTCTGTGACTATGAGCAGTATAAACTTATTCTGTGACTATGAACATTAAAGAATCAAATTATGACTAGGAATAGTGCAGAATAAATCTTTGACTATGAACATTAAATAATTAATCTGTGCCTATTAACAGTATAGTATCAGTCTGTGAAAATGGACAGTGTAGAATCAATATTTGATTATGAAGTTTACAGAATCAAACAATGACTACGGAAAATGCCATATCAATCTGTGACTATGAACAATTTCGAATCAGTCTGTGACTACAAGCAGGAGAAAATCAATCTGTGACTATGAACAGTATAGAATCAATTTGTGTCTATGAACATTGTAGAATTAATCTGTGACTAGGAAAAGTAAAGAATCAATTTGTACCTATGATCAGTATAGAATCAATCTGTGACTATGAACTGTATAAAATCAATCTGTGACTATGAACAGTGTAGAATTAACCTGTGACTATGAACAGTAAAGAATCAATTTGTGAGGATGAGCAGTATAGAATCAGTCCGTGATTTTGAACAGTGTACAATCAATCTGTGACTGTGAACAGTATAGAATCGATCTGTGACAATGAACATTATAGAATCAATCTGTGACTATGAACAGTGTAGAATCAGTCTGTGACTTTGAACAGTATAGAATCAATCTGTGACTATGAACAGTATAGAATCAATCTGCGACTATGAACAGCATAGAAGCAATCTGTGACTATGAAGAGTATAGAATCAATCTGCGACTATGAACAGTATAGAAGCAATCTGTGACTATGAACAGTGTAGAATCAATCTGTGCTTCAGAACTGTATAGCATCAATCTATGACTTTGCGCAGTTTAGCATCATATTATGTCTATGAACAGTATAGAAGCATTATTTGACTATGAACAATATAGAATCAATCTGTGACTATGAACAATATAGAATCAATCTATGACTATGAACAGTATAGAATAAATCTTTCGCTAAGAACAATATAGAATCAATTCAGGACTATGAACAGTATAGAATCAATCGGTGATTATGAACAGTATAGAATCAATCTATAACTATGAACAGTACAGAATCAGTCTGTGACAATTAAAAGTATAGAATCAATCTGTGACTATAAACACTATATAATCAATCTGTGACTATTAACAGTAAATAATCAATCTGTGACTATGAACAGTATAGAATCATTCTATGACTATGAACAGCATAGCCAATCTAGAACTATGAACATTATAGAATACATCTGTTACTATGAAGAGTAATCAAACTGTGACTATTAACAGTAAATAATTAATATGTGACTATGAGCAGTATAGAATCAATCTGTGACTGTCAACAGTGTAGAATCAACCTGTGTCTTTGAACAGTATAGAATCAATCTGTGACTATGAACAGTATAGAATCATTCTATGACTATGAACAGTATAGCCAATCTAGAACTATGAACATTATAGAATACATCTGTTACTATGAAGAGTAAATTATCAATCTGTCATGATGAACAGTATAGAATCAATCTGTGACTATGAACCGTATAGAATCAACCTGTGGAAATGAACAGTATAGAATCAAACTGTGACTGAACAGCATAGAATCAATGTGTGACTATGAACAGTATACAATCAATCTGCGACTATGAACAGTATAGAAGCAATCTGTGACTATGAACAGTGTAGAATCAATCTGTGCTTCAGAACTGTATAGCATCAATCTATGACTGCGCAGTTTAGCATCATATTATGTCTATGAACAGTATAGAAGCATTATTTGACTATGAACAGTATAGAATCAATCTGTGACTATGAACAATATAGAATCAATCTGTGACTAAGAACTGTATAGAATCAATCTGTGACTGTGAATGGTATAGAATCAATATTTGATGATGAACAGTATAGAATCAATGTGACTATGAACAGTGTATAATCAATCTGTGATTTTGAACTGTATAGCATCAGTCTTTGACTATGAACACTATAGAATCAATCTGTGATTATGATCAATATAGAATCATCATGCGTCTATGAACAGTATAGAATCAATATGCGACTATGAACATTATAGAAGCAATCTGTGACTATGAACAATATAGAATCAATCTATGACTATGAACAGGATAGAATAAATCTTTCGCTAAGAACAGTATAGAATCAATTCAGGACTATGAACAGTATAGAATCAATCGGTGATTATGAACAGTATAGAATCAATATATAACTATGAACAGTATAGAATCAGTCTGTGACAATTAAAAGTATAGAATCAATCTGTGATTATGAACACTATATAATCAATCTGTGACTATTAACAGTAAATAATAAATCTGTGACTATGAAAAGTATAGAATCAATCTGTGACTATGAACAGTATAGAACCATTCTATGACTATGAACAGTATAGAATCATTCTATGACTATGAACAGCATAGCCAATCTAGAACTATGAACATTATTGAATACATCTGTTACTATGAAGAGTAATCAAACTGTGATTATTAACAGTAAATAATTAATCTGTGACTATGAACAGTATAGAATCAATCTGTGACTATCAACAGTGTAGAATCAACCTGTGTCTTTGAACAGTATAGAATCATTCTATGACTATGAACAGTATAGCCAATCTAGAACTATGAACATTATAGAATACATCTGTTACTATGAAGAGTAAATAATCAATCTGTCACGATGAACAGTATAGAATCAATCTGTGACTATGAACCGTATAGGATCAATCTGTGAAAATGAACTGTATAGAATCAAACTGTGACTGAACAGCATAGAATCAATGTGTGACTATGAACAGTATACAATCAAGCTGTGATTATGAACAGTATGGAATCAATCTGTGACTATGAACTATATAGAATCAATCTGTGACTATGAACACTATAGAAACAATCTATGACTATGAACCATATAGAATCAATCTATAAATATAAACAGTATAGAATCAATTCAGGACGATGAACAGTATAGAATCAATCTGTGACTACGAACAGTATAGAATCAATCTATGACTAAGAACAATATAGAATCAATCTGTGATTATGAACAGCATCGAATCAATCTGTGACTTTGAGCAGTTTAGAATCATATGTCTATGAGTAGTATAGAATAAATATGTGAATATGAACAGTATAAAGTTAATCTGTGACCATGAACAATATAGAATCAATATGTGACTATGAACAGTATAGAATCAATCTGTAACTAAGATCAGTATAGAATCAATCTGTGACTATGAACAGTATAGAATCAATCGGTGACTGTGAACAGTATAGAATCAATCTTTGACTATGAACAGTATAGAATCAATCTGACATGAACAGTATAGAATCAATCTGTGACTATGAACTGTATAGAATCAGTCATTGACTATGAACAATATAGAATCAATCTGTGATTATAATCAATATAGAATCAATATGTGACTATGAACAGTATAAAATCAGTATGCGACTATGAACAGCATAGAATCACTCTGTGACTATGAACCGTATAGAATCAATCTGTGACTATGAACAATATAGAATCAATCTGTCACTATGAACCATATAGAATAAATCTATGACTATGAAGAGTATAGAATAAACCTTTCACTATGAACAGTATAGAATCAATTCAGGACTATGAACCGTTTAGAATCAGTCTGCGACGATTAGCAGTATAGAATCAATCTGTGACTACGAACACTATATAATCAATCTGTGACTATTAACAGTAAATAATCAACCTGTGACTATGAAAAGTATAGAATCAATCTGTGACTATGAACAGTATAGAACCATTCTGTGACTATGAACAGTATAGAATCATTCTATGACAATGAACAGTATAGCCAATCTAGAACTATGAACATTATAGAATCAGTGTGTGACTATGAACATTATAGAATCAATGTGTGGCTATGAACAGTATAGAATCTATGACTATGAAAACTATAGAATCAATCTGTGTCTAAGTACAATATAGAATCAATCTATGACTGAACAGTATAGAATAAATATGTTATTATGAACAGTATGGAATCGATCTGTGACTATAAATGTTATAGAATAAATCTGTGACTTTGAAAATTAAATAATCAATCTGTGACTACAAACAGTATAGAATCAATCTGTGACTACGAACAATGTAGAATCGATCTTTGTCTATGAACAGTATAGAATCATTCTATGACTATGAACAGTATAGAATCAGTCTTTGACTATTAACAGCATAGAATCAATCTGTGACTAGGAATAGTAAAGAATCAATCTGTAACTATGAACAGTGAAGAATCAATCTCTGACTAAGAACAGTATAGCATCAATCTGTGACTATGAACAGTATAGAATCAATCTATGACCATGAACAGTATAGGATCAATGTGTGACTATGAACCGTATAGAATCAGGCTTTGACAATGAACAGCATAGACTCAATCTGTGGCTATGAACAGTAAAGAATCAATCTATGACTAAGAACAGTATAGCATCAACCTGTGACTATGAACAGTATAGAATCAATCTATGACCATGAACAGTATAGAATCAATCTGTGACTATGAACAGTATAGAATCAGTCTGTGACTATGAACAGTATAGAATCAATCTGTGACTGAACCATATAGAATCAATCTATGACTATGAACAGTATAGAATCAGTCTGTGACTATGAACATTATAGAATCAGTCAGTGACTATGAACAGTAGAGAATCAATCTGTGACTATGACCAGTATAGAATCAATCTGTGAATATGAACAATATAGAATGAATCTATAACTATTAACATTATTGAATTAATCTGTGACTGTGAACCATGAAAAATCAAACTGAGACTATGTACAGTATATATTCAGTCTGTGTCTAGGAACAGTATATAATGAGTGTTTGACTATGAACAGTAATGAATCAATCTGTGTCTATGAACAGTATAGAAGCAATCTGTGTCTATGAACAGCATAGAATCAGTCTGTGACTATGAGCAGTATAAACTTATTCTGTGACTATGAACATTAAAGAATCAAATTATGACTAGGAATAGTGCAGAATAAATCTTTGACTATGAACATTAAATAATTAATCTGTGCCTATTAACAGTATAGTATCAGTCTGTGAAAATGGACAGTGTAGAATCAATATTTGATTATGAAGTTTACAGAATCAAACAATGACTACGGAAAATGCCATATCAATCTGTGACTATGAACAATTTCGAATCAGTCTGTGACTACAAGCAGGAGAAAATCAATCTGTGACTATGAACAGTATAGAATCAATTTGTGTCTATGAACATTGTAGAATTAATCTGTGACTAGGAAAAGTAAAGAATCAATTTGTACCTATGATCAGTATAGAATCAATCTGTGACTATGAACTGTATAAAATCAATCTGTGACTATGAACAGTGTAGAATTAACCTGTGACTATGAACAGTAAAGAATCAATTTGTGAGGATGAGCAGTATAGAATCAGTCCGTGATTTTGAACAGTGTACAATCAATCTGTGACTGTGAACAGTATAGAATCGATCTGTGACAATGAACATTATAGAATCAATCTGTGACTATGAACAGTGTAGAATCAGTCTGTGACTTTGAACAGTATAGAATCAATCTGTGACTATGAACAGTATAGAATCAATCTGCGACTATGAACAGCATAGAAGCAATCTGTGACTATGAACAGTATAGAATCAATCTGCGACTATGAACAGTATAGAAGCAATCTGTGACTATGAACAGTGTAGAATCAATCTGTGCTTCAGAACTGTATAGCATCAATCTATGACTGCGCAGTTTAGCATCATATTATGTCTATGAACAGTATAGAAGCATTATTTGACTATGAACAGTATAGAATCAATCTGTGACTATGAACAATATAGAATCAATCTGTGACTAAGAACTGTATAGAATCAATCTGTGACTGTGAATGGTATAGAATCAATATTTGATGATGAACAGTATAGAATCAATGTGACTATGAACAGTGTATAATCAATCTGTGATTTTGAACTGTATAGCATCAGTCTTTGACTATGAACACTATAGAATCAATCTGTGATTATGATCAATATAGAATCATCATGCGTCTATGAACAGTATAGAATCAATATGCGACTATGAACATTATAGAAGCAATCTGTGACTATGAACAATATAGAATCAATCTATGACTATGAACAGGATAGAATAAATCTTTCGCTAAGAACAGTATAGAATCAATTCAGGACTATGAACAGTATAGAATCAATCGGTGATTATGAACAGTATAGAATCAATATATAACTATGAACAGTATAGAATCAGTCTGTGACAATTAAAAGTATAGAATCAATCTGTGATTATGAACACTATATAATCAATCTGTGACTATTAACAGTAAATAATAAATCTGTGACTATGAAAAGTATAGAATCAATCTGTGACTATGAACAGTATAGAACCATTCTATGACTATGAACAGTATAGAATCATTCTATGACTATGAACAGCATAGCCAATCTAGAACTATGAACATTATTGAATACATCTGTTACTATGAAGAGTAATCAAACTGTGATTATTAACAGTAAATAATTAATCTGTGACTATGAACAGTATAGAATCAATCTGTGACTATCAACAGTGTAGAATCAACCTGTGTCTTTGAACAGTATAGAATCATTCTATGACTATGAACAGTATAGCCAATCTAGAACTATGAACATTATAGAATACATCTGTTACTATGAAGAGTAAATAATCAATCTGTCACGATGAACAGTATAGAATCAATCTGTGACTATGAACCGTATAGGATCAATCTGTGAAAATGAACTGTATAGAATCAAACTGTGACTGAACAGCATAGAATCAATGTGTGACTATGAACAGTATACAATCAAGCTGTGATTATGAACAGTATGGAATCAATCTGTGACTATGAACTATATAGAATCAATCTGTGACTATGAACACTATAGAAACAATATATGACTATGAACCATATAGAATCAATCTATAAATATAAACAGTATAGAATCAATTCAGGACGATGAACAGTATAGAATCAATCTGTGACTATGAACAGTATAGAATCAATCTATGACTAAGAACAGTATAGAATCAATCTGTGACTATGAACAATTTAGAATGAATCAATGTCTATGAACAGTATAGGATCAATCTGTGACTAGGAACAGTATAGAATCAATCTGTGATTATGAACAGTATCGAATCAATCTGTGACTTTGAGCAGTTTAGAATCATATGTCTATGAACAGTATAGAATAAATATGTGAATATGAACAGTATAAAATCAATCTGTGACCATGAACAATATAGAATCAATATGTGACTATGAACAGTATAGAATCAATATGTAACTAAGATCAGTATAGACTCAATCTTTGATTATGAACAGTATAGAATCAATCTGACATGAACAGTATAGAATCAATCTGTGACTATGAACTGTATAGAATCAGTCATTGACGATGAACAATATAGAATCAATCTGTGATTATGATCAATATAGAATCAATATGTGACTATGAACAGTATAAAAGCAATATGCGACTACGAACAGCATAGAATCAATCTGTGACTATGAACTATATAGAATCAATCTGTGACTATGAACAATATAGAATCAATCTGTCACTATGAACCATATAGAATAAATCTATGACGATAAAGAGTATAGAATAAATCTTTCACTATGAACAGTATAGAATCAATCCAGGACTATGAACCGTATAGAATCAGTCTGTGACTATGAACAGTATAGAATCGATTTGTGACTATGAACAGGAAAGAATCAATCTGTGACTAAGAACAGTATAGAATCAAACTGTGACTATGAACAATGTAGAATCAATAAATGTCTATGAACAGTATAGAATCAGTCTGTGACAATTAACAGTATAGAATCAATCTGTGACTGTGAACACTATATAATCAATCTGTGACTATTAACAGTAAATAATCAATCTGTGACTATGAAAAGTATAGAATCAATCTGTGACTATGAACAGTATAGAACCATTCTGTGACTATGAACAGTATAGAATCATTCTATGACAATGAACAGTATAGCCAATCTAGAACTATGAACATTATAGAATCAATGTGTGACTATGAACATTATAGAATCAATTTGTGACTATGAACAGTATAGAATCTATCTGTGACTAAGAAAACTATAGAATCAATCTGTGTCTAAGTACAATATAGAATCAATATATGACTAAACAGTATAGAATAAATATGTTACTATGAACAGTATGGAATCAATCTGTGACTATAAATGTTATAGAATAAATCTGTGACTTTGAAAATTAAATAATCAATCTGTGACTACAAACAGTATAGAATCAATCTGTGACTACGAACAATGTAGAATCGATCTTTGTCTATGAACAGTATAGGATCATTCTATGACTGAACAGTATAGAATCAGTCTTTGACTATTAACAGCATAGAATCAATCTGTGACTAGGAATAGTAAAGATTCAATCTGTAACTATGAACAGTGAAGAATCAATCTGTGACTATGAGCAGTGAAGAATCAATCTGTGACTATGAACAGTTTAGAATCAGTCTGTGACTATGACCAGTGAAGAATCAATCTGTGACCATGAACAGTGAAGAATCAATCTGTTACTATGAACAGTATAGAATCAATCTGTGACATGTGATATGTGAAGAGAAAAAGATTGGTGAAGTCAAGCGTAGGTCCCTTGCAGTCAGAATCAGGGGAATTTATCATGGGGAACAAAGAAATGGCTGACCAACAAAATACATATTTTGTTTCTGTCTTCACAAAGGAGGACACAAATAACCTCCCAGAGATGCCGGGGAACATAGGGTCTGATGAAAGGGTGGAACTGAAAGAAATCAGTATTTGTAGGGAAATGGTGTTAGGAAAATTGATGGGACTGAAGGCCGATAAATCCCCAGGGGCTGATAATCTACATCACAGGGTACTTAAGGAAGTGGCCCTAGAAATAGTAGATGCATTGCTGGTCATCTTTCAGAACTCGATAGATTCTGGAACAGTACCCATGGATTGGAGGGTAGCTAATGTTACCCCACTATTCAAAAAAGGTGGTAGTGAAAATGCGGGGAATTATAGACCGGTAAGCCTGACATCGGTAGTGGGGAAAATGCTAGAGTCCATTATAAAAGATGTACTAGCAGAGCACTTGGAAAGCAGTGACAGGATCGGACAAAGTCAACATGGATTTACAAAAGGTAAATCATGCTTGACTAATCTACTGGAATTTTTTGAGGATGTAACTGGTAAAATAGATAAGGGAGAACCAGTGGATGTGGTGTATTTGGGCTTTCAGTAGGCTTTCGATAAGGTCCCACATAAGAGATTAGCGTGCAAAATTAAGGCACATGGGATTGGGGGCAAGGTATTGACTTGGATAGAGAACTGGTTGGCAGACAGAAAGCAAAGAGTTGGAATAAACGGGTCATTTTCCGAGTGGCAGGCAGTGACTAGTGGGGTACCTCAAGGATCGGTCCTAGGACCCCAGCTGTTCACAATATATATTAATGATCTGGACGAGGGAATTGGATGTAATCTCTCCAAATTTGCAGACGACACAAAGCTGGGTGGGAGGGTATGCTGTGAGGAGGATGTCGTGAAACTCCAGTAAGATTTGGACAGGTTGGCTGATTGGGCAGAAACATGGCAAATGCACTATAATGTGGATAAATGTGAGGTTATCCAGTTTGGTGGCAAAAACAGGAAGGCAGATTATTATTTGAATGGCAATAGAGTGGGAGAAGGGGAAGTGCAAAGAGACCTGGGTGTTCTTGTGCACCAGTCGCTGAAGGTAAGCATGCAGGTGCAGCAGGCGATTAAGAAGGCAAATGGTATGTTGGCCTTCGTAGCAAGAGGGTTCGAGTACAGGAACAAGGATGTCTTGCTACAGTTGTACAGGGCCTTGGTGAGGCCGCACCTTGAGTATTGTGTGCAGTTTTGGTCGCCTTACCTGAGGAAGGACGTTCTTGCCATGGAAGGAGTGCAGTGAAGATTCACCAGGCTGATACCTGGGATGGCAGGAATGACGTATGAGGAGAGATTGTGTCGATTGGGCTTATACTCACTGGAGTTTAGAAGATTGAGAGGGGATCTCATCGAAACCTATAAAATTCTGTCAGGCCTGGACAAACTAGATGCAGGAAGGATGTTTCTGATGGCCGGGGAGTCCAGAACCAGGGGTCATAGTCTAAGGATAAGGGGTAAGCCGTTTAGGACTGAAATGAGGAGGAATTTCTTCACCCGGAGAGTGGTGAACCTGTGGAATTCTCTGCCACAGAGGGCGGTGGAGGCCAGTTCATTAAATATATTCAAGACGGAGTTGGATATATTTCTTAAGGCTAAAGGGATCAAGGGATATGGGGAGAAGGCAGGGACAGGGTACTGAATTTGGATGATCAGCCTTGATCTCATTGAATGGCGGAGCAGGCTCGAAGGGCTGAATGGCCTACTCCTGCTCCTATCTTCTATGTTTCTATGACAATGAACTGTACAGAATCAATCTGTGACTATGTACAGTATAGGATCAGTATGTGATTATGAACAGTATAGAATCAATCTGTGACTAATAGTATAGAATCACTCTCTAACCATGAACAGTATAGGATCAATCTGTGATTATGAACAGTATAGAATCAGTCTTTGACAATGAACAGCATAGAATAAATCTGTGACTATGAACAGTATAGAATCAATCTGTGACAATGAACCATATAGAATCAATCTGTGACTTTGAACAGTATAGAATCAGTCTGTGACTATGAACAGTATAGAATCAATCTGTGACTATGAATAGTATAGAATCAATCTCTAACCATGAACAGTATAGAATCAATATGTGACTATGAACAGTATAGAATCAGTCTTTGACTATGAGCAACATAGAATAAATCTGTGACTATGAATAGTATAGAATCAGTCTTTGACTATGAACAGTATAGTATCAATCTATGACTATGAACAGTATAGAATTAACCTGTGACCATGAACAGTATGGATTCAAGCTGTGACTACGAACAATGTAGATTCAATCTTTGTCTATGAACGTGGTGTGGAGATGCCGGAGTTGGACTGGGGTGGACAAATGTAAAAAGTCACACAACACCAGGTTATAGTCCAACAGCTTTATTTGAAATCACAAGCTTTCGGAGCGCTGCTCCTTCTTCAGGTGAAGTGGAGAAATGCATAAAGACACAGCTTATATAGTCAGAGAATCATGTCAGATGTTTACAGGTAACCTTTCCAACTGCCATTAATCACACCTCGGCAGAGAGATAATCACAGCAGTCAAAGGTGTGAATGGTGTCCAAACAGGTCAGTCAGGGAAACATTACATCAAAGAACAATGAGGTGGGGTCACAAGGGGTCAAATATTGCAGATGCTGGGGTCTGTATGAAAAACACGCTACATGTAACCCCACCTGATGCAGGGTCATCCAGACTCGAGTCGACATTGGCTTGTTCTCTCTACACGGATGCGGCCGGACCTGCTGTGATTTCCAGCCAAAAAAAAAAAATGTTTTTTGTCTTTTTTTGTTTTTCATACAGACCCCAGCATCTGCAATATTTGACCCCTTGTGACCCCACCTCATTGTTCTTTGATGTAATGTTTCCCTGACTGACCTGTTTGGACACCATTCACACCTTTGACTGCTGTGATTATCTCTCTGCCGAGGTGTGATTAATGGCAGTTGGAAAGGTTACCTGTAAACATCTGACATGATTCTCTGACTATATAAGCTGTGTCTTTATGCATTTCTCCACTTCACCTGAAGAAGGAGCAGCGCTCCGAAAGCTTGTGATTTCAAATAAAGCTGTTGGACTATAACCTGGTGTTGTGTGACTTTTTACATTTGTCTATGAACAGTATAGAATCAGTCTTTCACTATGAACAGCATGGAATCAATCTGTGACTATGAGCCATATAGAATCAGTCATTGACAATGAACAGTATAGAATTAATCTGTGACTAGGAATAGTAACAAATCAATCTCTGACTAGGAACTGTATAAAATCAATCTGTGAGTATGAACAGTGAAGAATCAATCTGTGACAATTAACAATGTAGAATCAATCTGTCACTATGAACAGTATTGAATCAATGTGTGACTATGAACCATATAGAATCAGTCTTTCACTATGAACAGCATAGACTCAATCTGTGGCTATGAACAGTAAAGAATCAATCTATGACTAAGAACAGTATAGCATCAATCTGTGACTATGAACAGTAGAGAATCAATCTATGACAATGAACAGTATAGAATCAAACTGTGACTGAACAGCATAGAATCAATGTGTGACTATGAACAGTATACAATCAATCTGTGACTATGAACAGTATAGAATCAATCTGTGACTATGAACACTATAGAAACAATCTATGACTATGAACCATATAGAATCAATCTATAAATATAAACAGTATAGACTCAATTCAGGACGATGAACAGTATAGAATCAATCTGTGACTATGAACAGTATAGAATCAATCTATGACTAAGAACAGTATAGAATCAATCTGTGACTGAACAATGTAGAATGAATCAATGTCTATGAACAGTACAGGATCAATCTGTGACTAGGAACAGTATAGAATCAATCTGTGATTATGAACAGTATCGAATCAATCTGTGACTTTGAGCAGTTTAGAATCATATGTCTATGAACAGTATAGAATAAATATGTGAATATGAACCGTATAAAATCAATCTGTGACCATGAACAATATAGAATCAATCTGTGACTATGAACAGTATAGAATCAATCGGTGACTGTGAACAGTATAGAATCAATCTTTGACTATGAACAGTATAGAATCAATCTGACATGAACAGTATAGAACCAATCTGTGATTATGATCAATTTAGAATCAATATGTGACTATGAACAGTATAAAATCAATACGCGACTATGAACAGCATAGAATCAATCTGTGACAATGAACTGTATAGAATCAATCTGTGACTATGAACAATATAGAATCAATCTGTCACTATGAACCATATAGAATAAATCTATGACTATGAAGAGCATAGAATAAATCTTTCACTATGAACAGTATAGAATCAATCCAGGACTATGAACCGTATAGAATCAGTCTGTGACTATGAACAGTATAGAATCGATTTGTGACTATGAACAGTAAAGAATCAATCTGTGACTAAGAACAGTATAGAATCAAACTGTGACTATGAACAATGTATAATCAATCAATGTCTATGAACAGTATAGAATCAGTCTGTGACAATTAACAGTATAGAATCAATCTGTGACTGTGAACACTATATAATCAATCTGTGACTATTAACAGTAAATAATCAATCTGTGACTATGAAAAGTATAGAATCAATCTGTGACTATGAACAGTATAGAACCATTCTGTGACTATGAACAGTATAGAATCATTCTATGACAATGAACAGTATAGCCAATGTGTGACTATGAACATTATAGAATCAATTTGTGACTATGAACAGTATAGAATCTATCTATGACTATGAAAACTATAGAATCAATCTGTGTCTAAGTACAATATAGAATCAATCTATGACTGAACAGTATAGAATAAATATGTTACTATTAACAGCATAGAATCAATCTGTGACTAGGAATAGTAAAGATTCAATCTGTAACTATGAACAGTGAAGAATCAATCTGTGACTATGAGCAGTGAAGAATCAATCTGTGACTGAGCAGTGAAGAATCAATCTGTGACTATGAACAGTTTAGAATCAGTCTGTGACTATGAACACTGAAGAATCAATCTGTGACCATGAACAGTGAAGAATCAATCGATGACTATGATCAGTATAGAATCAATCTGTGACTGAACCGTATAGAATCAATATGTGACTATGAACAGTATAGAAGCAATCTGTGACTATGAACAGTAAAGAATCAATCTGTGACTATGAACAGTATAGAATCAATCTGTGAATATGAACCATATAGAATCAATCTGTGACTATGAACACTATAGAAACAATCTATGACTATGAACCATATAGAATCAATCTATAAATATAAACAGTATAGAATCAATTCAGGACGATGAACAGTATAGAATCAATCTGTGACTATGAACAGTATAGAATCAATCTATGACTAAGAACAGTGTAGAATCAATCTGTGACAATGAACAATGTAGAATCAATCAATGTCTATGAACAGTATAGAATCAATCTGTGACTAGGAACAGTATAGAATCAATCTGTGATTATGAACAGTATCGAATCAATCTGTAACTTTGAGCAGTTTAGAATCATATGTCTATGAACAGTATAGAATAAATATGTGAATATGAACAGCATAAAATCAATCTGTGACCATGAACAATATAGAATCAATATGTGACTATGAACAGTATAGAATCAATCTGTAACTAAGATCAGTATAGAATCAATCTCTGACTATGAACAGTATAGAATCAATCAGTGACTGTGAATAGTATAGAATCAATCTTTGATTATGAACAGTATAGAATCAATCTGACATGAACAGTATAGAATCAATCTGTGCCTATGAACTGTATAGAATCAGTCATTGACTATGAACAATATAGAATCAATCTGTGATTATGATCAATATAGAATCAATATGTGACCATGAACAGTATAGAATCAATATGTGACCATGAACAGTATAAAATCAATATGCGACCATGAACAGCGTAGAATCAATCTGTGACTATGAACCATATAGAATCAATCTGTGACTATGAACAATATAGAATCAATCTGTGACTATGAACCATACAGAATAAATCTATGGCTATGAAGAGTATAGAATAAATCTTTCACTATGAACAGTATAGAATCAATTCAGGACTATGAATCGTATAGAATCAATCTGTGACTATGAACAGTATAGAATTGATTTGTGACTATGAACAGTAAAGAATCAATCTATGACTAAGAACAGTATAGAATCAAACTGTGACTATGAACAATGTAGAATCAATCAATGTCTATGAACAGTATAGTATCAGTCTGTGACAATTAACAGTATAGAATCAATCTCTGACTATGAACACTATAATCAATCTGTGACTATTAACAGTAAATAATAAATCTGTGACTATGAAAAGTATAGAATCAATCTGTGACTATGAACAGTATAGAACCATTCTATGACTATGAACAGTATAGAATCATTCTATGACGATGAACAGTATAGAATCATTCTATGACAATGAACAATATAGAATCATTCTATGACAATGCACAGTATAGCCAATCTAGAACTATGAACATTATAGAATCAATGTATGACTATGAACAGTATAGGATCAATCTGTGACTATCAACAGTATAGAATCTATCTGTGACTATGAAAACTATAGAATCAATCTGTGTCTAAGTACAATATAGAATCAATCTATGACTGAACAGTATAGAATAAATATGTTACTATGAACAGTATGGAATCAATCTGTGAGTATAAATGTTATAGAATAAATCTGTGACTTTGAAAATTAAATAATCAATCTGTGACTACAAACAGTATAGAATCAATCTGTGACTACGAACAACGTAGAATCAATCGTTGTCTATGAACAGTATAGAATCATTTTATGACAATGAACAGTATAGAATCAGTCTTTGACTATTAACAGCATAGAATCAATCTGTGACTAGGAATAGTAAAGAATCATTCTGTGACTATGAACAGTGAAGAATCAATCTGTTACTATGAACAGTATAGAATCAATCTGTGACATGTGATATGTGAAGAGAAAAAGATTGGTGAAGTCAAGCATAGGTCCCTTGCAGTCAGAATCAGGGGAATTTATAATGGGGAACAAAGAAATGGCTGACCAACTAAATACATATTTTGGTTCTGTCTTCACAAAGGAGGACACAAATAACCTCCCAGAGTTGCCGGGGAACATAGGGTCTGATGAAAGGGTGGAACTGAAAGAACTCATTATTTGTAGGGAAATGGTGTCAGGAAAATTGATGGGACTGAAGGCCGATAAATCCCCAGGGCCTGATAATCTACATCCCAGGGTACTTAAGGAAGTGGCCCTAGAAATAGTAGATGCATTGCTGTGACTATGAACAGTATAGAATCAATCTGTGACTATGAATAGTATAGAATCAATCTCTAACCATGAACAGTACAGAATCAGACTGTGACTATGAACAGTATAGAATCAGTCTTTGACTATGTATAGTAGAGAATCAATCTTTGACTATGAACAGTATAGAATCAATTTGTGACTATGAACAATATAGAATTAATCTGTGACTATATACAGAATAGAATCAGTCTTTGACTATGAACAGTATAGTATCAATCTATGACTATGAACAGCATAGAATCAATCTATGACTATGAACAGCATAGAATCAATCTATGACTATGAACAGTGTAGAATTAATCTGTGACCATGAACAGTATGGAATCAAGCTGTGACTACGAACAATGTAGATTCAATCTTTGTCTATGAACGGTATAGAATCAGTCTTTCACTATGAACAGCATAGAATCAATCTGTGACTATGAGCCATATAGAATCAGTCATTGACAATGAACAGCATAGAATCAATCTGTGACTAGGAATAGTAACAAATCAATCTCTGACTAGGAACCGTATAAAATTAATCTGTGAGTATGAACAGTGAAGAATCAATCTGTGACAATTAACCGTGTAGAATCAATCTGTGACTATGAACAGTATAGAATCAATGTGTGACTATGAACCGTATAGAATCAGTCTTTGACTATGAACAGCATAGACTCAATCTGTGGCTATGAACAGTAAAGAATCAATCTATGACTAAGAACAGTATAGCATCAATCTGTGACTATGAACAGTATAGAATCAATCTATGACTATGAACAGTATAGAATCAATCTGTGACTATGAACCGTATAGAATCAATATGTGACTATGAACAGTATAGAATCAATCTGTGACTATGAACAGTAGAGAATCAATCTGTGACTATGCCCAGTATAGAATCAATCTGTGAATATGAACAGTATAGAAGCAATCTGTGTCTATGAACAGCATGGAATCAGTCTGTGACTATGAGCAGTATAAACTTATTCTCTGACTATGAGCATTAAAGAATCAAATTATGACTAGGAATGGTATAGAATAAATCTTTGACTATGAACTGTAAATAATTAATCTGTGCCTATTAACAGTATAGTATCAGTCTGTGAAAATGGACAGTGTAGAATCAGTATTTGATTATGAAGATTACAGAATCAAACAATGACTACGAAAAATGCCATATCAATCTGTGACTATGAACAATTTCGAATCAGTCTGTGACTACAAGCAGGAGAAAATCAATCTGTGTCTATGAACAGTATAGAATCAATCTGTAACTATGAACAGTATAGAATCGATTTGTGTCTATGAACATTGTAGAATTAATCTGTGACTATGAAAAGTAAAGAATCAATTTGTACCTATGATCAGTATAGAATCAATCTGTGACTATGAACCATATAAAATCAATCTGTGACAATGAACAGTGTAGAATTAATCTGTGACTGTTAACAGTAAAGAATCAATTTGTGACTATGAACAGTATGGAATCAGTCCGTGATTCTGAACAGTGTAGAATCAATCTGTGACTATGATTAGTATAGAATCAATCTGTGACTATGAACAGTATAGAATCAATCTGTGACTATGAACAGTATGGAATCAATCTGTGATTATGAACAGTATAGAATCAATCTGTGACTATGAACAGTATGGAATCAGTCTGTGACTATGAACAGTATAGAATCAATCTGTGACTATGAACAGTATGGAATCAATCTGTGATTATGAACAGTATAGAATCAATCTGTGACTATGAACAGTATGGAATCAATCTGTGACTATGAACAGTATGGAATCAATCTGTGATTATGAACAGTATAGAATCAATCTGTGACTATGAACAGTATGGAATCAGTCCGTGATTCTGAATAGTGTAAAATCAATCTGTGACTATAAACATTATTGAATCAATCTGTGACTATTTACAGTATATAATCAATCTGTGACTGGATGGTATAGAATCAATCTGTGAATTTGAACAGTGTAAATTCAATCTGTGACTATAAACATTATTGAATCAATCTGTGACTGTGAACAGTATAGAATCAATCTGTGACTATGAACAGTATGGAATCAATCTGTGACTATGAACAGTATAGAATGAATGTGTGACTATGTACTGTATAGAATCAGTATTTGACTATGGACAGCATAGAATAAATCTGTGACTATGAATAATATAGAATCAATCTCTGACTGTGAACAGCATAGAATCATTCTGTGAGTATGAACCATATAGTATCAATCTATGACTATGGACAGTATAGAATAAATCTGTGACTGTGAACATTATTGAATCAATCTGTGACTATGAACAGTATGGAATCAATCTGTGACTATGAATAGTATACAATCAATGTGTGACTGTGAACACTATAGAATCAATCTGTGACTAAGAACAGCATAGAATCAATATATGACTGAGCTGTATAGAATAAATCTGTCGCTATGAACAGTATAGAATGAATCTAGGACTACGAACAGTATAGAATCAATCTGTGACTATGAACAGTATAGAATGAATCTGTGACTCTGAACCCTATAGAATCAATCTATGACTATGAACAGTATAGAATCAATCTGTGACTATGAACCATATAGAATCGGTCTTTGAGCATTACAGACTCAATCTATGATTATGAACAGTATAGAATCAATCTATGACAATGAACAGTATACAATCAATCTGTGACTATGAACCATATAGAATCAATCTATGACTATGAATGGTATAGAATCAATCTGTGACTATGGACCATATAGAATCAATCTGTGACTATGAACCATGTAGAATCAGTCTTTGACTATGAGCAATAAAGAATCAATCTGTGACTATGAAGAGTATAGATTCAATCAGTGACTATGAACTGTATAGACTGAGTCTGTGATTATGAACAGTATAGAATCAATCTGTGACGATGAACAGTATAGAATCAATGTGTGACTATGGACAGTATAGAATCAATATTTGACTATGGACAGCATAGAATAAATCTGTGACTATGAATAGTTTAGAATCAATCTCTGACGGTGAACAGCATAGAATCATTCTGTGAGTATGAACCATATAGTATCAATCTATGACTATGAACAGTATAGAATAAATCTGTGACTGTGAACAGTATAGAATCAATATGTGACTATGAAGAGTATAGAATCAATCTGTGACTATGAACAGTATGGAATCAATCTGTGACTATGAACTGTATAGAATCAATGTGCGACTATGAACACTATACAATCAATCTGTGACTATGAACAGCATAGAATCAATATATGACTATGAACAGTATAGAATCAATCTGTGACTATGAACTGTATAGAATAAATCTGTGACTATGAACCCTATAGAATCAATCTGAGACTGTGAACAATATAGAACCAATCTATGACTATGAACAGTATAGAATCAATCTCTGACTGTGAACAGCATAGATTTATTCTGTGAGTATGAACCATATAGTATCAATCTATGACTATGAACAATATAGAATAAATCTGTGACTGTGAACAGTATAGAATCAATATGTGACCATGAACACTATACAATCAATCTGTGACTATGAACAGCATAGAATCAATATATGACTATGAACAGTATAGAATCAATCTGTGACTATGAACAGTATAGAATAAATCTGTGACTATGAACCCTATAGAATCGATCTGTGACTGTGAACAATATAGAATCAATCTGTGACTATGAAGAGTATAGAATCAATCTGTTACTATGAACTGTATAGACTGAGTCTGTGACTATGAACAGTATAGGATCAATGTGTGACTATGAACAGTATATAATCAGTATTTGACTATGAACAGCATAGAATAAATCTGTGACTATGAATAGTATAGAATCAATCTCTGACTGTGAACAATATAAAATCATTCTGTGAGTATGAACCATATAGTATCAATCTATGACTATGAACATTATAGAATAAATCTGTGACTGTGAACAGTATAGAATCAATATGTGTCAATGAAGAGTATAGAATCAATCTGTGACTATGAACAGTATGGAATCAATCTGTGATTATGAACAATATAGAATGAATCTGTGTCTATTAACAGTATAGAATCGATCTGTGACTGAACAGTATAGAATCAATCTGTGACTAGGAACAGTATAGAATCAATCTGTGACTATGAACAGTATAGAATCAATCTGTGATTCTGAACTGTATAGCATCAATCTATGACTTTGAGCAGTTTAGCATCATATGTCTATGAACAGTATAGAATCAATATGTGGCTATGAACAGTCTAAAATCAATCTGTGACCATGAACAGTATAGAGTCAATCTGTGACTGTGAACGGTATAGAATCAATCTGTGACTATGAACAGTATAGAATCAATCTGTGACTGTGAACGGTATAGAATCAATCTGTGACTGTGAACGGTATAGAATAAATCTTTTACTATGAACAGTACAGAATAAATCTGACTATGAACGGTATAGAATCAATCTGAGAATATGAACTGTATAGAATCAGTCTTTGACTATGAACACTCTAGAATCAATCTGTGATTATGATCAATATAGAAACAACCTGTGTCTATGAACCATATAGAATCAATCTATGACTATGAACAGTATAGTATCAATTCAGGACTATGAACAGTATAGAATCAATCTGTGACTATGAACAGTATAGAATCAATCTGTGACTAGGAACAGTATAGAATCAGTCTGTGACTATGAACAGTATAGAATCAATCTGTGACTATGAACAATATAGAATCAATCTGTGACTATGAACAGTATAGAATCAATCTGTGACTGTGAGCATTATAGAATCAATCCTTGACTGTGAACAGCATAGAATCAATCTTTGATTATGAACAATATAGAATTAATCTCAGTATGAACAGTATAGAATCAACCTGTGACTATGAACTGTATAGCATCAGTCTTTGACTATGAACACTATAGAATCAACCTGTGATCATGATCAATATAGAATCAATATGTGACTATGAACATTATAGAATCAGTATGTGACTATGAACATTATAGAAGCAATCTGTGACTATGAACTGTATAGAATCAATCTGTGACTATAAACCATATAGAATCAATCTATGACTATGAACGGTATAGAATGAGTCTTTCACTAAGAACAGTATAGAATCAATTCAGGACTATGAACAGTATAGAATCAATCTGTGACTATGAACAGTATAGAATCAATCTATAACTATGAACAGTATAGAATCGAACTGTGACTATGAACAACGTAGAGTCAATCAATGTCTATGAACAGTATAGAATCAGTCTGTGACAATTAAAAGTATGGAATCAATCTATGACAATGAACACTATATAATTAATCTGTGACTATGAACCATATAGAATCAACCTGTGACAATGAAAAGTATAGAACCATTCTGTGACAATGAACAGTATAGAATCATTCTATGACTGTGAACAGTAAAGCCAATCTAGAACTATGAACATTATAGAATACATCTGTTACTATGAAGAGTAAATAATCAATCTGTGATGATGAACAGTATAGAATCAATCTGTGACTATGAACCATATAGAATCAACCTGTGACAATGAACAGTATAGAATCATTCTGTGACTGTGACCAGCATAGAATCAATGTGTGATTATGAACAGTATGGTATCTATCTGTCACTATGAACAGTATAGAAAATATCTGTGACTATGAACCGTATAGAATCAATCTGTGACTATGAACAATATAGAAAAAGTCTGTGACTATGAACCATATAGAATCAATCTATGACTTTGAACAGTATAGAATCAATTCAGGACTATGAACAGTATAGAATCAATCTTGGACTATGAACAGTATAGAATCAATCTATAACTATGAACAGTATAGAATCGATCTGTGACTATGAACTGTATAGAATCAGTCTCTGACTATTAACATTATAGACTCAATCTGTGACTATGAACAGTATAGAATCAATCTGTGACTATGAACAGTATAGAATCAATCTGTGACTATGAACAGTATAGTGTCAAACTGTGACTATGAACAGTGTAGAATTAATCTGTGACTATGAACAGTAAAGAATCAATTTGTGACTATGAACAGTATAGAATCGGTCTGTGATTTTGAACAGTGTAGAATCAATCTGTGACTATGAACAGTGTAGAATCAGTCTGTGATTTTGAACAGTATAGAATCAATCTGTGACTATGAAAAGTATAGAATCAATCTGTGACTATGAACATTATAGAATCAACCTGTGACTGAACAGTAGAGAATCAATCTGTGACTATGAACAGTATAGAATCAATCTTTGACTATGAACAGTGTAAAATCAATCTGTGACTATAAACATTATTGAATCAATCTGTGACTATTTACAGTATATAATCAATCTGTGACTGAACAGTATAGAATCAATCTGTGACTATGAACAGTGTAAATTCAATCTGTGACTAAAAACATTATTGAATCAATCTGTGACTATGAACAGTATAGAATCAATCTGTCACTACAAACAGTATAAAATCAATCTGTGACGATTTACAGTATAGAATCAATCTGTGATTATGAACATTATAGAATCACTCTGTGACTATGAACAGTATAGAATCAATCTGTGACATAAGAACATAAGAATATAACAAGTAAGAGCAGGAGTAGGCCATACGGCCCCTCGAGCCTGCTCCGCCATTCAATAAGATCATGGCTGATCATCAACCTCAGCTCCACTGTCCCGCCCGATCTCCATATCCCTTGATTCCCCTAGAGTCCAAAAATCTATCTATCTCAGCCTTGAATATACTCACAGACTCAGCATCCACTGCCCTTTGGGGCAGAGAATTCCAAAGATTCACAACCCTCTGAGTGAAGAAATTCCTACTCATCTCTGTCTTAAATGGCCTACCCCTTATCCTGAGACTATGCCCCCTAGTTCTAGACACTCCAGCCAGGGGAAACAACCTCTCAGCATCTACCCTGTCAATCCCCTTCACAATCTTGTATGTTTCAATGAGATCACCACTCATTCTTCAAAACTTCAGAGAATATAGGCCCATACTACACAGTCCTTCATCATAGGACAGCCCTCTCATCCCAGGAGTCAATCTAGTGAACCTTTGTTGCCCCGCCTCCAAGGCAAGTATATCCTTCCTTAGATAAGGAGACCAGAACTGTGCACAGTACTCCAGGTGTGGTCTCACCAAGGTCCTGTACAATTGTAGCAAGACTTCCTTACTCTTATACTCCAACCCCCTTGCAATAAAGGCCAACATGCCATTTGCCTTCCTTATTGCTTGCTGTACCTGCATGCTTGCTTTCTGTGTTTCTTGCACAAGGACACCCAAATCTCTCTGAACACCAATATTTGAAAGTTTCTCACTATTTAAAAGTATTCTGTTTTTCTATTCTTCCTCCCAAAGTAAATAACCTCACATTTCCCTACATTATACTCCATCTGCCACCTTACTGCCCACTCACTTAGTCTATCTATATCCCTTTGCAGACTCTTGGTGTTCTCCTCACATCTGGCTTTGTATCATCGGCAAACTTGGATACATTACACTCGGTCCCTTCATCTAGGTCATTAATATAGATTGTAAATAACTGAGGCCCCAACACTGATCCTTGCGGCACCCCACTAGTTACAGTTTGCCAACCTGAAAAAGATCCGTTTATCCCTACTCTCTGTTTTCTGTCCATTAACCAATCCTCTATCCATGCTACAATATTACCCCCAACCCCATGAGCCCTAATCTTGTATAATAAGCTTTTATGTGGCACCTTATCGAATGCCTTTTGGAAATCCAAATATACTACATCCACTGGTTTCCCTTTATCTACCCTGCTAGTTACATCCTCAAAAAACTCTAATAAATTTGTCAAACACGATTTCCCTTTCATAAAACCATGTTGACTCTGCCTAATCATGTTATGATTTTCTAAGTGACTTGATACCACTTCCTTAACAATGGATTCCAGCATTTTCCTGATGACTGATGTCAGGCTAACTGGCTTGTAGTTCCCTGTTTTTCTCTCCCTCCTTTCTAGAATAGCGGTGTTACATTTGCGACTTCCAATCTGTTGGGACCATTCCAGAATCTAGGGAATTTCAGAAGATCAAAACCAATGCACCACTATCTCTTCAGCCACCTCTTTTAGAACCCTAGGATGTAGGCCGTCAGGTCCAGGGGATTTGTCGGCTTTTAGTCTCATTAGCTTCTCTAGTACTTTTTCTCTATTATATTAATTATTTAAGCTCCTCACCTTCATTAGACCCTTGCTTCCCCACCATTTTTGGTATTTTTTTGTGTCTTCTACTGTGAAGACAGATACAAAATATTTGTTTAACGTTTCTGCCATTTCCTTATTCCCCATGATAATTTCTCCTGTCTCAGTTTCTAAGGGACCAACGTTGACTTTTGCTACTCTTTTCCTTTTTACATACTTGTAAAAACTCTTACAATCTGCTTTTATATTTCTTGCTAGTTTTCTCTCATTCTATTTTTTCCCTTTTTATCAATTTTTTGGTCAACCTTTGCTGGCTTCTCAAACTCTCCCAATCCTCAGGCTTACTATTATTTGTTGCAACATTATAAGCTTCTTCTTTCAATCTAATGCTATCCTTAACTTCTTTAGTTAGCCACGGTTGGATCACTTTTCCCGTGGAGTTTTGTTTCTCAATGGAATGTATTTTTGTTGAGAATTATGAAATGTTTCTTTAAATGCTAGCCACTGCTTAATCTATTTTTCCAATCTACCTTAGTCAACTCGTCCCTCATGCCTATGTAATTGGCTTTATTTAAGCTTAAGACACTAGTTTCTGGGAGATATTGAGAATGGGATAGGGTGAGACTGGGGAGAGAGTGAGACTGGGGAAAGAGTGAGAATGGGAAGAGAGTGAGACTGGGGAGTGATTGAGACTGAGGAGATTCACCAGGATGTTACCTGGGCTGGAGTGCTTCAGCTATGAAGAGAGACTGGACAGGCTGGGGTTGTTTTCCTTAGAGCAGAAAAGGCTGAGGGGGGACCTGATTGAGGTGTACAAAATTATGAAGGGCATAGATAAGGTAAATAGAAAGGAACGTTTCCCCTTAGTAGAGGGGTCAATAAACAGGGGGCATAGTTTCAAGGTAAGGGGCAGGAGGTTTAGAGGGGATTTGAGGGAAAACTTTTTCACCCAGAGGGTGGTTGGAATCTGGAACTCACTACCTGAAAGGGTGGTAGAGGCAGGAACCCTCACAGCATTCAAGAAGCATTTAGATGAGCACTTGAAACACCATAGCATACAAGGCAATGGACCAAGTGCTGGAAAATGGGATTAGAATAGACAGGGCTTGATGGCTGGCATGGACACGATGGGCCGAAGGGCCTCATTCTATGCTGTATAACTCTATGACTCTATGACTTTCGGACTTAGGCAAGTCACGCTCAAAATTACTGTGAAATTCTATCATATTAGGATCCTCTGGGGTAGAGTGATCATTTACTATGAGATTGCTAATTAACCCTGTCTCATTATACAATATAAGATCTAAAATAACCTGTTCCCTAGTTGGTTCCATGACATATTGTTTCCGGAAACTGTCCCGGATGCATTCCATGAACTCATCCTCCTGACTAAGATGAACAATGTCAGATCAATCTTTGACTATGAACAATTTTGCATCAATCTGTGGCTATCAACAGTGTAAAATCAACCTGTTACTATAAACACCATATAATCAAACTGTGTCTATCAACAGCATAGAATCAATCTATGTCTATGAACAGTATAGAATTAATCCATGACTATTGACAATATACAATCAATCTGTCATTATTAACAAAATAGAATCAATCTGTACTATGAACAATATAGAATCAATCTGTGACTATGAAAACTATAGAATCAATATGTGACTATGAACAATATAAAATCAGCCTGTGACTATGAACAATATAGAATCAATCTGTGACTATGAAGACTATATAATCAATTTATGATTATGAACAGCAAAGAATCATTATGTGACTATGAACAGTATAGAATCAATCTGTGACTATGAACAATATAGAATCAATCTGTGGCTATGAACAGTATAGAATCAATCTGTGACTATGAACAGTATAGAATCAATCTATGACTATGAACAGTATAGAATCAATCTATGACTATGAACAGTATACTATCAATCTGTGACTATGAACAGTATAGAATCTATATAAGATTATGAAGAGTATAGTATCAATCAGTGTCTAAGAACAATGTTAGTTCAATTTGTGACTTTAAACAGTATAGAATCAATCTATGACTATGAACAGTGTAGAATCATTCTGTGCCTATGAACAGTGTCAGATCAATTTGTGACTATGGACAGTGTAGAATTAATCTGTGACAATGAACAGTGTAGGCTAAGACTGTGATTTTGAACTCCAATTGCACAATTTTTGAGTATAGAGAAGTCTGTAACAATAAAGGGTGCAGTGGGTTTCTATGACTACAATTAGTACAGGAGCACTCTGTGTCTATGAACAATGGAGGAACAATGTGTGACTATGGAGCAGTCTTGACTGTGAACGATATGGGAGCAATATGTGAGTATAGAGGGATCTGCAACTATGGAGCTGTCTGTGACTATGAACAATTTTGGATTGTTTATGTGGCTATGAAGAACACAAACAGTTTGTAATTGTGATTAATATCAAACCCATTCATGTCTATGATCAATTTATGTATAATTTTATATTAAATAATATAGAATTAATCAGTTCTGAAGAATACAGGAACACTCTACAGCTATGATTCATTCAAGAATAATATGTGAATAGGATCTAATTGAAGCCATTGTTCAATTTAGAAATATGCTTGTAACTATGAGCATTTAGGGTCAACATGTGACAATAAATGTATAGGACCAATCTGTGGCATTGAGCATATGGGACAAAACTGGGATAAAGAGTAAACAGGGTCAATATGTGGCAATGAGTATATGGGACCTCTCTGTGATGATATGTATGTATGATCAATCTGTGATTATTACCAATCCAGAGCTATCTGTGAAAAAGAATATTTACAGAAGCTATTTGTGAATGGACAATATAAGGACAACCTGTAATTGAACACATAGGTATAATTTGTGCATATGAACCCTATAGGAGTGTTTTGTAACTAGGATAATACAAATGCAATGAGGAAAAATATTGCAACAACACATAATTATGATCAATTCAAGAGAACTATGTGATTGAACCACATAACATTAATGTGTGATGATGAATTCTATGAGCAAGCTGAACAGTCAAAGATTATTCCTATAATATCCATAGCTGAAGATTCTCACCTTGTTCAACTACAAATTGTAGTGTTCCTCATTGCCACAAAATGTTTGTAAATTGGTCATAGTCACAGATTGTTTATATTTGTTCAATTCCATAGAGTGCTTGTATAGGAACAAAGTGAGAGCAATCTGTGGTGATGAACTACATCGAAGCAATCCGATTGAATGATCTTTAACTATAATTGGCATGGGATCAATCTGTGATTGAGAGCAGTTCAGGCACCATGTGTGATTACATTCAACTTTGGAGCAACTATTGACAATCAGCAATACATGAGCAATTTATGGTCTTGAACAAATAAAAATGCTTCTAAATTGATCATAGTTGGATTAACCTGCAATAATGAATGTTAATATATCTGTGGCTGAAAAAAATGGGACAGAACTATAGCTATGAACAGTATACAATTAATCTGTGACTGATAGTTTCTACCTATAACGATCATTGCTTAATAAAGGATGAATCTTGGGCATGATACTGTTTTAACTATATGCCTTGTACTTTGTAAATGAAAGCCTTTAAAAAAAACAGGTATGTTTAGAAGTACATTCCTCCCCCTTCCCTCCATTACTGTTACATCTATTAATTTTCCTTTATTACATCTGCATCTTTCTTTATTTCCTTTTGTCTGTTTTATTAGAGCAGGGAAAAATCTAATGAAATTAAGATTAGCTATTGTTGGCTGGTCATCTGTTCAGGATCTCGATCTGATCAATGGCTGACCAGAAGGAAACATAGCCTAGAAATTGCTGTAAGCATTCTTAGTGGACAAATGCTTAAAGCATTTATATGATATTCCTCCAGCTGCTAGTTCAGCAGAGGCATTATCCCATTTAAAATTAACAAGTAATACATTCATCTACTTATATTTCCAACGCAAATTTATGGGCTTTTGATTATTTAATTTTCTCACTGGAACACAAATCATGTTCTCACTGAAAAATACTGATTTATTGAAATATTAATGTCAGTAATGCAGTTAAGTACTGTAATATGAAATGAACTATGAAGCTAGAAATCTGTGGCTCATAAGTCAGTATTATGATTGGCACATATGATTGTATCTGATATATAATGAAAGATAAACACATAGCAAAGACAGTTAAACTGACGATATGGCTCTTAAATAAAGCTAATGCTTTATTCAGTAAAAACAGCCCACACATAAAACTTCCAATGTTCAAATAAAGACAAACTTTCCTAAGTGATATCACTTACTCAGCAATATCATATTAACATTTTAAATTTAAATATTTTGCTGAGCATATCATCTGCAATAAATATTGGTTATAAAATGAAACCATGATTATTTGTTATATAATAAAATATTTTAGAATAACAAAGTAATGCTGCAGGTGCACTAACAGGATTAGCAGCAATGGGTTTGTAAATCTGAACAACGTCAAAGTAACAGGTTCAAAGTTCAATTTTGATAAGATAGAAGAATGATGTGTATATAATAATATATGTGAACTGGACAATCTATTTTGCCAAAATCTATCGAAAATACCAATGTGAAATGTGGAGAGTGAATTCAGGAGTGTGCAGGAACAAGTTTTGTACAATGGCCTTTTTTCAGATAGGGCCTTTGGAAACATTTTAGTACCTCACCATTTTCTCTGAAAACTGTTGATTGTATTCTGTTGATTGAAATATATTGCTATATATGATGTAAAATAAATGCTTGATTCAGTTTATTCAAATGTTAGATTATTGATACAATAATCTCATCCTGAAAGTTGCAGCATGGGTGTAATTTTGAAACACCCTTTATGTTGCTTCACATTGACATGCTTTGTGTGCCTGAACTGGCATAATTGTAGGATTTTGTTAATACTTTAGTCTCATAACTTGATCATTTGTAGTATATAATTTACAATAAAATATAGCAACATATTGTATAAAGTAATTTCAATATCTGAAAATAACGTGCTTTAGAAAATATGACTTTTTTTGCATATCATAAATGACATCATTTATTTGACAAAATATTATTCAAGCTTTTATTTTTGTCAAATGATTTGTACATTTAATTAGATGTAAATGTACTTTTCAAATCACATTTGCCTTGTATCTGTAAGTTGTTTGTCTTGTTCCTATTAAAATTCTTGTTTTGCAGATTTTGTGAATCCAAAACTGATTAATCTCCAAACCACAATAGACTTGTAATGATTACAAACATGCATTTTCTTCTGCTACATTGAATTCAATTTTAATACCTGCCAGAAACTCTTTTGGGGAGTAAACAAATAAACAGATTGATTCCCTCTAATTTAATTGCCAAGATCAAAGATAAACAGACTGATTGGAAGCTAGGTTAAAACAAGCCATGAAAAGTTATTTGTGAGGCTCACTTATATACTTATATATATATATATATATACCATGCAAAGATTTTATTACAGAAATATAGGTACATGTACATTCTGCCTATACAGAATGGAAAGATGGATTTTCCTGTACTGCAGATATTAGTTGTTGTTTTCATATCTTCACACTATCTAATTGAAGTGATAATTGGGAAAGGTGGTAATTTTATTTTCTTGTTATGAAAAGCATACAGCCTGCATCAGTAGATTTGTTCACTGCATAAGGCTCATGAATATTTGGAAGTAATGTAAAATGTATTTAAAGAACAAACATATTTATATTAAATCTCTGAGTGTCACATTTTCTTTGTAATCTTAAAATTGTGCCTATAATATCTGTTAAATGGTATCTGCAAATTGAATATTTTAATATATTACTTTTTTAAGAATAAGATGCCTGTGCAGAATTACATGAATTATGTGTATTCTCAGTATTGTATTTTCTTAAATAAACTTGAAAGATTACAAACATATTCTATTTTTATTTAGTGGCACTGTAAAGAGTTAAAAAATGTGGCAAACAATAACCCCTCCTTCCCTCAGTTTACAGCAATAGTAAATAACCAATGTGCGTTCAAAATACTGATGTTTCTTCAATAGTTTCAGTTGCATTCAAGGATTCAAAGTCGCACAATTTTTTTAAAGACTTTGAAGATGCAAGGGTCAGCATCAAAAGGATTTGGCTTAGTAGCTACCCAATGCCCATACAGAAACCTATTTATTTTTATTCCAGTTAATAAAACATTGCATAGTAAACACAAGTGGAGGGAAAAGGAATCTTATGTTTCTTGTGAGAAACCTGTGGCATTAATGGATTTCACCTAGAATTTGTAATAGGTGTACCAGTTTGGCAGCTGCATACGGTAATCTGAGGTAATGTCTTATATTGCACAACTTCTGACCCGGAAATGACTGTAGCAATTATACAACATTAAATGGAACACAGTGTCGTGAAATAGTAATCTATTAGCAAATGGACAATATGTCAAGAAGTAGTGTTAAGTCTAGTATTAACTTTTAGGGTATATAATAAACCTTTAAACTAGAGGTTTTCAAACCTCAAGGGGGGGGAGGGGGGCACGATGAGGTTAGCGTGGGAGAGGCATAAGGGCACATGGGTTTTGTCCCTCAAATCCCAAGATTACCAGTTCATAGTACCAAAGCATTATTGACCAATGAGCTAGCGTCACATCAGCATCCCTCCCACACGCTATATAATTGACATGAGCGTGCCGCTTGGTGTTCAATAATTCTGAATGAATGAACATTTTAGTTGAGGCTAAAGAAAAATAGGAAACGTGATCCTTCCTACTTGGATTTGAGATTCACATTTACTGGTTCTTGACTGCAATATGTTGTTTCTTAGAAAGAGGGGGGACTTGCAACTGTATTGTTCTGGTTAGTACTTTTTCAATGCACTGAAGAGATTCCCAAACGTTTGGTGCTGTGCCCATCTTCCCTTTGGCGATTCCTGTCTGAAGGAAGGGGGAGAAGGCAGCAAAAAAGTTTGGGAACCTTTGCGTTACACTATATACTGGAATACCACACCAATCAAACACTTCAGTGCATTAAAAAAGTACTAATTAAAACAATGGTGTTGTAAGTTCTACAGTCTATGTATTCTACATCAATTAACACTTGAGTTTTGCAGTATATCATTCCTTGGACAAGTGTTACAAAATAATAGGCATTACTGTCTGGCCAGTTCCAAATGAAAATTCAGGACTGAAAGGATTAAAGTGAAATTCTTGTTCCCCTTCCCTGCACTTTGTTTAGCAGAGGTTTTGTTATTTACACTGAAGAATTTTCTAGTAATGTTTTGGAGGTATTCTTTGTTGTGATGAGAATAACATTATTGAAGTGGGCAAAATACATGTATTTTTATTTTTCAACAGCAATGAATTTTAAATGCTTGTATTGGCAGTAGAAGTCAAAGCTAGTTTGATGTCATGAATTAAACATTAGGGTTTTGTGTATTGCCTGGCACATGATGATAGATTTTTTTACAGTTACATTCCCACACACGCCAGCAACAACAACAATGTGTATTTATATAGCACCTTTAACATAGTGAAACATCCCAAGGCGCTTCACAAGAGTGTTATCAAACAAAATTTGACACCGAGCCACATAAGGAGATATTAGGGCAGATGACCAAAAGCTTGGTCAAAGAGGAAGCTTTTAAGGAGCGTCTTAAAGGAGGTAAGAGAGGTAGAAAGGAGGAGAGGTTTAGGGAAAGAATTCCAGAGCTTAGGGCACGGCCACCAATGGTTGAACAATTAAAATCAGGGATGCTCAAGAGGCCAGAATTGGAGGAGTGCAGATATCTCGGAGGGTCATAGAGCTGGAGGAGATTACAGAGATAGGGAGGGGTGAGGCCATGGAGGGATTTGAAAACAATGATGAGAATTTTAAAATCGAAGCATTGCTTAACCGGGAGCCAATGTAGGTCAGCTAGCACCGAGGTGATGGGTGAATGGGACTTGGTGCGTGCTAGGACATGGGCAGCAGAGTTTTGGATGAGTTTTGGGTGATATTACAGTAGTGGAAATAGGCGGTCTTAGTGATGGCGCGGATATGTGGTCAGAGGCTCATCTCGGGGTCAAATATAACACCAAGGTTGCAAATAGTCTGGTTTGGCCTCAGACAGTTGCCAGGGCGAGGGATGGCATCAGTGGTTAAGGAACAGAGTTAGTGATGGGGACCGAAGACAATGGCTTCGGTCTTCCCAATATTTAGTTGGAGGAAATTTCTGCTCATCCGGACAAGCAGTCTGACAAATTAGAGACACACATACACACCACAATAATTTTTGGCAACATTTTATATGAAACACATTTATTTGTTGAGATGTTAAAACTGAAAGTTTTTTCAAAGAAAGAAAGACTTGCATTTATATTGGCCCAGAAATTCGGCTCTCCCCGGGTGAGTACGCACGGGGTACTCACCCGTAGGCCGAATGGAATTGCCGGTTTCCTGCATGCACTGCGCATGCGCGGGAAACCGGCACTTCCGATCCTCTGAACGAAGAGGTTCAGAGGTTGAACGCGCGCGCAGGGGAGGCTGCGCATGCGCTTTGAACTTAGTTTTTTTTTACAGGTTTACCTGGGAGGGTAAGCCTGCAGGATTTACACCTTTAAAAAGCAGGCGTAAGGCCTGCTTTTTGCAAGGTAAGTGGTCAATTAATTAAAAATAAAACATTTTTTCCACAGGTTTATTATTTTTAAATACTTTAAAGCAAGGTAAGTTTATTTTTAGCCCTGTTATAATATAATATTATTTGTTTCAAAAATTTAAATTATTGTTTAAAATAGTTATTTAATGTAATTTATAGTTTATTTAAAAAGTGCGATTTAAAAAAAACATTATTTGAAGGTTTACTGCTATTTTGGGCCCGTAGTATTTATAAGTTTTGACAGGTCTACCTGTCAATCTTATGAATGGGCTTTTCCCTCCTCCGATTGGCTGCCCATGGCTCACGTGATCCCAGGGGACGCATCGCACTAACTACGCCCCTGGGACACGCAAGCACAGTGCGCCGGCAGCTGGGCCAGGCCCCGGAGCGGAATTCCACGGGGCCCTACAGCTCAACTGCCGGCGCGCAAGGTAAGTGCAGGTTGGTGGCTTACACCCGCAGGAAGCCCCTGACCCAGAATTTCTGGGCCATAGTGCCTTTCACGACCACCAGATGTTCCAAAGTGCTTTACAGCCAATGAAGTACTTTTTTTTAATGTGTAGTCACTGATGTAATGTAGGAAATGCAGCAGCCAATCTGTGCACAGCAAGCTCCCACATACAGCAATGTGATAATGACCAGATCACCTGTTTTAGTGATATTGATTGAGGGATAAATATTAGCCAGGACACCAGGGATAACTCCCCTGCTCTTCTTTGAAATAGTGCCATGGGATCTTTTACGTCCATCTGAGAGAGTAGATGGGGCCTGAGTTTAACATCTCATCTGAAAGACAGCACCTCCAATAGTACAGCACTCCCTCAGTACTGCACTGAAGTGTTAGCCTAGATTTTTGTGCTCAAGTCTCTTGAACCCACCATCTTTTAGTTTGATTTAAGGTGATATTTCTTTCCATTCAGCTGATAACCTACTCTATAATAACGTCATTGTAGAAATCAGATAAGAACAAATCTCTATTAAAATATGTACAAGTGATGTATTCTACTTTCTTCTGTGTTTGGAAATTTTCATTTGGAATACAGTGAATATGTGTACAATATTTTCAGGAACTTCTTGTAATATTTAAGTACCGAGTGAATATAGTAGAATCGTGGGGTAATGCAGCTTTAAAATGTTTTTAGGAACTTTCAGGAAGTTGGTGGTTCCACAGAGGAGCAGTCCAGCTGACTTTGCAATAAATGACATACTTCACTGAGGTCTGTGCACCGAAACCTAATACCATAAAAAAAACGTTGCAACACTCAGATGTTTGGTAATTGTTTTAATTGCCTCACTTAAACTATAAGTCTTAAATCTGATAAAACGACATGTCCTTCTTGTTTCTAAAAACGAATGCAGAGAAATGTCCTGAATAGACATTTTGCAACAGTCTGTTTAAATGTCTGCTCTTATGTGTGCGGGAGAAGGAGGGTTGAGGAGATCTTTATTTCCCCTCCATTTGCTCCATGTACGCAATGTTACTCTGATTACAAAAGTCAATTTGTTACTAATAACCTGAAAAGACTGTTTTTAGTTTCTGTAGCTTTGTGTAGTTTCGTTCACTATATTGTACACAGGGATTGTATTATTTTAATTAAATTGAAAGTGCTGGAGGAACAATAGCATTACGCTTTGTAAACTGTTATGACGCCAATGAAGATATGTAATTAAACATTGCGTAAATTTTAATAGTTCATTTTGTACAAGTCTCTGTGAAAACAATCCAAATGGGGCACACCGCAAACTATGCACTAGAAATGTTAGATTGGGAATATATCTTTCCGGTAAATCACACGAGGGACAAGTTTATTTTTTACACAGTACAGGTTGTTGCCCAGTCCTAAGTCAGAAGGTCGGTCTCTGATAAGCGTTCTCTTCCAATGAAACTTTTTTTCATTTCCTGTATCTGTGCCCTGTATCTGCTACTGATTCTGTCCCGGGAAAATTGCATTCCTTCCCCCGGCACAAGTTTACAAATCATATCATCTGATAATCGGATTCTAAAAATTGTTGGCCATTATAAACTCCACACCAGCCATTATAATGCCTGGAATCTTTGCATTAGTTACTTGGATTTGGGTTTATTTTAATTTAACAAAAATAAATATTAAACTAAGCATCTATTTATCTCATTATATACAGTCCATGAAGGATGGTTGGTGTGTTTATATTCAGTTTCTGTGATAAATTGTGAACTTCGCCTTAAATGAAGGTGGATTAAATGTCGATTGAACGTGGGCTCCATTCGTGAAAACAGTTACATAGTAATATTTTGCTCAAATCGATAGGGTAACACCATGTTGTAACTCTGAAGATTGGAAATGTGTATTATATGTCAAAGTCCTCGTTTCTTAAACGTCAGATATTGCCGAAGGCCAGGTTGAGTATACTATGCTTTAATAATAAAAGTAACCTAATGCCGTGGGGAGGAGGGGTTACTAGCCTAAACCAAATAAAGTCCTTCACTGATTCTAAAGATGTATTAGTGATATAGACTTACATGTTAATCGTCACCCCTGACCGCTACAATTGTTAATAAACTTTGTTTCGGTTGCATATTAATTTTACTCAGCCCCTATAGTTAATAGGAATATGTGGCAACTAATGAATAGGCTTTTCGAGTCTATTGTGTTTCTCGTTTTTTTAACTATAAGAGCTATTGATATTCCAAACTATTCCTGTTGACAGATAGGGTGGCAAATTCCCAGCCACAGACCACTCTAACGACGCCTCAAACGTTTTGTTATTCACTGACCAACATGCTCAGTGCCGGTGTCATGTAAAAAGATCTGATCCACGTTATGTTCCCTTTGCATTATTGATAGGTTGCTTACCATTTTAATGTGATGGGAGATAATGTCAAGGAAGATAACTTTACCGAGAACTGTGATCCTTGGCTGCTAAAATAAAACGGGCCTGGGGGACAAGGGACAGGGTGGGGGAGGAATAAGGCAAGCGTGTGGATAACGAATGTTTTCAGTAATAGGCAACACCCATACACAGGAAAACCGAGTATAAACAATCAGGATTTGATCGATAATAGTCTGTGCCGAGACCCCAGCTCCGACTGCTGTTGTTGTTGCGCTCTCTTCTGTCTAGATTTCAAACTGTAAAAAATTACACAGACAGCTACAAATACATTTTGAGGTTTAAATGGAATACATCTTACTGTATCGAGTTCCCCGTTGCCGTTCATTCGTCGTTTGCGGTTGTGTCACTTTCATTCCCAAAACAAAACCGTATTGATTTACATCATACCTTGCAGTCTGAGGCTGAATGCTGTGAGAAAGGTTTACTGTAGCTTACTCTGAATATCTGCTTTAAATTCTTTCCTTTTCGAAAGTTAAAGCAAAAAAATATATAACACAGAGAAAATATTTATTGTTTAAAACAGTCATAATCCAAGTTTACCCATCGTAAATAATTCTCTTTCGTTCATCCTTTCAAAAGGAATCGCCAGGACTAGTCTCAGATTCAGCCAGTACCTGTGTATTTTTAGGTGCTCTCCTATTTATCTGCTACTCCCCTGGTCATGTAATGACTGCCAGCGGATTTATTTTCTAAAATCAGATTCCGCCAGCACTTAATATGTTAACCCAATATATTGGAGCTAATGCCTTCTCGTGTTTGGTGGGCATCCTCGATCTCAGCAGTAATTGTGTGTGTGTTTGGATAAAGTATGTAATCTTCTTCTGTTGCAATGCTATTGAAATACAGTGGATTTTCAATTAAAAGCTTTCTTGAGCTCAACAGTCAATTTCCCTAATGAAGACATGTCAAAAGTGAGTTACATTCATTTCCCACCTTTAGTAGTAAAATTCCAGCCTAATCAGCCTGTGGTGTATGATGCTAAATATTTGCATGTGCTACGATTAAATACAATACCACAATCAGGAAAAAAAACAGCACAAACGGCAACCAACAGCTGGACATTTTCGGGTGTTACAAAAAATAAATTATTTCTGGCCCAGTCATCATAGGCCGCGAGAATGAGTGGATTCTGTTCAAATGCTATATTGTTTATTTAAAGTAACACTGCCCAATCTGACATTTTAAACTTGTGGCGGATTTCTGGTCTAGATTCTTAAAACAATAAATAAAGTATAGCTCACAAAAATGGTATTCGTTTCCTACACATTTTATAACACAAAATAAGATGCAATAAAACCAGAAAACGCTGGAAATACTCAGCAGGTCGGGTAGCATCTGTGGAGAGAGAAACAGAGTTAACGTTTCAGGCCGATGACCTTTCAAAGGTTAACGACCTGAAATGTCGACTCTTTCCCCACAGATGCTGCCTGGCCTGCTGAGTATTTCCAGCATTGTCTGGTTTTATTTCAGATTTCCAGCATCCGCTGTATTTTGCTTTTGTTAAATAAGGTGCAGGCGCAAGCTGTTTTTTGCAGTTATTCCGTTCATGTATTATTAATAATTTTTAAATGTAACAACGTTTTACTGATGGCCCAATTTACAAATCTCCAACTTCATCGAGATCGCCGATTAATTGAGTATGAATGCATGCAATTGGTCTAAAATCGTTAAGGAGGTGTCTGGGAAGCGGCACCTCGCCTCGAAGGAGTTAACTTGTTTAAAAAAAGAACAAGAATAACAACAGTGCAGGCAAGAGTCCTGGATATGAGAAACTGGCAAAGCACGAGAATGAAATTGGCAAAAGGTGATAAGGTTGCAGAAAGTACGAGTATGAAGTAGACGCACACAGATAGTCTCTCTCCCCTCCCTCCCTCTCTCACATACTCGCACTTGGATCTGGTTTAGATTGCTATTTTTCCACTGAGCTCGTGTTTCGTTCTTTTTTGTGTTGGCAGCCCGCTGCTGTGAAGGGATTAAATTGTATAATTTGGAAAACAGGCATCTGCTCCAGAGCTGAGTCAGTGGCTGATTGCAGCGCCGCGCTGTTCACAACACAACTTTATCCCGATTAAAAGCAATGAAAATGCCTCCTGGCAGCTGATGCCCCCGAGCCCCTACCTACAGCTCCTATGTTATGCAGTAATACAGGACAACACCGCGAACCCCCCTTATTTATTCTGGTTTTTTTCCTTGATGATTGTTTTTCGAAATATTCCTGTGAAATTTGGGGAATGAATCTCACAGTTGAAGACTTTCTTCTTTTCGCTCCAGGTGAGGTGGGAGTTTTTTCTGCTAATTAAAACGTGTCAGATACTTGTACTAATTAACTTAGAAAAATGTCCGCACCATTACTGCAGCAAAAAAATGATCCCGACTTAATCGGTTTTAATGCTTCCGATCAAACGCTGTTCGATGAATTTACGTTCCTTGAGCTCTTATTTTGGCCGCCGGTGAGGTGATAGCTTTTAGACATTAAACTATCCAGATTTTCATTGATTTATACGACTCCTCCTACTTTTCTCAAGTTCAGGAAGTGCAGTCTCTCTAAACATCTTGACCACGATATAAAAGGCGCTGTGCAAATGTGATCGGATCTATTCAGCAACGGAACTATCAATTTTATTTAATGTGGGACAGGAGATTAACAACTGCAAGAGTAAATCATCAGCTGAACTGCAATTGATGGCAATTGACTGGGTGTAAGAAACCGGGTAAAACGACATCTTTTCATTCCATATTACCAGTTAGTTGCTATTTTGTAATATTGTTTTGTACAAAAAATACTAATCTGATCAGTATCCAAATGCTAGTGTAAGATCAGCCGCCAAATACCGCGTGCTGCATCGACATAAAAGTTTGGTATAATACAATATTGTCTGGTAGACATACATATTTCAGTAGATATTTATACGTGCTCAGTAATTTGCAACGTTTTAACATGCACAGATCATCCCATAATAATCATTTTAAGATTCGTTTAAAATAGTTCCATAGCATCCAGGTTCAGATTTTCTTTCCTAGTTTTATTTTAATGCACACTTTGCCAACACACTGAGTTTGCTGACACCTAGGACATTAACATAAGCAGTCAATCAGATCCATTACTCAGAAAGTAAAGCACCCGCAGCCATGTAACTAACATTGGAACTTCTCTATTACTCATTAATACAATATTAGAACGCTCACGGAAACTAGAATTCAATTTATTTTTTTAGAAGATACAATCTATCTAAAACACTTTAGGATACACTGCATAGCTCAAAGCCTGGTTTAAAGGTGATCAATGATCTAATACTGCCACAGGAGTGTCTTCATTTAACCTGGCCACTAATCCGTAAGAAAAATACATAGTTAAGCTTTCTACTATAATTTAACATGAATACACTTAAATCGGCTATGATGTTACCGATATGAAAAACCGCCCTTTTACGTTTTAGCCTATTCCTTTTATAACCTAATTGTTAAAGCTTTAAGTCAAAAAATAAATGAAGACCTTAAAATTAAAAGGTAAGAAATAAAAACCCAGCAGATTTCAGATGATTCGGTTTACAGTTTTACAAAGAAAACGTGTACTGAGGACCTCACTGACATAGAAATCTGAGGAAACATCCCAACAACTTAAAACTTTTTATAAAGATTCCAGCTTTTATTTGTCTCAATGTCAATAATTTCAATCAAAACAAAAAAAGATAATGCATTTCAAATAAAAGTTATCTTTGCATTACCTTTCATGTGGTGACGAAAGGGTTGTACTTTGTTTAAATAAATAAATCAGCTGAAAGTATAAAGGATCCCAATGTGATCCGTCGCATCCCAAAACGAACAGTGTGGAGTAGGAGGCGACTTATCGTGCGGGGATCTTTAAAGGTGCAAAACTACAAACATATATTCAAATATAATAGTATCTAAAGGTATTTACGAAGCTTCTTATTGGGACATTTTTCCAGCCCTGACAGAATGACTGCTGTGGTATATACAGCACACAGCAAAAGCCAACGACCATTTTAGAGACTACTTCCAGTCACTTTGTAGCTTTTGCTAAAATTCACAGCTAATTGGGATAGGGACGTGAATGGTTCGGGCAAAGAAAAAAATGATAAATATATGCTAAATTGGATTATAAATCGTTTCGATAAAAGGCAATAACTATCCATATAGACAATAAACAGAATTTCGATATAGACCGCGCTGGCTGACGTTCCCCTTAACACCTCGCGGCTTTTATAAAATAAGATCACAAAGTCAGTAAATGTAGAACATACTGGAATGAATGTAATACGACAACACATGTGCAACAAACCATTTCCCAGTTCTTACAATATACACCAACGATCCAGACAGAAGTATATTGACTTCTGTTGTTTTACGTATTTCACGTTTCCCAATATTGTGCTTTCTGACTGCCATGTAATATTACTCTGTGAATCTCGTTGGTATGTGATTTGTGCTCTGGTGTGTTACTGTGTTCGTAAGGAATTGGATACGGACATTAGAGGTAAACATTAAACGGTAAATCTCTTCTGAAACATGGCTCCAGCGAAGTTTCCAATTAGGAAAGTACCAAGTTTTTGTTCTTTCCATTTGCATTTGGCTCGGGCCATCTAAAGTGGTTTTGACCAGTGTGGCGCTGTTGTGCTTTTATAGTTTGTAAAAATAGACGATGCGGCTCCTCCAATATCCTCAGAACTTCACAACAATTTCATTAGCATAGCAGCATAACAGTAGAAACTGTGTAAAAGCAAAACTGGGGGTGGTAGGGGAGGGGAGCTTTCCTGGTATCAGTTGCTGCTTAGTTGAATTAGTGGCTTTTGTCATTCTTGTTTCCCTAATATCCATTACTCTTAACTTTGCAATGAGTGCATTTCAATCCATTTGTTATTTCTTTTAATTGTCCCTACCACAATATCCTAAATTGTTTGCCGGAGAAGCTCCTATTTTAACACATCTGTTGGCCCTGAGAGTTGTAGAGCTGTGTGTTCTTTTGTTGATAGCCTCCAGGATCTCAGAGTATTTCGCATATTGAGTTAAGGAAGCTGATAAAATCTGATCTTATGATTCCTTTTGAGTCGTGTGTTTTTAAGTACCTAAAGCTATATTATTGCTGTATATGATGGACCGTGGTATTATACATAACATTTAGAAACGGTGCTGTCCACAAATTGGTAACACCCTTTGCAGAGCTGGGTATTTGGAGATTTGGATAGGACGAGTCTCAATATAGACAAACACTTCCACCAGTTTCCCATGTACTAGTTCTCTGTTTGGGTTATCCATATGCCTCTTTCTGACATTCCTTGTGCAGTCTCTGATCTCTCGGCGTGTGCACCAATTGCGCTATATAAGCAACCAAAAAGTTTCTCTTTTATTCACAATTACAACATTTAGTCACCTGTCTTCATTCTTCAAGAATTCAGCTTATTTACTATTGACATATCTGCGACCTTTTAACGTGCGTATATTAAAATCTTGTTTTGTACCAGGCAATATTTGGGCCCCTTTGCTATAGTTATTTATCAAACATGGACACGGCAAGTGAGGTGCAATAAAATGCCGCACGCAGATCCAGATATACGATAACAGGACAGCGAAATGAAAATGGTCTGTCCCGCTAGAGTTAATCGACCTAGAGTGTTGCTATTCTCCTTTCCAGTGCCGCTAATTTATTCTTGGTCTGATTTTGAAGTGTCTTTATTCTCCACGTGTGCTAGGCCTGCTATTCTTATTTCTATAAAGGTTATTTCTGCTTCAAAGCACGTAAGTTGTATCATAGGGCACAGGTTAATCATACTGATAAAACTCATTTAATTGGAGCGGAGTTATTTCAACCTTCTTTCTATCTATTTATCTATCTATCACTCTACCTACCTAGCAATCCCTGATTTACTGCAATGTAACTTTCTTTGAATAATGATCACTGTTATATGTTGGTTAATATGTGTTGTCCCTGGAGCTAGTCTGTCTCTTTGTTGATATTAAATTATGTTTTCTTACCTTCTGTTGCATAGTTCCCTGTATATCTATGAATTCTTCATACTCTGGTTCATCACTGGTTGTTCTCTGGCCCTATGACAGTTGTAGCCGGATTTGTTTTTCTGCGCCAGCTATGCAAAATTATTCTACTTAATACTTTCTCACTGTCATTCTTGCTGATGCAACTCTGGTTTATTCTTATCGAGATTCCTTGCTCTTGCTGGTTCAGCTCAAAATCACTAACCTGATTGCTCCCTCTGTTCTCCTGCTTAATACCTTGATGATTATTCTCTCTCTCTCTCTCCCTCCCCTCTCTCGATAGTTGTGATTTTTATGCTTTGTTTCCCTTTTCCATAACCTTCTGAATTATTCTTATTTGTCCATCTGTCTTCTTGACTTAGTCCCGAATTGCCCTTTAATGTGTCCTGTTTAAATTATATTTATTTTAATCCTAGACTATCTTCGCTGGTCTCCATGTTATTCTGGCCGTTTAATGCGGATACTTCCAACGTGTGTTCTTTATTTCTCTCTCTTGCTCTGCTCAGTGATGTTGGATTTTCACTCCCATTGCTTGTTTTTTTTAAATTTTCTGCTTTGGGTTACTTCTCCCTGTTTTCCCCCTTGGAGCAGGGTTTCTCTCTTCCTGCTGCGTGTTATTTTCTCCCTGGTTCTACTGAGATGTGTCAATCATTCTCTCTTTGCTATTGGCTGCGGAGTTTGCGTCAAAAAGTTACCAGAGAGGCGCTTTCTCAGCAAGTCTCAGAGAAAGGAGAGAGAGAGAGAGAGAGACCAGCACAACTCAGCAATCTCAACCATTTTCCACTCCCAAACAACACATACCTGCTTTAAACAGGTTCATTCATCTTCTTCTTAAAATCGAAATACTTTGTCTTATCTGGCTGATGTTGGAGCAATTTTATGCGAAAAGATTTTCCGAATCGATAATCTCAAGACTTCTAACCTATTTCTTTTATATTTGTTTTCAGGGACAAAGGCCGTCAGGAACGTGGAAGCCTGATTTTTTGGTGTTTCACTTCGACCTGGGCACAGTAAAACAGGTAAAAAAAATACAAATTAGTCTTCTTCGTTGATCGTGAATGGGGGTTATTGTTTTTATACCGAATTGGGGATTTGATTTCGAGCACAGCTTAAGACCTTTTATAGAAGACAAAACCTGCGAACATACCCACCCTGGGTGAAAACCGTTTGATATTGTTATTCGTGCATGCGAACAGTTTTCGTTTATTCGGATTGCTGATAATGGTTCTGCTTGGTCCAAAAGTGGTTGTAGCTAGTCCCGAATCTTGGTGTTTTTTTTATATACACTTTGAGTTTTGTGGGGGGGGGGGGGGGGAGAGAACTCGCAGCTTGAAATATGCAAGTTCGGTTAAGATCTCGCTCTGTGTTTTGCATTTCGTGTTGTCTGATGGTTTAATAGTCTCAAATAAATGTGTTGCAATTGTCAGTTTCCCCATTCGTGTGTGAATTGAGCCGAAACTCTGTTTTCTCTTGTGTGTGTTGGGCTTGCTGCTGAATCCCAGTGAATTTCCCCCGTCCCAATGAATGTTCAAACATAGGGATAATTGAGGAGGCGTGGATTTCTCTCGATTTTTTTCCCCTCTTGATATCGTTGATCTGCCCCTGCAATCACCTCCTCATTTGCGAAGTGCTGGGCTGCAGATGTTTATTGTCAATGATTTATCAGTTCAAATAAACTGGAATGAAATCGATCGCTTCCCAATTATTGACGAACAGCTTTTCTAGCAGAGGGTCGGATCAATAGTCAACCGAGAAGAGACTTCTCTAGACAAAACCTGGACTGGTTTCCGCTCAAATTCTAGACTTGAATATAAAACAGTCGGAATATGTTCACTGCGAATCGGTACATTCAAAATGTGTTCAAATTTAGGATAGTAAAGAAAAAAGGGCCTTAAGATTAGAGTTTCTAACAAACTTTCCAGCCAAATAATAATATAGTTCAGTAAATGTGCAAAATACAACGAACTATTTCATGGTTCGCCTTAGCTACGGAGGCGCTTGAACACTAATAAAAGTTTAATCGACCTTGTCCTTTCTTTAAAATGATCACTTGTACATTTACAATAAAGTATTTGCGATTAAAGATCCCGCAGTTTCCCTATATAAAGAAATTAGTTTTTAATTAGTACGGGATATTTTCTTGAATTATAAAGAAGGCTTTGAAACAAAAAAATCGAGCTTTGGCTGCTAAAGTTTAAACATTTACTGAACAAGCGGTCAGCGTGGCTATTAGTGTGATTCTTCCTTTACGTACGAGTACAACATTTAAATGTTTGAACTTAAAACCAATATTTTTATAATTAACATTTAATTTCCTCTTAATGTTAGACTCAGTTGAGATAATTGATGTTATAACATTTTTAACACTTTTTAGTATTTATCTGGCTTACTGATGAAGTTCAAACGGTTGGATCAGTTATATCACTTTATTCTTAGAACAAATATACATAACGATTTAAATGTCATATTCCACACCTTCATCGCAGAGTCTTGTTAAACTGGTTATGCACAGAGTTCTCAAGTGGGAAAGTCTGTCGCTCTGCAGTTTCGGTTTACATGTACATATTAAACTGCAGACATGTAGGACACCGTTCACTCCATTTGCGCGGCTGCTGTGATTTACGGAGTCACTCACACCTCGTCAGCCTGTCCTGGATGTGAAAGTCAAACTCCATCAAACTGCATTCCCTGAACAAGTTTCTAAACTTGCGGGCAAGTACAAAGCAAAGATAGCGTACATTTAACGCTCGTTTTAAATAAGAACAATTAACATCAAATATAATATATAAAAGTATTCATTATTTTGCATTGTATATAAACTAGGCGGTGGTGGGGAAAGAATTCGATGCAATGTAAAATAAATAACTTACCAGCCGTCCTGTTAATATGTTACTTTTTAATTTTTGTAGAGCAGCAGCCTTTACACGCTGCAGATCAAACCCAATGTGTCAAATACTGTATCAAATATTAAAGTGTGTGTTAGTTGTTTAGAGAAGTCCCACGAGTCTCAAAGTTGTAGGGCCGAGCCCTATAAGAGGTTAATGATGTTTTTTTTTAATAAACACAGTTCGACTCTATAGCTTTGTTTCATTTCCATCAAGCAGAAAATTAATCAGAACAAATGCTGCAGGGATGGGGGGAGAAAGCGTTCTTCGCCATCCCAGTTTTTGCAGCGTCCTGTAATTAAGGAACGTGTGCCACCCGGATTATCTCGTTAATTTATCAAGAAAACATTTATTATAATTAATTCTCGGCCGCATGCTCGGCGGGGTAATTACGATCGACCGAATGCCGAGCAACTGGTAGATAGGATTCTTTCAAAAAGTGACAGATTGTGCTGGGAAGCCGACAGACTCGAACCGCTCTCTATATAACTGGCCGCACTTTCCTATCAGCCGCGAGGAGAAGCAATTTCCCTCTCGCTTCAGCCTTGCAGGTAGGGGCAGTGGGATCGGGCGGAGAAGGGAGGCTGCAACTTGCAATCAATTTTGTTCGACTGGCTGTTGGAGTAGATTTTTTTGTAGGTAAGAGCTTGTACTTGAAATTGAAGAAGAAGATTCTTCTACCCGTTTTATTTTTGCTTAATAGTAGCAATCGGAGAATAGCTCCATAAATGATTAAGTATTGGGTCAAGATATCGGGCTGAAGTCTTGGACTGCGGCAAGGGTAATGTTGCTGAGACTGCAGCGCTGGGAACGCGTTTTTTACACACTGGTTGCAGCACGATGCAGCTTTTAATGCGGGGTTGATCCAGTAAAAGATTGTTTTTTCACTCTTCTTGGTATATTTAACAGGTCAGTGTTAACTGAATAGACTGCCTTGTTTTGATCAAAGTTTGTCATCGCAACCCCCACCTCCGCCATTTTGAAGGTGTGCTCACCCTTGTTAAACATCGTCTTGTAAAGTGAGATGTAAAACACAAATGAGGCACCGCTACTTTATTTTAAAGTCAAGTAAAATATTTTCAACATCGTTGGGATGCGGGGGTTTTATCTGGTATTTCTTGGGCACGTAATCAGGTGACAATACGTGACTTCCGCGCTAAACAATGTTAGACCAGAGACAAAGTGCAAAGTTGTACAATCAACAAGGGAATCTGGCTCCTGTATGTGTAATCTGGGCACTAAGCTCTTCATTAAATAATGGTGGATTTTACGTTCAGGTGCAATACAATTGGGCGCAAATAGTTTTGCTTTCCCGGTGTTTTTCTGATTGAGAATTGATTACTTGTTTGTTTTGCCTCATTCGTTCTGGACACACGTAGAGTCAACAGGCACAACGCTACCTTTGCTGTACCCCGAAATCTAGATACCCAGCTCGCCCATTCGGTAAAAATACGTGTTGCATCTTATAAAATAGTGTCTCCCTGCTCAAAATTCTAACATATCCTAGTTTAGAAACAGTCTCAACTTTCGTTTGTAAAACACATAAAATAAAACTGAAAACTTCCCCAGCGTCCGGTTGCAAATCGTGCACAGGAACCATTTTTTTACACCATGCCTTTGTTTTTTTCTCTCTATAAAGTCTTTGTTGTCAATAGTTTGCCGATTTTTTTCTCCCGGGCCAGCAAGTCCATTGTCTCTGCAAATGGTCCCAATCAAGTTTTGTTTGAGCCAATTAGCGTGATAACAGATTGGTGCTAACGAATGGGATCTATGCAAATTGCAATGCTAACAATGCGATGTGTGCATTTGAAGCATTTGTTTTTTTGTTGTATGGAAGGCGTGCTATAAGAATGGGTGTAGCACGTTTTTGGGACATATTTATCTGGTCAGCATCCCTTGGTCCAAGAGGCAGCTGGGGGTCCCCGGATGCTTTAAAGAGACAGGCTGGGATCTATTGAGGGATCAGATACTTTCCAGTGATCAGAGATACAACAGCTCCTCTGGATCCCTCCTCTCACCACGTTCTTTTACTCTGTGAATAGGTTTAAACCGAGGCCTTTCTGCAAAGTCATTCGAGGACCCAAGGAAACGGACTCCGCGTTTTTTTTTAATTTATCGCAAATTTGCTATTCAAACCAACTTTAGCATGATGTCGTATCTCAAGCAACCTCCATACACAGTGAATGGGCTGAGCCTCACTACATCGGGCATGGATCTGCTTCACCCTTCAGTCGGCTACCCCTGTAAGTATTGCTTTATCTTATACTTTCAGTCGCTGAAAGCAGACTTCAGGATCTGACAAAGAGTTCATCTTGACATTTAGTGTCAAAGAAAATCTGACGACTCTTTGGAAGGTATTTCAGTGCGTTCATTATTTAAATGAAATTATCGGTAAAATCCTGGGCAGCAGAAACGATCTCACGTTCCATCCTCTTTCTTAAAAAATGTTTCGTCGCGACATAAAACTTTGTCCGAGATAATTCTGCCAGTGTGAAACTTTTCCGCGTTTTAACAGCGACTGACCGAATCCTTCGATGTTACTGGCAGGGGCACACATGAAAGTGAGAATAGCTTTAGTTTTGGAAAGGAAATGAAATATAAGGCGTTACGCCTTGGACTGTAACTTTGTATTTTTCCTTGTGTTTACACTGAAGTTCCGATTTGTTGAAGGGCCGTCTTGTTTTATGTTTAAAGCTACTCCGCGGAAGCAGCGGCGCGAGAGAACCACATTTACCCGAGCCCAGCTGGATGTCCTGGAGGCGCTTTTCGCTAAGACTCGCTATCCGGATATCTTCATGAGGGAAGAGGTGGCTCTCAAAATCAACCTGCCCGAATCCAGAGTCCAGGTGAGCAGCAGGCAGCAAAACATTTATTTCCCAGAAACATGACCGAAGCTCCAGATCGTGAGAACGCGCGAATCCCGCTAGCTGAGGAGGGAGGGGGGTCAACATGGGATGAGGTAGAGAATGTTTAAGAGGGTCGGAGGCTGTGCCGGGAAACGAGTTCATAGCCCACAGCGAGCCGGCTGCTGGGAACCTGCTCTGTGCTTTTCTGAAAGGGATTGATGGTGAAAGGCCGTAAACTCATTGAGATTATTTTAAAAGACAAAGACTGTGTTGTAGGATTTCAGCCTGTAAAATTAAACATGTTACTTCAGTGTAAAGTTTTACAAGAACAAAATATATGTTTTTCCTCCTGTGACTTTACGTAAGAAAGGGGAAACTGAAGAAAGAGACCGTACAAGATCCACCAAAAAGTTCATTGTAGATTTTCCTTATGAAGAATAATATTGGGAACAAAAACTGTTTATCAAACAGAATGGAAGCAGTTATTCCAACTGCAGTTATTGTGTAAACACAAACAAGCCTATTTATTATATGAAATCATATTTCATCATGTATTTCACGGTTTTGTTGCGACCATTCTAAAGTATGCAGGCACTTTTAAAACGCATTAATTTTGCGTTGGTTTCAAGTTAGAATGTTTGTATTTTTTGTTGCGGTTTAATTAATTTTCTTGTTTTTTAAGGTTTGGTTCAAAAATCGTCGAGCAAAATGCCGCCAACAACAGCAGCAGCAGCAGAATGGAGGGCAGCATAAAGTTCGACCGACGAAGAAGAAGAGCTCCCCTTCCCGGGAGCCGAGCTCGGAGAGCGGGGCGAGCGGCCAGTTCACGCCGCCCTCCAGCACCTCGGTGACGGCCATATCGAGCAGCAGCGCCCCGGTGTCGATATGGAGCCCCGCGTCCATCTCTCCGATCGCCCCCGATTGCCTCTCCACCTCCTCGTCGTGCATGCAGCGTTCCTACCCCATGACTTACACCCAGGCCTCGGGTTACACGCAGGGTTACGCCGGATCCACGTCCTACTTCGGGGGAATGGACTGCGGCTCGTACCTGTCCCCGATGCATCACCAACTCCCCGCCCCAGGGACGGCGCTCAGTCCCATGGGCACCAACGCGGTCACCGCCGGCCACCTCAACCAGTCTCCGGCCTCCCTCTCTGCCCAGGGCTACCCAACCGGCGGATTAGGCTTTAACTCCACCGATTGCTTGGATTATAAAGACCAGACAGCTTCCTGGAAACTCAACTTCAACGCTGACTGCTTGGATTACAAAGATCAAACGTCTTCGTGGAAGTTCCAAGTTTTGTGAAGTACTGGGACTCTCTTTGAAACTGGACAAATCATTCCAATGTTAAACCTTTGGAATGGAGAGCACAGAACTTGTCATCATTCCAGTTCTTGTAGCCAACCCTCTGGTTAAACCCTTTGGAATGGACAGGACAATACTTGTGATCATTCCAATTTTAGCCATCTTTTAGGTTGGCATTTAAAAACAAAAAGGACCATCAGGGCTGTGTGAATTGTGCGATTGGTTGTCACAGATGCACTACTTTATTTAAAAAAATGTTTATAAGGGGTCCATATGTAGTTCTGAGAGACAATCAGTGTGTGTCTTATACCAGTGGTACATCTGTGTTTTTATTTGTGTTAGACTCAAAACAAGTATGATCTGCTGTACTGTATGCAAGTGTGTGAACCGCTTGTTGCTGTTGAACTCGAGCGGCGGGGGGGGTGTGGGGTGGTTCTGCTGTTGTAAAATGGAGCCAAATTCTGCTGGAATAAGTACCCGCCACTGTTTGAAACGAGCGCTTTCAAACATAAACTGAACTGTGAAAATTCGTGACTCTGGCTGCAAACTTCACACGGACGCTAAAACTCTTTGTCATAATGAAGCCAATATCTTAAAATATGGTCGGTTGAATTGACCCCACTGGGGGTCAGGTGCTCCGAAGTTGGCCCTTTTGTTTGCCAATAGAGTAATATTATATATATATATAAACATCAACCATACTGGAGTCGACAGATGGGGATGGCTACATTAAAGTCATTCTAACACAATTTTGCTTTGTCTTCCACGGTTCAATCTGAAACAATATCCGATAAAATAGAAATCATGCAGCTTGATGGCACTTACAATGAGTGTGTACAAAGCTGCACCACTTCGAGTCTGCCATTAGGGTCCATTAGTTTACCAAATAATGTCAGTTCAGGTAATCCCGCTCCCCCCGCCACGCCCACCCCCCACCCCACCCCACTCCCATCATAAGACATGAGGGTGAGAATGTGCTTTATAGCTTGTAGCCAGTCAGTTATATTAGAGTGGCGAAAATTTGCACTGTACCAGGTCTATTTTCATTTTGTTTTCCATTTTAGAGGCACAGATATAAGCTGTCTGTTTATAAGTTTTAAAAATGAGAGGAAAACAGATTCTTGTAGCAACTGATGCACAAACGATGCCTGAATTAGAGTATATATATAATATATATATACATATACTCCAAACTGCAACTTCTGAAGCTAAACAAACGCTAGGCGCTTTACTTGTCTATTTTCCTTGAAAGTTCTGAAATTTTATCGATTTTTTATGTACAGGATACTTTTGTAATTAGTATTTCTTATTAGTGTAAAAATGACGGGGCTTGATCTGGATACCAGTCTCTACTTTCCTTTTGATTAGGTATTGTAAGTGTTTTCAATGTAAATGTAGGTAAGATAAAAATGATTCATAAATTGTGCTTTTTACACGTGAATTTTTTGTCCATTTCAGATATTTATTGTCCAACTAATTCATATAAATATTCGGTTATGTACAGTGTTTATTTTATGATAGATAAAAGGTCTTGTGAAATTTCGATCATTTCTTTATAATAAATATCACTTTTGCTGCTGAACTGGTTAATGGTAGCTACCCACCTCATCCACCCTCGGAGTAGATCCAGACACTGCGTCCCACCCATTATTTTGTTACTCTCCTAATTTAGTGGCTGATTAAAGCGGCTTCAATGTGACTCTGTGTACTATATTTCCGAACACGTATTACACGGACTTAAATTTATTCTTGAATTACATGATTGTGACAACACATATCAAGTGTCTGAATGCAAACAATGTAATTTGGCATTGATAAAAACGCAGAATCTGGTAAACACAATTGTAAACATTGACGTACTTCCTGTGAACGCCTCAAAATTACATCCACAATGACAATACACTATATATGCCGTTTTTGTTCTATTTTAATCTAATTTCATGCACAATGTCAACCCCTAAATCTCACTTCCAAGTGCAAGAACATTTCGATTGGTGCAAACACTACCCATACGGAAGAAGAATTAGCGAAATCGTCAATATATTCAAAAGGAACGACATGTAGCCACCAGAGCAATTCTTCCCCCCCCCCCCCCCCCCACAACAGTAATGTCATTTTATCCTGTTTCAAATTATATTGTTTGTGCCAGGACGCCGGTAACCAGTCGAATACTTGGCTCACTCTCCTTTAACTGCATCATACTCCAACTCCTATCTCAAGAAATATACTTTCATTCTCTGAAGACATGAAATTGCACACCGGTCGGTTTATTCAATTTGCTTTCCAACCCATAAAACAACCGTTCGGGCAGTAGAGTTCGGATATGAAGGACATTATTAGTAATGACTTTTTTATTATCACACATTCTACAGATAACATTCAAAGCAAATCGAACTGGTTACAATATTAATGCATCAAAGAACACTTCTCTCGGCCTTTTTCATGGTCTCTAAACGAATTCAGAACTACAAAGAAATACGTGTAACTTCCTCCGCTGACTAGTTAACTCAAAACGTTCCTATTTTGATCTGTTTCATGACAACGTTGTCGTTTCCGGTCGATCAAATGACTGGCTGGTTAACTGTAATTCATCATTGACTAACATGAAGACTGAACACCAGAAATAAGGAACAGAAAATACTGTAACTTCAAACACTTCTTCATACATCCACAGTAAATAAATATTCTCCCTGTCACTTCAGAGCCCTTTCTGAACCAAGTGAATTGGTGGATCAGGAATTGCTTCACTGTTTAACATTGCAGGTGGAATACTTGAAACTGACGCCTAGGTTAAGAAAAAGGGGGACAATTAGTGGAAAGTTTCTTAAAAAATAATTGGCGAAAGCTAGGCGTCCATTAACACCGTTGATAGTATCTGACCTCCGTAATCTGTGGGACCGCCAAAAGAAACCTGTTTTCATTCAACCCTGGGCTTTAAACAGTAGAACGTGTTAAACCGACTTCAATGATGAGAATTGCAGCAAATTTGATCTCAGGCAAATACAAATCCCACTCGCTTATTCAGCTAATCAGGTTTTTTTCAGAAAGAGATTTGTTTTGTTGTCGATGGACAACAAAATAGTATAAAATCGTAGAATGTTGCGGCACAGAAACAGACTGTTCCACCCATCAATTTGCGCTTTTTCTCTCCGCCTGCGCCATCTCGTCTAACCCCGCTCCCCAACATTGTAATAATATTCCTCTTTTACAAGCAATTGTCTAATTCCCCTTTAAAACAGCATGGACTCTGCTTCAACAAGCTCTGACAGAAGATTCGAAATTCTAACCGCCCTTTGTGTAAAGATGTTTTCCAACATCCCCTTGCGCACCTGTATATGTTTGTCTCGGTGCCTGTGTGCTTGTATAGGTGGGTGTGTTTCTGCCTTTAAATAGCAGTCCTTGTGCACGCGGGCATCTCTCTATATATTTGTAAAACTGTCTGTGATGTGTGCATGGGTGTTTATGTATGTATTTCAAATATTTTACAGAACCCTTTCAGCTGAGCATGACTTCCGGTTCCCTTTTTTTGATTGACATCTACAGCTGGCTGCTCTAATATGTACAACAACAACAACTGCATTTATGTAGCACCTTTAACGAGGCAAAAACGTCCCAAGGCGCTTCATATGAGCGCTTGAATTTAGAAATCTTAAGGAACAAAAAGCCTTTCCCCCTTTAATCTGCTTGCTCTTCGTAACAAACACGACTTCAGTGCGGAATTGGCAATGTTGAGATAACTTCTGCAAAATAAATAATGTAATAAATAATATTATTAGAAATCCAGGGAATTAATATTTACCTGATCTAAAGTCCATTTCCGTTTCTAAGAGAGAGTACAGACAACGGGGCCTTACAACTTGCGAGCTGGTACTTAGTAAAGAAGGATCGCGGAAATCAGTCTTCGTTCTACTGAATCTCCTTAAAGAAATATACAATGTTAAGCATTAAAAAAAAATCTTATAAGTTATTGAACATTTTAGGTTGAAAATAATTGTTCTAATGTCCTTTTCGATAACGGCTTGCTAAACAGAACATGGACCCGCTTTCTTTAGCTAGAACTGAATTCTTCATTGCACAGTATATTTTAGAACTGATTCAGGTGCGAAAGTCCACAAGCTGCTGATCAAATACCACAACATTTCAAACTTCAATAGATTTATCTCTGCAGAAATACTGGACACTTTCCTAACTTCCTTATATTTCACACATGTGACTGTTTAATACTTACACAGTTGCTGCAAAGTGGGACAATGATCTTTAGGCCCCACCCCGTTCTATTTACAACTCACATTCTCTTTATTCAAATCAAACCATTTCAATCCATACAGAATAGCCCATATGTTAGTTTCATGTTCATTCTTTAGCATGTTTCGGTATTACTTTTGAACTGATTGTCTTTCTCAATGGAATTTAGTAAAATATTTTGGAATGCTGAAATCAGCGTTTTATCTTGACAGACACAACACATGAGAAACATTGGTCTATTACCAGCCTTAACATGAGCTGTCAAATCTTATCAGTCTTTATGTGGCATGCGATCAAATTGTACTAACATTTTGCAGAAGAATCATCATCGTGAAAAACGACGGTGAAAGTAATTCGACCAACATTCGGTGTGCTATCTTTAATAACATGCAATCTCAGCAATTCTAGCAACACCAATGCTAAGTTAGAGCATCATCCCATTCAAGAGTGTTACATATGATCTATTAGCGCAAGAAATCCAACAGAAGATGCCAGTGATACCAGACAGGACCATGGGAAGCGATGACTCAGTCTTTACAGGAAAAACAAAAACAAAAACAAAACGACAGACAAGGTAAAACTTAAGGCAGCTCAGTCCCAATTCTCTATTTTTGATTGTGTAAAATACCGATGAACTTTAGAACTAAAAGAGGGTCAGTGAACTAGTCTAACTGAATTCCTACCCCTGATACTGCAGAAATCCCAAACCATTCCTGGAATCTAAATGTCGCTTTCTTTCTCCACTTGATCTACACTAATACACTGATTTACACATATTGACATATATTGGAGGTTGTTGCAATTTAGTGTTGAATTCAAAGTCCACAATCAGCAGAAACGTTCACATATATGTTCTACAGCTGCAATGTCGTTGTAGTTTGTAGAATATTTTGAAATAATGGTAAAGACTGATGGAAATTCAGTGTGCAGCGTGCTAATGTAATTCAAGCTAATGTTATATCCTAGCAATTATTTAGGTCATGTTTATTTTGAGGACAGCATGCCGGAGCTACTGTTCGGTAACCTATCCACTTGTATCTAGGTGTCATTGTTGTTCTTCAATCAGAGATCAAACACAGCGTAGTTAGAACAATATCAACATGAAGCCCAGAATCAGACATGGAATCTAAAAGGTGAGTTCGCTCCTCCCAATTGTTAAACTCATTCAGTGCAAAAAAGCAGGCACCACAAACAGAAAGTCAGGCGTGAATGGACCGTACGCGCACATTGGCACCTGTCACACTTGTGGAAGCGTAAAGATTCGTACATAAAATATCCTTTCAAACAACGATCAATATCAGTTGTTCGTGTGAAAAATATAGACGTTGAAAGTTAAATGGACAAGCAATTTTCAATCTTTAAACAACAAGGAAAGCAGATTGACAGTGATGGAGAATCAAACCGTAGAGGATCTCAAGAGCGCGGTTGAGAGTAAAAATCCCGCTTAAAAAGATCGGTTCTGTCTATTTCACCAGCGGATACAATGTAAGGGGTACTCAGAATACTTCTCATTCACCCGCTTTTAAAAACGCACTTTGCAAACTGAATAGGTTTCTGAAGTAGACACATCTTTCAACAACCCAGTACTGCGGCAGGATAACTCCTTCTTTAATCTTACTTTTTCTAAATATTCGATATTATCTCTTCAATCACATTAGTACGAAATTACCGCACCCAAAGTGCTGGGATGTGGGCACAGTGCTAGTAATTAAACGGGCATTTCTGGGCACGTGTAGATGCATTGCCGCACAGCACAGAACAGTCCCTGATGTGAGTGTTCTTCACACACACACACACACACACACACACACACACACTACAATTCATTACTTTATTCAAAAATGCCAACATACTTCAAACCGTGTCTAAATTTTATGAAAAGTGAAATCTTGTTAATTGTGAACTTTGCAACGATGTTCGATTAAATTCTGAACATTTATTAAACATACATTTTCCCGTTTTTATGTTTGTGAACCAGCCGAACTCTACAGATGTTTTAATGATTCGACTCAAAACACACCAACCCTTTAGATTTTTAGAGCTTTCAGCTTAATCGACAAACGAATTTTTCAAGAAAAAAAATTATTGGCATGAACCTCATTAGGAATCTCGTTGCTCCTCCCGGAGCACCTCGGTGCAGTGAGGAAGGAGGCTGCAATGGTCGATGGGTCTTTATCTGAGTGCGCTTCACATCACAGACATCGAGGCTTTTCATCTTCCAATTCCTGCTCGAGATACATCGCCTGCTGCCAATTGTATCATTTCGCTTCAACTGACAATTTCCATTACAGTTATAAAACTATAATCCAACTTTTTGCTGATCAATGTTACCACAGAAATGATTCCCAGTCACCATAACTAGAAGAAAACAAACATCTGGGGGAAGGGACCACCTGAATGTTAATAACAAAGTGACATCTCAGGTCACCGAAAATTCCCGGAATAAAACAGCATGCGGTCCCGCACATGATATGTATTATTTTCATCAAGTAATATTTTAAATAAAGATGACTGGGTTTGTTAAACACAATTACTTCCAAAAATTAAAAAAAATAACATCACAATCGACGCCTGGTAGTAGAGTTTCCAAACCTGAAGTCCAGCGACGGCAATGAACGCGCGCTGCTAGCAGTCCGCTAACAGGTTAATAACACGGACAAGAGCTGTTTACTGCATTTCTTCCCAGTATTCATAATTTAACAAGTTGTGTATCAGACTGATAATATTTAGGCGTTTGAATGTTAAACGTCCTCAGCTATAATCTCATACAAGACTAATCGTATCTTATCCTGGATGAAACCATTAGTCCAAAATGTTATCTAGCCGTCCGTTTTTAGAATTAATAAATAACATAATTCTAACCAAGCAAGTTTCTTTATTCGTTTTGGGGTTTTGGTATTTTTACGGATTGTTCAAATCCCAGCACTCTTTATTTCTCTATGCAATAATGTAAACTAAATTGATAGCTGATCGAACAATTGTCATTAGACACACTTTAGAAATACTTTCAATATGACCCGCTATAGATACTGGATTGGTCATTACTTTTGGATGATAAACCTTACAGCTTCCATTAGGACCCATGAACTCTCCGCACACTTTCCAATTGCAGGTGTGGATCTTTACCGCACTGTCCATTACTTTAAAACTGAGAATGTGCAGCGGATTCTAGTCAAATGTTTGGTCTGGGATCGTGATAGTCTTCTGGTTTATTTCAGAGCAAATTCAACATTTAAGTGTATTTCTCCATTTCACATAATGGAAAATTGACACCCATAGATATATATAAAATGACTGTTTTCCGTAATAGTTGTTCCACAATATTAACTAAATTGCGCAGCAATAAAGTATTTCACAATGCATTTTATAATCTTAACGAGGATAAGATTAAACGCCCCTTTCGTTTCTGAGACCAGAAAATAACAATCCTCAAACGAGTTTACGGTTTAAATGGGATTGACTTGCATTAAGCGCTCTTAACGACGCCGCGCCTTTAATGTCCTCACAGGTCGTGAATGGTGCACAACACACCATTGCCTTTAACCTGTACCGTTTGAAATGTGATTGGATGGCAAAATAAACAGTTTTGCAGGTGTGACGTGTATGATTACAGTCTTATTAATAACTCCGAATTGCAATACATTTCAAACTACCGTTGATCATAATAAATTCAACAGTGTTTTAGCATTTCCAATAAATATATATTTCGATTTCAAATGAACACCGCCAATTATATCTCCCCAAGCGGTAATACGGCGATTTAGTGGCTCTTTCCAGATGCACCGCCAGGAGCTTTCTGGGTGCAAATATCAAACATCGCAGAACCATTCGGCTGTCACATGCTGGGCATTGCTAGTATTAGGTCATTTTCTGTTGAAGTTGGTCCTGCTGCAAATGTACCATTAATTGTGCATTTCCCCAAACAGATTCAATTAACTTGTCACACCGAATGCACTCTATCCCCATCAACCCTAACAGAAAAAGGTGTGATGTCCCGATTTATAACACATCCATTATCATCAGGGTATGTTCTAAATTAGGACATAACACCTCTCTTTCTAGATAATTGAAGTTCGTTCCTATACACGATGGCGATTTGCTGAATGTATTGGTTACTTAGAAAAGCAACCCTCTTGGATTATCAGATCTTGGAAGACTACAGCACGCCCCGAAACTGACACAACCTGATTGCCAATGCATTCATGTTCTCACTCTGTGAGCGTTTATTTAAAACGTATCCGTGGATGCAAATCGTTGTAACATACTTTGATGGTGGATTACAAGTTTCTAATGAAGTATGGTAAAATATTTTCTCTCTAAGCACCCAGAAAGAGGGAGTGCTTAAAAACTGCTTTAAACCCGCTGCTTGATTATCAGCTTATCGCAATTTAAATCTGATGTTCTCAGTCGGGCTTGGTTTGTATATATTGTGTGTCAGTGAATGTCCAGTTTCCGAAATAAACCTTGAAACTGGAAAGTAAATTTTGTTTTCCTAGAAACGTGTTGAGGTTCAGGCTGCTAACGCTTTCGCTATTAAAAATAGGAATCGGAGGTTCATGCATAGGATAGCAAACACAACGATTACACGGATTGTCTGCTATTAGACAATTTTGTTTGTACCAATTGTATGTACAACTAACACAGCGATGGATTAATCTGAAATATATTTTAATCGTCCTAATTTAAATAAAACATAACAAAGAATACAGTCAAATATATTCCTTTGAAAAATTACTACAATGCATTGTTATATTTATTCTTTCATTCATTGTGAAATCGATATATTTCTAACGATGTAATAGATCAGTACTGTTTAGTCATGAGATGTTAAATTAAGTGTTTATTTTAAATCATGAATTAATTACAGTACAGTTTGAATCTGCTGGACCCTGGGATTTCCTTGAGTTTAACAAACCATTTTCCTCCTGTGATTTTCGTTTATTACTGCGACATTGCAGCTGACAAATGGAAACACTTGTCCAGTTATACAATCAATGGGTATTTAACAAATGAAACAGGTTTAACATGTACTCTAATTACTATTAAATAGATTGATGGATCTTGTTAGATCATCCAAAAAAATACATTCGAATTAAATGACTCATTGTAGCCAGTACAATGTACTCATTACGCAGTTTGAAGTAATTTAGTAAACATCAGATTAGTTTCCTTAAATCAAGTTTTAAAAGAAACCTTGCGATCTCTAGTGTGTGATAGTGTAGTCTTTGTGCAGTTGAAGGATTGGATGTTTCAAAGCAGTAAATCTGGGAGGATTGGGAGGTTTGTTTCTGCAGCATATTCCGCAGAGACACTTCATTAACCCAATTAGGCAGGTGGATGGAGAGGGGCTCCGATCATTTACACCTTGCTAATGAAGTGTGCGACTCTTAATCTCCTTCAAACAAGATACAATCATGCAATGCTGCTCCATAAAAGAGAAATTAATTAGGTGGAACTATAGGATTAGAGCACAGGCGCTCCCCCAAACCCAGAGTAACCTGCCTTGTTGCTTTTTGCTTTAATTCCATAGGCGATATTTGCGGAGGAACATGACTCCTATCCCTGAGCGGAGGTTATTTATTGCTTGATTTCTTCACAAATAAACTACCCGCCTAGACGGACACTTCTACAATCCATAACTATCCATAACTCTCAACTATGTATATGCATATTTCCCAAGCAATTGTCCTACATTTTATTCACATAATAACCCTACAACAGATTCTGAAATTATATAGGGTTTTTATTATTCTAATTATTATAATACAATTTTTCAAGTTTTAGATACAACCTGCATTGGAGTTTCTGCTTACATGATGAACTGCATCTCCAGAGTATGGAGTGAAATACTTATCTCGGGCCACTCGTGAAGGAGGTCATTTAAAGTGCAAAACTTTATGTTGTACTATCAGCAAGCCTGATTATTTATTGATTTACTTTCATCATTTCAGATGATGTTATACAAATAATATTCTACATTAGTTATGTCTTAATGGTATCAGATCAAACCCATAAATAGGAAAACAGTTTACAGCAGAGGAAATGGAAAGACAGCTGCGTGATCAACATATTAAATAAATTAGAACATGCACTTTCACCCACATTTCAAACTGCAAGTAAGACCTAATTAGGTTACAAATTAGGTTACTTGTAAAATACCGTAACCATTAATTCACAAATATGAACACTCATGTCTTTATAAAACGACGTGGGTGCTTGCAAAGCTATTATGATAACAGATTAATGGTTTTTTGTAAATGTACCTAATTGACATAAGACTCACTAGAATATCAGCTTTTCTTATTAGCTGAAATATTGCAAGTGAAAGTGAATTTTAAAAAGGTACCTATTGCAGGAGGAAAGTGTCCAATGGTTGCGTTTTAGTTAGACCGCCTAAAGAGGTTTATTAGCAATTTGACGAGTTGCATGTATACCAGTATTTATTGTTAAAGCATCCTTTAAAATCATGACATTTTCACAGATATTAGTTACCAAATAATGACTTGTTTTGAAGTATTTTTTAAAATAAAATTTAAACCACAGTAATTTGCTTTTAACAGGTAAATGGGTTCTTGTCACCGCAGCTAAAGGCTGGAAGTTGGCAAGCTGTTGGGTATCAGTATGAAAACTTGCCATGTTTCACCAGGTTGGTCATAGACTCTGATAATGCATGCTGGGAGTTGTAGTTTGACCATATATTTCCAGATCTAGGCTTTCACTACAACACAGTTTTAAAAGTAAAAGTTACATAAAATCCTGAGTTCTATTTTAATTTCAAAAGTAAACATCAATACGTGTTTACTCAGCATCTGTAATAATATTAATAGATGCAGCTTAATGCCATATCATTGTAATTGAACTGGAAATTATTTCTATTAGTTTTGGTGGGCCAGTTGTACTACAAATTTTACATCATTAATTGATGCGTAATCTGCAGCATTAATGCCACAGATTCAACTCTGGTTCAGTTTAGCAAGAGGAACTCGAGGAGGTAGGCTTACAGCATAAAGAACTTTGTAAACTTTATTTTTCTGTTTTCAAATGTTAGCAAAGAGTCAACTTTCATTTTGGCCCTCTTGGAACATTAAATGTAAATGCTAATGTGTAGAACTCTGTACATGCACACACATAGTTTTCTGCTTTGCCTGACCAGAGAGTGATGCAGAGCCTGTAGTATATTTGAATGTTGCCAGATTACACTGCTCTAAAGCTGGTAGCAGAGCCCATCAGACATCACTAAAAGTCTGTAGTGGTCCATTTCTAGACTTGGCGACTAGCTAATATATTTAACACAGGAGCTTTAGGTGCTCTGCCCTTCTGTAACTTGATTATCCTCCTCAACCATTTGTTTGGGGGAAGGGGAGGGGAGGACTGTAAGGGATGACTGCCCGTCCATGTTTAGGATTGGTACAAAGCTGCACTTGTGGAGTGCGAATGCAGTTAAAGTCTGGTATGATTGTTCTCATCAGCATAGGCAGCCACACTGCCAGACCTATTATATGCTGGGTCTAACTCTGACAAGAAATGTGACATTAGTCTCATTCCCCATAGACACATGTTACATTAGCATCCTGTGAAATTATATCATCGTGTTGTGATTAATTCTACTTTGAATTGCAACATAAGTGTGGATCTTCAAAACACTTGCATTTAAATTATTTAATTATATTTATTGCTGAATGTTGTAGGTTAGAAATTCCTCATAATGATGCACATTTAAAGAAGCTACATATAAAATTTTAGCTTTAATTAGTATTATAAATTACAGATCATCAACTTTGAAGATACTTTATTATATAAAATGTAGGTATGTTTTAGAGGCTCCAAAGGACATTAAAGCTCAGAGTCAAATGGGAAAATTAATTGAAATATCTATTCAGGCATTTACATAAACAGCTTTCAAAAATTACCGACCATCATTTTATTGTACTCTATAACACAAGGTCTATGGGTCAAGATAGGGAAATTCCATCTTAACACCCATGAAAAACATAATTAGGAAGAAAACAATGATTTAGTGCAATACAAGTAACATCTCCCTTGATCTGTACTCTTTCTAATATGTCTATATATGTTTACTGAGATGAGGAGAAATTTCTTCACTCAAGGGGTTGTGAATCTTTGGAATTCTGTACCCTAGAGGGCTGTGGATGCTCAGTCATTGAGTATATTCAAGACAGAGATCGATCAATTTTTGGATATTAAGGGAATTAAGGGATATGGGGATAGTGCGGGAAGGTGGAGTTGAGGTAGAAGATCAGCCATGATAAGAACATAAGAACATAAGGAGTAGGAGCAGGAGTAGGCCATATGGCCCCTCGGGCATGCTCCGCCATTCAATAGGATCATGGCTGATCCGAACCTAGACTCAAGTCCACTTCCCTGCCCACTCCCCGTAACCCCTAATTCCCTTATCAGCTAGGAAACTGTCTATCTCCGTTTTAAATTTATTTAATGTTGCAGCTTCCACAGCTCTCTGAGGTAGCAAATTCCATAGATTTACTACCCTCTGAGTGAAGAAGTTTCTCCTCATCTCAGTTTTGAAAGGGCAGCCCCTTATTCTGAGATTATGCCCCCTAGTTCTAGTCTCACCCATCAGTGCAAACATCCTCACCGCATCCACCCGGTCAAGCCCCCTCACAATCTTATATGTTTCGATAAGATCGCCTCTTATTCTTCTGAATTCCAATGAGTAGAGGCTCAACCTACTCAACCTTTCCTCATAAGTCAACCCCCTCATCTCCGGAATCAACCTAGTGAACCTTCTCTGTACTGCCTCGAGAGTAATATCTTTTCTTAAATATGGAAACCAAAACCAAAACTGTACGCAGTACTCCAGGTGTGGCCTCACCAGTACCCTGTATAACTGCAGCAAGACTTCCCTGCTTTTATACTCCATCCCCCTTGCAATAAAAGCCAAGATTCCATTGGCCTTCCTGATCATCTGCTGTACCTGCATACTAACCTTCTGTGTTTCATGCACCAGGACCCCCAGATCCCTTTGTACTGTAGCACTTTGCAGTTTCTTTCCATTTAGATAATAACTTGCTCTTTGATTTTTTCTGCCAAAGTGCATAACCTCACACTTTCCAACATTATATTCCATCTGCCAAATTTCTGCCCACTCACTTAGCCTGTCTATGTCCTTTTGCAGGTTTTTTATGTCCTCCTCACTCACTGCTTTCCCTCCCATCTTTGTATCATCGGCAAACTTGGATATGTTGCACTCGGTCCCTTCGTCCAAATCGTTAATATAGATTGTAAAGAGTTGGGGTCCCAGCACTGACCCCTGCAGAACACCACTCGTCACTGATTGCCAACCCGAGAATGAACCATTTATCCCAACTCTCTGTTTTCTGTTAGATAGCCAATCTTCCACCCATGCCAGTATATTACCCCCAATCCCATGATTTTTTATCTTGTGCAGTAATCTTTTGTGTGGCACCTTGTCAAATGCCTTTTGGAAGTCCAAATATACCACATCCACTGGTTCCCCTTTATCCACCCTGTTTGTTACGTCCTCAAAGAATTCAAGCAAGTTTGTCAAACATGACTTCCCCTTCATAAAACCATGCTGACCCTGTCCGATTAAATTATACTTATCCAAATGTCCTGTTACTGCTTCCTTAATAACGGACTCCAACATTTTACCAACCACAGATGTTAGGCTAACTGGTCTATAGTTTCCAGCCTTTTGTCTACTTCCCTTTCTGAATAAGGGCATTACATTAGCAGTTTTCCAATCTGCTGGGACCTTTCCTGAATCCAGGGAGTTTTGGAAAATTACCACTAATGCATCCACAATCCCTACCATTACTTCTCTCAAGACCCTAGGATGTAAGCCATCAGGTCCAGGGGATTTATTCGCCTTTAGTCCCATTATCTTACCGAGTACCACCTCCTTAGTGATTTTAATTGTGTTTAACTCCTCCCCCCCATAGCCCACTGTTTGTCCAGTGTTGGGATATTTTTAGTGTCCTCCACTGTAAAGACTGATACAAAATATTTGTTCAGTGTTTTTGCCATCTCCGTGTTCCCCACCACTAATTTCCCGGTCTCGTCCTCTAAGGGACCAACATTCACTTTAGCCACCCTTTTTCTTTTTATATAACTGTAAAAACTCTTGCTATCTGTTTTTATATTTTTTGCTAGTTTACTTTCATAATCTATCTTCCCTTTCTTAATTAATCTTTTAGTTATTCTTTGCTGGCTTTTAAATGCTTCCCAATCTTCTATCCTCCCAGTAGATTTGGCTACTTTATATGCCCTTGTTTTCAGTTGGATTCTATCCTTTAATACTTTACTTAGCCACGGATGGCTGTCTTTTCTTTTACGCCCCTTTTTCCTCAGTGGAATATATTTTTCTTGAAAGTTGTGAAATATCTCCTTGAATGTACACCACTGCTCATGTACCGTCTTACACCTTAAACTATTTTCCCAGTCCACTTTAGTCAACTCTGCTCTCATACCTTCATAGTCTCCTTTATTTAAGCTTAGTACACTGTTTTGAGATCCAACTCTCTCACCCTCCAACTGAATTTGGAATTCAACCATGTTATGGTCACTCATTCCAAGGGGATCCTTTACTAGGACATTTTTTATTAATCCTGTCTCATTACACAGGACCAGATCTAAGATTGCCTGCCCCCTGGTTGGTTCAGTAACATACTGCTCAAGGAACCCGTCCCTAATGCACTCTATGAACTCTTCCTCAAGGCTGCCCTGCCCAATTTGATTTGTCCAGTCAATATGAAAGTTAAAATCCCCCATGATTATAGCTGTTCCCTTATTACAAGCCCCAACTATTTCCTGATTTATCTGCTTTCAGTCCAATTAATTTCTCCAGTACTATTTTTTTATTAATACTAATTTCTTTCAGTTCCTCATTCTCGCTAGACCCTTGGTTCCCCACTATTTCTGGGAGGTTTTTTGCATCATCTTCCATGAAGACAGACACAAAGGCCATGATTTTTCCTATCAATGCGGCTTGGGGATGGGACAGCTGCCTTCCGGGTTCCAGTCCTGCCCCCAACGACATCAGACGTAGAGATGTGATTTTGCGTCAATTGGCCTTGTTAAGCCCGCCCTGTGGGCTTGCTGGCCAATTAAGAGGAAGCCGGTGTTAGATGACATCAGTTGATGACGCGTCATCTGCCAGTTCTCGTAAAGGGCCATGCACAATTTTTTTTGACAGCTGATTTTTCAGTGTTTGATGGCATTGAGGTGCTGCAAACACTGACAATCACTGTACAAAGGTGAGCTCTTGCACCCAGGCTCTCCAGTGACCCCCTCCTTAGGCTAGAACGGATGGCAGCTGCAGGTGAGGTTAAAGAAGCAATCTGTCACTGGTGAGAGAGGTTCTCCCAATGAGGTGGGACTACACACACAATCCAAAACTTGTCACCTACAGAAAAGTGTAAATGCATTAAAAATGATTTTCCCAACATTTTCTTACCTCTGAAACTCACCAGTGCACCATTGGATCCTTCACACCACTTCTGCAGCTGTCATCAATGCACAAACATTACAGTAGACCCACAGCATGCCACACTTACCTGGCATGGTGTCCGGACATCGGGAAGCCCACAGTAGGCCTGTCAAAATTGCAAAATAACTCTTAACTGCCTGTTAACAACCTGTTAACAAGCAGTTAAGTGCCTATAATCCTCTTCCTGCGGCTAGGTGTTGGGTCCATGCACAAATCGGGGACCTGACACCTGGGAAGATTGTTTGGAGGTGGCTTGACAGCGGGTTTCTGACCCGCTGTCAATCTTTGCAATTTTGCCGGATGTCCCGCCTCCAGACCCGCCCCGAGCACCAGCAAAATTCTGGCCAAAGTATTTGTTTAATTTCTCAGCCATTTCCTTATTCCCCATTATAATTTCTCCTTTCTCAGCCTGATATACTTTTGCTAATCTTTTCCTTTTTACATACTTATAGAAGCTTTTACAGTCTGTTTTTATGTCTCTCGCTAGTTTACTCTCATATTCTATTTTCCCTTTCTTTATTAATTTCTTGGTCCTCCTTTGCTGAATTCTCAAATCCTCCCAATCCTCAGGCTTACTGCTCTTTTTGGCAATATTATAAGCCTCTTCCTTTGATCTACTACGATCTTTAACTTTTCTTGTTAGCCACGGTTGAACCACTTTTCGTGTGGGTTTTTTGTGCCTTAAAGGAATCTATATTTGTTGTAAATTATGTATTAATTCTTTAAATGCTAGCCATTGTTTGTCTACTGTCATACCTTTTAATGTAGTTTCCCAATCTACCTTAGTCAACTCGTCCCTGATACCTACGTAGTTTGCTTTGTTTAGATTTAAGACCCTAGTTTCGGATTTAACTAAATCACTTTCAAACTCAATGTAAAATTCTATCAAATTATGGTCACTGTTCCCTAAAGGCCCCTTCATGATAAGGTTATTAATTAACCCTTTCTCATTGCACAACACTAGATCTAAAATAACCTGTTCTCTAGTTGGTTCCTCAACATACTGAGCTAGAAAACTATCTTGTATACATTCCATGAATTCGTCCTCCACACTATTACTGCAAATTTGGTTTGCCCAGTCTATATGTAAATTAAAGACCCCCATGATTACTGTATTACCCTTGGTACATGCGCCTCTAATTCCCTGATTTATACTCTACCCTACATTACAACTACTGTTTGGGGGCCTATAAACAACTCCCACCAATGTTTTCTGCCCCTTGCTGTTTCTTAGCTCCATCCAAACTGATTCAACTTCCTGATTTTCGGAGCTAAAATCCTTTCTCTTTCCTGTCTTTATCCCATCCTTTATTATCAGGGCTACCCTCCTCCTTTTCTATTTTGCCTATGACTTCTAAAAGTTATGTATCCTGGAATATTTAGTTCCCAACCTTGGTCACTTTGCAACTCCGTCTCCAAAATGGTTATTAGATCAAACCTATTAATTTCTATCTCTGCTATTAATTCATCTATTTTGTTGCAAATGCTTCGTGCATTCAGATATAGTGCCCTTAGCTTTGACTTTTTTCTATTTTTCTCTCATGTCACCATAGTCACTGATGCCCTATTGCCTTTGTTACTCTCTCTGTCCCTTCCTGACCCACTCTGCTTATTTTTACCCAAAACTCTGCTCTGCTCTAGAGCCTTGACATTTCTCTTGCTGCTTTTAAATTTACTCTTTCCTGAATCCTCCCTTCATTAGTTTAAAGCCCTGTCTACTTCCCTAGTTATTCGATTCAGCAGTACACTGGTTCCAGCCCGGTTTAAGTGGAGCCCGTCCCAACGGAACAGCTCCCTCTTTCCCCAGTACTGGTGCCAGTGCCCCATGAACCAAAACCCCTGCCTCTTGCACCACTCTTTGAGCCATACATTTAACCTTCTAATCTGCTTATCCCTATGCCATTTGGCATGTGGCTCAGGTAACAATCCAGAGATTATTACCTTTGAGGTTCTGCTTTTTATTTTGGACTCCAACTCCTCAAAATCTTTCAGCAGAACCTCATTCCTAGTTCTACCTATGTCATTGGTTCCTACGTGGACCATGACAACTGGATTCTCCCCTTCCCACTCCAAGTTCTTCTCCTTTAACCTTGGCACTGGGCAAGCAACACAACCTTCGGAACTCCCGGTCGCGGCTGCAGAGAACAGTATCTAACCCTCTGACAATGCTGTCCCCTACCACAACTATATTCCCTTTCACTCCCCCCACTTGAATGGCCTCCTGCGCCATGGTGCCATGGTCAGCTTGCTCATCCATCCTGCAGGCTTTTCCCTCATCCACACAGGCAGCAAGAACCTCATACCTGTTGGATAAGGACAAATGCCAAGGCTCCTCCAGCACTTCACCTGGGGTCCCCTTACCTGCCTGAGTTGCAGTCACACCCTCCTGTCCCTAACCACTAACCAGCCCTAACCTAAGGGGTGTGACTGCCTCCTGGATCAGGGTGTGACTGCCTCCTGGATCAAAATGTCCAGGTAACTCTCCCCCTCCCTGATGCCCTGCAATAGCTGCACCTCAGACTCCAGCTCAACAACTCTGAGCTGAAGTTCCTCAAGATGCAGGCACTTACTGCAAACGTGGTTGTCTGGGATCACAATGCTCTCCACAAACTCCCACATGCTGCAGTTGAGGCACACCACCTGTACTGCCATCCCTATATGACCTTGTTCTATTTAATTAAATTTAATTACATTTGTATTTAAGTAACTTAGTTTACAGTTTAGTTTCTTGACTACTTAATTGATCTAGATTAAGTTATGGGTAATGAAATTAAATATCTACCTGTAACACAAAGCACTACAAGTAGTGTTGGCAAAAAGCAGCAGCTCCTTTCCCCTCTTCTCCAAATTCCCACTCTTTCCAAATTCCCAAATGAAACATTCTGTTTACGTGCACTCCATTTAATTCCGCTCTGTGCAGACTGCATAGAGAGCAGGAAGGGGAGAATTAAGATGATGCCGATGATTGCAAACAAGCTGACGATTGAGAGAATGGAATCCTTTCCTATTCCTAAATGTAGTGGCATTGTGCAATGGAGCATGTAGAACTACATAGGGAACTCTGCCACTCTGTAAAATTGCAGAGCCCTCTCATGCTGCTATTAGCTGACCATGGAGAAGGAGATGAAATTGTTTTCTTGAACAAACAAGGCACACATTATTTGCTTTACACATATGTGGACAGACAATTGGATTATGTTGTTGATATTCCTCTTGGTATCCTGAAATGACCCCAAAGCATAAATTTAAAGAGTGGTTTTGATTTGAAAGCCATTAGCAGTTCCTGGCCTGTGGTGAAATTCGGCTGCAGGTCTGCTTCGAGCACACAGAATAACTCAGTCATGCCATCTCCTGGAAATCAAAGTTTCCATAGGCACTACTGCATGTGTACCTGTTGCTGTGGTTCCGGTGGGGGGTAAAGGTGCTTGGGTGAAGATCACCTCTGGTGCAGCCTGACCTGCCTGACAACTCTCCATTGGTCTCTCTTCCAGCAAAAAGCAGTTAAAATAGGATTCCCATAGGGATATCCATTCAGGTGCTAGTGCAGCTATGGAAAAAAATGGCTGCACCCCAACAATTGTCGCAAAGGCTCCTGCAAAAACAAATCACAGCAGCAAAAAATTCAAAAAGAAACCAAGAAATTGTATATTAAATAGTCTGAAAATGTTTTAAGGAATCTGCTTTCAAAATTCTTTAAATGAACTTCGATAAACACCACAGTGCCAAACAATCCTGAATGCCAATTTTATATGGGCGGTTAGATCACTCAGTGTAATGCACACATGACTGCTGGGAGATTGTAAGGACACCAAAGTAATGTCATTGGAACATCATTGAAATAAAGCTCCTGCTAGCTTCCAACAGCTCCAAGATGGGTGGAAGTCTGGAATGATGGATCTATCCCCCATTTTCCAATCAGCAATGCCTACTTTATGCCTGGAAATTGTGTATAACCAATTAGAAAATATAGGGGGAAAAATTGGGTATCGCCCATTTTGGGGCGCTAATATCGGCTGGGTGCATAGCTTAGCGCCCGGCGGTAATTATCGCCTCCTACTGCAAAATTCGCCTCTATCGCCCCAGAGGTGATTTGAGTGCTAAATCAGATGCTACACACCGCTCTTAAGGTGCAAACATCAGGGAGCGAGGCGCTACCTCAGAACGCTACCGAAGCTCAGGCGATGCCAGTTACCATGGAAGCCAGACCGACTGGCGCCGTCCAGTTCTTAAAGGGGAGGGGCCATCTTGCTGGCCAGCCACACCCTGCTCATTGCAGCCTTGAATCTCAGCCTGGAGAGACCTCAAAAGCAATTGTGTTGGAAGCACTAATGGATAGGCCCAAGGAAAGAGCTCAGCGCTTAGGAAACTCAAAAGTGGTGCTGAGGGCCAAAACTCCTTAAAACCAAAAATGATGCCGACAAGAAAAGGCAGGAAGCGCCCGCCTTTAAATAGCTCTCCCCCAGCCCCTTCCCGATTTGAAAACGTTCCCCTCTACCTGTCGTTCCTAGCGGCAGGCTCTAAGGCAGGGGGCACGACTCAATATCCAGTCCGAAGCACTACCGGGGTGTTACACGCTCGACTGACATCACGATTTGTGGGCGCAGGAGATCGTGGCGATAGTGTTTAGCGCCACCGCAAAACAACTGGTCAATTTCACGAGCGGTGTTAAAATTGCTGCGCTCAGGCGCTAAGTTCCTAGCGCCCCGTTAGCGCCCCCCCGGAGGCGCTAACGGGAGGCGCTAAACAACCAAATTTTTCCCCCATCGTCTGTTTGAGGTTCACAACCATAATAACAAAGTTACCGTGAAATGTTTCTATAACTTGTCTATTTCTGTTCTATTTCAGATTACCTTAATAGCTGGTATACGAATTGTTCCAACTGTATTGCTAAAAAAATAACGTAAAGAAAGGAAAGATTTCCTACTGCACCATCATTTTTTTAAACAGTTACTGTGCACAAATGCCCTCTTTAAAAGCAATCAATCCATCAACATCTCCTGTGACATCATTTTTTCAAGTAAAAAACATTTCTGAGTATACAAAGAGATGAGTTATTTGAAGTTATTTTTTCTGGGCTAACTTGGACTTCATCTAAAAAGCTATTATTAATTCCTATGAGAGGCCAGAAGATTATGGAGTTTAGCCTCAGCAGGAGTGATTGAGACATAAGCATTTTTATTTATATTTATATATTGTACTGTATTTTGAGTTTAAATTTATGCTAGTTTACTTCATTTTGGTTGCTCAATACGAGCAGCTGTTTATTTGTTTGGTGCCTTAACTGGTTCGAACAGTAATAGGTAATTCACTGGTTACAAAAGAGGTGTGATTAGTTGTTCTTTGATTGGTAGTTTTTTCCTGTGGACCATCATAGATCCTCAGCATAACCAGGAGCAGCATCTTTGCACACAAAGTCATAAAATCGCGTCTTTGGAGCAGAGGATTTCTGTGCTTGATAGACAATTAGTCACACTCCACAGCATCAGAGAAGATGAGCATTTTCTAGATTGTACTCTTCAGAATGTGGTCATTCAAGAGGTGGGTGCTCAGTAGTTCAGGACAGTGTAGAGAGAAGTGGGTGATCATTCTCAGTGCAGCAGATGGAGACTGGACTCACTGTGCAGGGAACTCCTAGTTACTGGAACAGTCCAGTAGATACATAGAGGTGGGAATTGCTTTAACTCCATTCTCGGGCACATAGAGCACGTCCCAACTGGGGGTCCAGAGGCTGGCCCTTAATTGGGCCTCAGGCCTCATTAACATTATTTGGGCAAGCTGCTGGTGCATGTTGTGAATCCACAGGCAGCTCACCTATTTAAAAAGATGAATTTTGGGCCACTTGCCTGTCCAATTTCCCAGAGGAGGCCTAAAACAGCTTTAGGCCCCTCATTTACTTATGTAAGTAGCCAAACGTCTGTTTTAGGTGGCCACCAGGGATAGCTGAAAATGGCTGAAACCAATATTGGATCGGATGTCTTTCAGGCGTCCTTTGGGTGCAGGATGTTTTTCATCAAAACTGCTCCCTGTTGCAGGTGCAATTTAATGTGGATATAAATGTGAAGTAATACATTATAGGAGAAAAATCAAGGAATGGAAGTACAGTATACACTCAATGAAAAGACACTGAAGGGTGTGGATAAACAGATATACCCAGGGATTCAAATACATAATTCCCTAGACGTGCAAGTACAGGTAGATAAAGCCATAAAAAAGGCCAATACAATTTAGAATTTTATAAATAGGGGCAGCACAGATCTTGGGGTACTCCACTGCTAACCCTCCTCCAGTCTCAGCAACAGCCAAACTCTTTGGCCTAGAAATTGAGTTTTGGCGCAGCCAGGGCTTTAGCGCCGGAAGTTAGTGCCGGAGCTAAGTCGCGCTGGTCGGGCCCAAAATTCACCAATTCTGCGCCCAAACGGCTGCCGGCGCTGCTGAGAGCTGTTTGCGCCTGAAAACTGGCGCTACGCGCTGAATATCGGCGCTATTCCGGCGCTGCGGCGCCCGCTGCGGTGCGGCAGGTTCGGGAAGTGCAGGCCTCCTCCTTCCCTTAAGGAGGAGCTGCCTGCACCCGGCCGCGGCCCGCGAAAATCTTTTTAAAAATGAGCCCGGCACCTCGGACAAGTGCCGGGCTTGCTTCTGTTCCGGGGGGGGGGGGGGGGAAGTCCGGGGAGGGAGCTGCGGCCAGGTGGCCGGCGGGAAAGCGGCCGGCCGCCGCGGTGCCTTTAATGCGCCGGCGCAAAGTCATGTAAGACTCTGTTGCCAGAGTCTTAGTTGCGGCTGCCACGGGCAAGGCGGCCGCAACTGAATTTCGGCGCTGGGGCCCGTCGGCATGGCAACCGGGACGCTGCGCACACCGATGACGTCATCGGTGCCGGCGCAGCGCTACCGGTCTACCGCGGCGGAAGGGCCCCAGGCAATTTCGGCGCCGGCGCCAATTGCAGCGCTAGGCCCTCTAGTGCCGCAAAATCGGCGCTAAGGGCACTGAATTTCTAGGCCTTTGTTTCTGGTCCATCAACCAACTTTCTATCAATGTTGCTAGATTTTGTGCTAGACTCCTGAATTTTTCTAATAGCCTCTAGAATAATAAAGAAATAATGATGAATTTATACAAAACATTATTTAGGCTGTATATTGTGTAGAGTATAAATTAACCAGCATAATGCCAGGAATTGAGAAAGTTATGAAAAAAAGAAAATAATATTTTTCTTTATAGTTATGATGAGAAGAGACTTGAGATATTGGGACTATTTTCACTGGTGAATAAAAGAATGAAAGGAGATTTAATTGAGATTTTTAAAGTTATGAAGAGTTTTTATAGACTAAACTAGGAAAATACTATTTCTTCTGGTTGGAGAGTAAGCGCCAAGGGGTTATTACTTTAAAATTGTCACTAAGAGAGTGAGGAGAGCGGTTAGGAGAGATTTCTTTATACAAAGGATTGTTGGAGCATGGACTGCTTTGGCACAGTGAACGTTTGAGGTAGAGAACTTTGCATCTTTTAAGAGAAAATTGGATTCATATTTGAAGAAGAGAATGATAAAAGGCTATGGAGAGCGTGCAGAGTAGTGAGATCAGTTTTGGATTGCTCTAACAAAGAGCTGCTACAGAGGCTGAATTTCTTCTATTTATATATACACACACTAATATATCAATTATCTGTCACAAATTTATGTTGTGGTGCTTTCGTTTTGGAAATACATTCCTATGATACACAGAACCTTTAGACAGCTTATGGAGGAAAAAGGATAATTTCCATAAGATAATTTATGATATGATTGCTACTCTGCTTACACAGTAAAAAGAATCCACCAAATTGTTGGATCATTGAAATAAGTTTGATTGTCTTCAGGAAACAAATCCTTTTTGTGGTGACTTTAAACATCAGTCTGAATTCTTTCCGTTGCCTCCTTCTCATCTGTAATTATATGGTTATCTTACGATTCTGTTAAACCCAGTAAATATTTTCATTGTCATGTAGAGAGTACTACTTCATGGATTGATAAATTTAGAATACATCAATAATTATGCTCCTTAATCTGCACTGTTGGGAAACATGTTAGCTTTTGTCCTGGTAAGATATCGTGCCATGTAACTTATCTCAGAACTGGTGAAACTCGTCACACATATGGCAGGCAACTCCCTTGCCAGATTTTAAAAGGACTGGAATCTGTAATGGAGAACAGTGAGAACTCTGCCACAGTCCTTCTGGTCCGCCATGTTTTATGGCATCAAATGTAATTAGTGCTGGCCAGAAAAAGGAGTTCTGGAGCTACAAGGCTAATAATGTTTTAACAAAGTTTGAATTTTGTACTTTAATGTTGAATTCTTTTCTCTGGAATGCAGCAGAATCTGGCAACTGTAAAAAAAAATGTTGTTTCCTTTACAAGGCATTCTTAAATAAGATCAATATTCTGATAGGTTTATATTTTCCCCAGTGAGCTGGGCGGAGTTTAAAAGTCCTTTTGCTTTCCTTTTGTTTATGCCAAATGACATGTTGAAGCGATGTTGAGTGAGTGTTATTTTATAAAAATATAAGTCAAGCATTGAGTCACATGCTGCAACATTTGGATAACGAATTAAATGCTGATTTTGGTTCCTTCACTCTCTGAGCTGTATAGCAACTTCACAGCAGCGACCCGGTCATCAATGAATTTTATCTTACAAATGAGAAAACCAAACAATAGGCCTTGCTTGTATTAATTCAGGAGACCTGGTGACTTGTAGGCACATTTCTTCCTACAGTATGTCATTCATGGAATTAAACAATACAATTGTCCATATCTTTCTTGGACACTGTATGTGGTGATTTTGCATTTTAATGTAGAAAGATTAAAGTTAAACACATACAAAAACTGCAACTAAATGTAATTTATTTACCACTGAATCATCATTTGATAAAATTAAGCTTTTCAAATTCATAACTAATATGCAGTTTAGATATTCGTGAATGTCAAAATGATCAGTCAACCTGTCATGTTAAGGCAGACTCTGACAGAGATTAAGAAATCAAAAACTCCATGGAACACATCATTTCTTAAAGGACCCTTCAAATAGCACAACAAAGTCGGGGGAAGGGGAATTCAGACTGTTGCCGAATTAAATAATCATCTATTTTTTCAGGAAGCTGTCAAATGCAAGTAAATATATCTATAGTGCATATTAGTTATGATTTTTTTTAAAAGGTAAAATTTATCAAATGATGGTACAGTGTTAAATAAATTATATTTAATTGCAATTTCTGTACATTCATTTTCTTGTTCCCAACCATATCCATAACATGAGCGATATTCTCTAGTAGTGAACCACTTCAAAGGTTATTTTAGGCTCAGTTTTAACCTTTACATTGAGTCATTTTGTCAGCTTAGTCATTGCCATCTTAACACAACTATTGTATCATCGCAGGTCACCTCACCCCTGCCAGCACACAGACAGACACACACACATTGTTGTAACTCTAATTCTACATAGCCTGTGGAATAGACATAGACATTGCACCTATTACACCCTGGCAGAGCCAGTCAGATTCCTACCCACCAGAAAAGATATGCGTATTTTTTTTTAACCCCAGTATGTCAAGTTAAATTCCTCTCTCCTCCCCCCCCCCAATTTAAGACAGAGATATTATGGTTGCTAATAAAAGCAGGTAAAGGTTTTCTACCCCTCTCCGTCCAGATAGGACAGATACTATGGAGTGAATTTTTACCTGAAATAAACGGGTGGGTTTTAGCATGGGGGTAGTTAAATTGTTAAAAACCAGAATCTCGACCTGAACCCGCCTTCAGCCCGCCCACTTCCGGTTTTAACAGAGGCGGGACGGGGCAAGGAGGAGGGGGGGGGGGGGGAGGAGATGGAGATGGGGGCGGGCAGTCAACCCGCTGCCAGGAGGCGGGACATCAATTTAAATATTACAATGAGGTTGCAAGCCTCTTCTTTAACCACCATTTTATATTTAACTCTAACTGGGCGTGTTTTACACACTTCATAAAACCCAGCCGTTACAGCAAGGTGAGGACTGCTGTGTCCAGGAGGTAAGTGTCTTTATACCTACCTCCTGGATCCAGGGCCCCTGCCTAGAATCGAATGCTGCTGATACTTGGCAGCAAAGACTACTTCTCTCATGAAGGGAAGTTCAAAGATTTACTATGAAAGACATTGAGCACCTTTATAATTAAACCTGTCACGAAACTCACTTTTAAAAGTCAAGCTATACATATTGAACGCGGTCTTTGTTAACTCTAACATAGTTAATCCAAATGGTGGAATTTTAAACACAAATAATTTATCTTGTTTTCTATTTAAAGATGATGGGGGAGAAATTAATTATCGCCCAGGAGTGGGCGCTTACTTTGGAAAAGTTTGAGATTTAGCGCCAGGCGCTAATGAATCTCGCTGCACGCGAAGTTCAGTCTCATTGCTCAAAGAAAGGATGGGAGCGCTAAATCAAGCGCTAATGGCTTAGCTCAGTGACGTTAGACTCAAAGCGCTGACCAATATCAGGTGCAGTGTAATCGCAAGTCATCATTGCCACAGGCTCTTTCCAGTTCTTAAAGGGGAGGTTCATTCATGCTGCAGAACCTTATTCTCAGCATTGCTGCCTGTGAACCTGTGTCAGCAAACAGGAACAGGGCAAGTCCAAGGAGCTGGACGACTCAACCAGCTGTACTGATGGCAGATCCATGCCCCAGGGAGAGAGCCTACAGATTTTTGGACCAAGCATTGGAGGAGTTGGTGTCCGCTGTGGAGAGATGGAGGGCAGTGCTCTACTCGGCAAGTGGCAGGAGGCCATCGTTGCAAGTCTTCTGTGCCGTGTGGAGGGAGGTTGCCCATCAGGTCTCGGGCAGCACTGTGGTCCCCAGGACCCACACACAGTGCAGGAAAAAATTTAACAAACTCACTCGGGTGGTCAGGGTGAGTCAATGCCTCAACAAATGCTACATACCACCGTCTGAACCACAGTCTGCACACACTGGCCAAAGCACCAGACCCCCAGCATTCACCCACCAACAATCTCTACCTACCAACACTCACACCCACATCTCACACCTTGCACACAATGACAGCTATTCAACTATGGCAGGCATATCACCCAAACACATTGCTCCACACTCAATCACACAGTTTCCTTTCTCTTGCTGGCCAAGGTGGCTCACAACAGGAGGGAGCAGGAGCCCACAGGCAGTGGACAAGCCGACACCCAACCACTGTCTGCGTTGGAAAATAGAGTGCTGGCGATTATTGGGCGCCAGGTGGTGGGCACCGTGGCCACCAGTGACATTGACCCCCTTGGGGACAACAACAGTATGTTCATCGCTACTCCTTCTTCTCACATCCCACTTCCCCCTCACCCCACAAGCCTTTTGCACTTTCCAGCTAATCATGCTGTATGCATGCAATTCTCCCTTCCTGCCCCCCTCCCCTCACCTTAACCCGTCTCTTGTGCCTTTATGCTTTAAGATAATGAGCAAGCACCTGAGCAGCCTGTCCCTGAGGGCACTGTTGAGAGCAAGGCAGGAGAAGAGGAGGAGGAAGAACACATTGCGCCACTGCATGTCTCACCGGCAGGCACCAGCTCAGATACTGGCACTACGCATTCTTTAGAGGCTCGTATAGTAGCGGGATTGGCACAGGGTGATGCACCGGGAATGAGCGGGCTGCAGCAAGGCCAGGGGGAAAGGGTAGCTCGGGGACCAGCTTCCCGGAGGGCGAGTTCGTGCGCAAGTTCTGCTGCACAGGACTCAGATGAGGGCCTCGATGGGAAGGCGGTTAGAAGGGTGATGGGCATGCTCATGGAGATTATAGGTGCAATGTCAAGGGTGCCCAAGAGCCTGTCGGCAATGGTAAGGAACATGGAGGAGTCCACCTCCAACATTGCACAGAGCTCTGCGCACACCATGGAGCCCATCATTTCCAGTATGGAAAGGATGGCAGACTCCCAGAGAGACCGTGGTGACCCAGACCTGATGCCACGTGTGATGGGCGATCTGGCAGCTTCCATTGCAGCACAGGTGGAAGAGATGCAACGTCTTAGTTCTGTAATGCAATCTATGGTTGGTGCCATCCAATCTCAGACTGCTCTCATGCAGTCTCAGCTTGATGCCACGCAAGCTCTGACTGCTGCCATCATGGCTGGGTCTACCACCGCCAACCGGGGCTTTCACGGTGTCGCAGCAGGCCAGCAATCTGTGCTCCAACAGATTGCTAGGGATGCTGAGGTGCTGCCCTGGGGGAGTGGCTGTGGGTCAGTGGAGCAGGAGCTGGCTGTCCTCTCTCAGGATGACATCATTTCTGCTCCCACCGCTGCCACACTGCCATTGCCCTTGTCGCTGCCTGTCATCCAGCCAGCCCAGACTGCTGCCACCCATGCTGAGGTGGTGCAGTCTACAGTCAGGTCTTCCAGGCCCAGAACTGGTCAAGGGCGTCCTGCAAGGCCATCTGAAGTCTCCCACACGGACACTCAGCAGCCTTCCACCAGCCCTGCTGCAGCCACTGGGTCAACACTTCGTAGGAGCTCTAGAGAAGGCAAAGGCACAGTAACGACAGGCACTAAGGGATTGCACAAGGGTGAATAGTAAATATTGTTGTTGTAAAGATGTGTTCACTGATTATTGATAAATTTATTAATTCACTTCGGATAATTTTGTACTGTCTCTCATTTCAGTTTTGCACTGTGATACGGCCTGCGACAGGGATGGAATGATGGGGATGTGGTGAGCAACGGGCATTTGGGGTTGAATTTACTGGAACCACAGTCTGATGAGGCGGTCACGGACCGTCCTTCCGGAAGGCCGATTGAGTGGCTGCCTCCTTCCTTGCTCCTGTTCCTCCTCCTCCTCGTCTTCCTCTTCATTGTCCTCCTCCTCCTCCTCTCCCTCCTCCTGAGGTGGTCCCGCAATCCCCGGTGGCGAAGAAATTGAGGGCGACGGTGACCTTGACTGCCACTGCGAGAGCCATCCTCGTCCTGATCTGAGGCTTGAGGTTTGATTGCAGGAGGTGGCAGAGTTCTGTGACCACCTCCTTGGTGAAGCAGAGCCTTCTAAGACACTGCTCCTTGCTTAATTGGAGGCAGGAGAATTGCTGTTGGAAGACCCTTGGAGGGTACGGCCTCCTATTGAGAGCCCTGATGGCCCTCCTCCTCCCTCTGGCCACATGTTCCAATCCTTCTCGCTGCCTGCGCTCCCTCCGCTGTAAATCCTGGAGGGCGAGGTCAACTGCCAGTACAGGCCCCATTAATGTAAGAAAGTGCAGCACTTTGATAATTTGTGAGAATAAATGTAACTAACTTTGAGAAGCCGCAACACTCCGGAGACTAAACAACCTTTGAATGACTGAATGAAACTCTTGAACTATCTCAAACTGACAAGGAAGCAGTAAAACTGCACTAACCTGAGAGCTGCGACTCATTACTCATGATCCCTTTAAGTAGCGTCCCCAGCATCCAACTGCTTTATGCCTCCTCTCCCTGTCCCTGTCGAAACCAGGTGCTAAGGTAGGGGGCGATATTCAATTTGGCAGATTGGGCACCCAGTGAGCGTTGCACGCTCGCTGACATCACGATCTGCTGGAGCCGAGGTCCCCGGCGCTAACTTGTAGCGGCGGCGCTACAGGGGGGGCCGAATTTGGCGTGCGGTGCTGGATTCGCCTCACCACGGCGCTACTGCCTCAGCGCTCTGTTAGCGCTCCCACCAGGTGCTAACTGGAGGCGCTAGGTACCGAATTTCTCCCCGACATCTTTATCCCAGGCTGGATGTTCACACTTGACAAACATGATTGGAATATTGTCACATGGGTACTCCATTACACGCTAAAACTAAGGGATATATTAGCAGTAACAATTTAAGTTATGACTGATTTTTATACAAGTCAACTCATATTAAAACAGGAAGAAAAAACAGGGCTTCTAGTTTTTAAACTGAAAATTCATAATTCAGACTAAGCAGCTTCTACATTTTCAATAATACAATTCTTGTCAAACCCGTTGCTGGTAATGTTCTCTACAGAGCATTGACAATTCCTTGAAGCTCTCTCACATTACAAGATCTCATGATAATGTACACAGAAATGATAAACTTGAAATATCAAAATTTCTTTAAAGCTTTTGAAAGTCCTATTGGATTTTTATTTTTAAATGAGAACCAAAATATCATGGTGTTTTCTTCAATGGATTCTATCTTTAACTGATAAGGCTTTTCCAGTTCCTGGAATGTCTGTCTGATTGTTGGCATTCTGGTTTTAGCGTGGATTTAAATGGCACTTCAATTCTCGGTGCTATCAGAGATTTTCTTAAGGGGTGATTCTTAAAAGAAAATACTTATCCCCATATTATTCGATTGCCATGGTCATCTTTGCGGCAAAACAGAGCCGAATGGTCCTAGGAAAATGGTTTTAAGGATGATCCGAGTCATTGGAATAATACTGTAAGCCAGTAAAAATGTAGGGAGAGAGATTGCAGGCACGTGTTTGGGTTCCAAAATGGACGTGACAAAGTCAAAATACAACTGGAAGAGCGAGCAACACCACTTTAGTCCAGGCACTCAATAGGTGACCACCGGCACCAAGCGCAGGCATCATTTAAATATGATAATAAAGATCCTGCACTTGAATCAGGGCCCTTTTGTTAAATTGATGACTGTGCGTGGCTGAAACATCATTTCCTTAACCCGCCTAGCAAATCATGCCGGGGACAATCAGTAAGCAGGTATTATGAACGATATTTAAAGGGATCCTCACCTCCATCAAGGCAAGTCTTTGCTTCGTCGATTAAGCTGCTAAAATACTATTCGGCCATATTTTTGGCTGTTTTGGCAGTGTTTCTCTGTTTAATACTTTTGCAGAGTGATCTTGTGAAGGGAAAGAACTGTTTCACAGAATCTTCTTGCTCTGAATTACTCAACATGGGAACACTGCTGGGCTTACTATTGTGGCTCTCAAATCAGGAGGAGGGGCAGCAGCAAGGAAGGCCGCAAAGACCTGCACAGGTTATAAGAAGAGGTCAAAGGAGGCGTTACAGTATGTGGGAATTCAGGAACAGAACATCATTATTGGACCTCACAGTTGATGATGTAGGGAGTGTGGTGACTGTTACCTCCTTAAAAGAATGGCAAAATGGCTGCTTCTTAATAAGTCCCTTGTGGACGCTCAAAAGTTGAGGGCATTGATGAAGTTTACTTCTACTGATAGTGGAGTACAGACGTTGATTAGTCCTGCAGGCTTCTGCAGACCAAATGGCACACCTGTCACAGCTTCATTGGTGAACCTAAACCTCCTGATGTAGTGCTACTCCATTGTGACCATGTAGTTGACTCTATTGCAGTAGGCCTGTTGGCTGGGGTAGTATCTCATGAGCCACTGTCCAACGTTTTGCCAGATCTCGCCCTCTTCCAGCTCTTCTATGATATGTTTGACATTTCCAGTTACATCCATGCTCTTTTTAAGATTCACTGCCTCCTTGCTACTCACAACATTTCCATTTTATTATCCATATATCTCCTAGCCATGGAATGCTTGTGGGGGTCTTCTCACTCATTCACCATACCTTTGGCGGAAGAGTCATGGAAATCCTAGAAAAAGGGTGACAATGCCATTTACACTATTTTGCCAGGATTTCTGTGGCTCTTCTGTCAACATCACAGTGGGCAAGTAGCAGAAAGCTTACAGAAATTTACCCCCTTGACAACTTAAATTGGCTATTTTAAAGAAAACATTTTGCTAGAATTTGTTGTTCCTGTTTCTGATAGGAATGCTCAGAAGCAAAATAAATATAGCAATGACTCTATTGCTGCTTTCTCCTGACATTCCACCACGGTTTACTCACAGCTATTGTTAGGCTAAGATTCACAAATAGCCCCATTATGTAGACTAAAGCCCCGATTTAACTCGGCCCACCAAGCAGGATTGGCCTGTGCGGGGTTTTAAAATTGCGTTTGGGTATTCACCCTTCCCAAACTATTCACACCAGTCATAATTTTAATTGGCAAATTTTTCCATTCAGAACAGGCGTCTGCCCCAGGAAAGTGGGTTCCTAATTAAAATGTCACGCTCCGATGATGTTATGGGGACCCACACACCATCCTAACCTAACATCGATGAATCCCCGCCCAGTCCCAGACCTGCCAGCAAAATCTGTCAGGATTGGTGTGTGGGCTTTCCTGAAGGTGTAAAAAAAGAGGCTCTCAGTTGCAGCTGCTGGGTCAGAGGATCTTTTTGCTGTCTGGTTTGCCAGGAGATTTTCCAGCTTACGGATCGCTTTTTTTTCTCACTATTTTCTGCCCTTATCACCCTCAGTAAGCTTTACCTGCTTATTCTGAAGACTATTCTTGCCTCTCGATTCTGGATGGAGGAACATTTGGAGGAGGAGCAGCAGCAGCAGCAGCTGGGCCTCTCAGAAGACAGCAGGTGAGGGGGGAGCAGCTCGTAGGAGGCCGCATCCAGCACTTGGGGCCTACAGGCCAAGAGAAACCGGTTTGGACCTATCTGAAAAGCTGTGCATGAGGAAGCTGGGCTTCACCAGCCAGGCTGTTGAACAGGACCTGCTTCCTGCTGGGAGACAGGCTTTGCCTGTGGCTCTCAAAACCACCACAGTCCTTAATTTTATTCGCCACTGGATCCTTTCAGGCTGCTACAGAGGACATCAGCTGCTTAGCACAGTCTGAAGTGAACAGCTGCATGTGACTGACGCCATGTTCACCAGGTCAGAGCAGTACATCTCCTTCCCTATTGACCTCAGCAGGGGAGAGCTCAGGGATTTGCTGCAATGGCTGACTTCCTTTGCGGGCAGGCCGTCATTGACTGCACTTTCACTGATCTGCAGCAGAGCAGACTGTAGAAGATGAGTGATCCCGTCAAAGACTCTGTGCTAAGGAGTTTCAGCACCATGGCTGAGAATATGGAGGAGTCCGCTTCCAGCCTGTGTGGTGTAATCTCCCGGGGCATTACCACTCTATATAGTCAACCATGAAGAGTGTGGTCACCTCCAGGGACGCTGCTGCTGGGCCATCACAACAGTAGTTTTCCTCAAATGTGCTGGGCCCATGAAGTCCTCAACTCTGTCGTCCTTAGCAAATCTTTGTACATGAATCAGAGAAAGTTAACATGCAGGTACAGCAAGCAATTTAGAATGCAAATAGTATGTAAGCTTTTATTACAAAGGGATTGGAGAATAGGAGTAAAGAAGTCTTACTACAATTATACAGGGCCTTGGTGAGACAACACCTGGAGTACTGTGTACAGTTCTGGTCTCCTTACCTAGGAAGGATATACTTGCCTTAGAGGGAATGCAACAAAGGTTTACTAGACTGGTTCCTGGGATGAGGGTATTGCCCGATGAGGAGAGATTGAGTAGACTAGGCCTATATTCCCTACAGTTTAGAAGAATGAAAGGTGATCTTATTGAAACATATAAAATTCTTAAAGGGCATGGCTGGGTGGATGCTGGGAGGATGTTTCCTCTGGCTGGGGAGTCTAGAACCAGGGGTCACAGTCTCAGGATAAGGGGTCAGCCATTTAGGACTGAGATGAAGAGAAATTTCTTCACACAGAGGGTGGTGAATCTTTGGAATTCTCTAACCCAGAGGGCTGTGGATGCTCAGTCATTGAGTATATTCAAGACAAAGATCGACAGATTTTTGGATACTAAGGGCATCAAAGGATATGGGGATAGTGCAGGAAGGTGGAGTTGAGGTAAAAGATCAGCCATGATCTTATTGAATGGTGGAGCAGGCTCGAAGAGGCGAATGGCCTACTCCTGCTCCTTATGTTCTTAAAAGCTGGAAGAGGGCCTCAACCTCTGGCGAGCTCTCTCGCGGGCTGTCCCTGCCACCAATAGCTGCTGCTGCCCACTGATGCTGGGTGTTTCACCACATGCAGACACCTTTAGCTCACTATCTACCCTATGCTGAGTGCCATTGTCTGAGCTGGTGCCTGGGAGGAATGGAGTGCGTGATGGCGCCTCTTCAGGAGGATTGTCGCCCTCCGAGATGTCTTCCTGTGCAGGAGCCTCCTGCTGCTGAGAAGACAGAGAAAAGGGAGACAAGAGTTAGGATGGTAGATCGAAGCTGGGCATATGCAGGTGAGAGACTAGAGAAAGCAGCTTGAAGCTGGGAAGGATGCTCCAGATTTCCGGAGATGAATGAATGGATACAAGTAATATGCAGACACCATGCTCAGAAAAGCCGCCAGCCTCTCCTTCCCTGATACAATACATAACAAGGCCAATTCATGAGTGTGTTCTATTGTGTGTTCTCCTCCCACCTGTGGTGGCGCTGTCACAGGAGATAAATGGTTGGGTATTCTCTCGGTTAAGTTTAGCTCTCTTTGTTCGGAACTTGCCAGAACTTCCTTTCCTTCCAATAAAGCACTTCATGTTTGAATCTCTGAGTTCTGAGTCCTAAATTGTGTCTAGGTAGAAAGGTACCGACACAACAAGTGGCAACGAGGAGCGGATGAATCTGCATACGTTACGGATGCAGTGAGTAAACAGAAAATTTAATTTGAAACGTGAGATGGCTACTATATTAGGAAACATCGGTGATTTTGATGAAAATGTGGAGCAATGGAGCGCATATACGGAACGTTTTGACTATTTTGTATTGGCGAATGCGGTGGCAAATGAAAAGGTCGTGCCTACCATTTTGAGTGTAATCGGGCCGAAGACTTTCAATTTACTTCGCAGCCTCGTGCAGCCAGATAAGCCAGGAACTAAAACATATAAGCAACTAGTGGAAATTCTTGGAGCACATTTTTCACCAAAACCTCTGGTTATTGCTGAGAGATTTAGATTTCACAAACGGAATCAAGAGGAGGGGGAATCAGTGATGATGTTTATTGCTGCTTTAAAAAGGTTTTCGGAACACTGCCAGTTCAAGGAGGTGCTGAATGACACCATTAGAGACAGACTTGTGTGTGGTCTGCAAAATGCAGCCACACTGAAGCGCCTTCTTACTGAGGACAACCTTACTCTTGAAAAGGCCATTGAAGTTAGTGTCTCCATGGAGATGGCGGAAAAGGAGGCTCACCAGTTGAGTTCAACAGGGAGAGTTCACAAGGTGTCGTCTGAGCCTAAAGGTGCGCGGAACGGCACATGTTACCGTTGTGGGAAAACGGGCCATCACGCTAAGGACTGCTGGTGTACGGAGCTGGAATGCCGAAATTGTGGCAAAAAGGGTCACATTGAATGCGCCTGTAGAGGTAAAAAAAGAACAGACAGAGCTGGGAAGCATGGAAGCAAAATGTCTGTATTTGGACAAGAGAGGAAAAAGAGTGTTAATTCAGTGCCGTATGATGGAACAAGCAAAACAGAGGGGAGCGACACCTCTGAGGAGGAAGAGGTGCACATACTGACGGTTGCAGGTGGTTCAAATGGCTACTGGGTGTCACCACTGGTGGAGGGACAATCAGTGCAGATGGAGGTGGACACAGGTGCGGCTGTGTCCCTTGTTTCAGACACTGTCTACAACAAAATGCTAAAGCATCTTACCCTTCAGCCAACAAACATTGTGCTAAAGACGTATACCGGCGAACCTGTGGCCATGAGAGGCGTCATTGAGGTGACAGTTAAATTGAACGGACAGACTGCAAAACTGCCACTATATGTGGTAAAGGGAAATTACCCATCGCTACTGGGACGTGCGTGGCTAGAGAAAATCACGCTGGACTGGCCTGCAGTCTGCATTATGTCAAAAGGGGAGTCAGGTCTGACTGCAGTGTTAAACAAACATGCAGAACTCTTCAATGGGGAACTTGGGAGCATGAAAAAGATCAGCGTGAGACTGGACATTAAACCTGACAGCAAGCCAAAGTTTCACAAAGCCCGACCTGTACCCTATGCAATTAGGCCAAAAGTTGAGGCTAACTTGAAGGCCTTAGTCGAGAATGGAGTCCTGGAGCCTGTGAGCGTGAGCAAATGGGCCACACCCATTGTTCCTGTCCTGAAAAAGGATGGATCTGTTCGAATCTGCGGGGATTTTAAAGTGACTATTAACCCGGTGCTGTCTGTGGAACAGTACCCTCTTCCCCTCATTGATGATCTTTTTACGGGCCTGGCCGGAGGGCAAAAGTTCAGCAAAATAGACTTATGCCAGGCTTATCTACAAATGCATGTCGATGACAAATCAAAGGAGCTGCTGACAATTGTGACACACAAGGGGCTATACAGGTACTGCCGCCTTCCGTTTGGAATTATGTCGGCCCCAGCTCTATTCCAAAGGGCAATGGATCAGATTTTGAGTGGACTGCCAGGAGTCCAGTGCTACCTGGACGACATCCTTGTCACTGGGACAAATGAGGAGGATCATCTTCTGAACTTGGACGCGACACTACAACGACTGAAAGAGTACGGACTCAGAGTTCGTAAAGGCAAATGTGAATTCTTTCAGTCTTCAGTTGAGTACCTGGGGCATGTGATTGACGCTACTGGCCTGCATAAGGCGCCGCCAAAGGTCAAGGCGATCGTGGAGGCCCCAGCACCCCAGAATGTGAGCCAGTTACGTTCATTTCTGGGGCTACTTAACTACTATGGGAAGTTTATTCCAGACTCAGCAACATTGCTGAAGCCGTTACATCAGTTGCTATGTCAAGGCAAAACATGGAAATGGACTGAACTGTGCAACGAAGCTTTCGCCCAAGCAAAGAAAGCATTGCTGAATTCGGAGGTCCTGACACACTTCGACCCAAAGCTACCCATGCAGCTAGCATGTGATGCATCACCATATGGTGTGGGAGCAGTCATATCCCACATCATGCCTTCGGGTGAAGAGAAACCTATCGCCTTCGCATCACGCACCTTGAACAAGGCCGAGAGTAACTATGCGCAGATCGAGCGTGAGGCCTTGGGAATTGTTTTTGGAATTCGAAAATTTCATCAGTACCTGTTTGGGAGAAGGTTCACACTCCTGACAGACCACCGTCCATTGACTTCAATCTTCAGGCCCCACACCGGAATTCCGTCTCTCGCTGCAAGCAGGATGCAAAGGTGGGCTTTACTGTTGTCAGGACACACATACGACATCAGATATCGCAAATCAGACTTGCACGGCAACGCAGACGGTCTCTCGAGGCTACCCTTGCCTGTTACTCCCCCAGAGCCTCGTCAGATAGACATCTTCTACTTTAGACAAGTGGAGGGAGCACCTGTCACTGCAGTTCAGGTGCGAAGGTACACCCGCAACGATCCAGTCCTGTCTGAGGTAATGGACGATGTCATTCGAGGGAGAGCGACAGGAGATTCTCCTAGTTTGAAACCTTACGTTTCAAAAAGAAATGAGCTCTCCGTCCAGGCAGGTTGTCTTCTTTGGGGATGCCGTGTCATCATTCCGCCACCTCTGAGGGAACCTATACTGCAACAACTTCATACAGGCCACAGTGGGATGGTTCGGATGAAGGAAGTGGCAAGAAGCTACTTCTGGTGGCCAGGTCTCAATGGGAATATTGAGAAAGCCAAAACATGTTCCCCATGTCAAAGGGTCCGGAATGTTCCACAGCTGGCAACCCTACACCCCTGGGATTGGCCTGCAGAAGTGTGGCAGCGAGTACATGTGGACTTCGCCGGTCCTTTCGAAGGGAAGATGTTTATGGTGGTTGTGGACGCTCGTAGCAAGTGGCCGGAGGTCGCTGTGATGAGGTCTACCACGGCAGAGAAAACAATTGAGAAACTTGGTGAGATGCTCAGCCGTTATGGCTCACCGGAACAACTCGTAAGTGACAATGGTCCACAATTTGTATCACAGGAGTTTTCAACCTTCCTGCATGTGAATGGTGTCCAACACATCAGGTCTGCGCCCTATCATCCCTCTACTAACGGCCAGGCAGAAAGGTTCGTGCAAACTTTGAAGCACGCCTTGAAGGCATCGCAAGGTCAGGGCTCAATCCACCAACGTCTGAACAGCTTCCTGTTGTCCTACAGGAACGAGCTGCATGCCACAACCAAAACTTCCCCCGCTTCGCTCATGATGAAGAGGCAGTTGCGGACAAGTTTTGACTTACTCAAACCTCCAAGGGCAGAGCAGGTTGTCCATCGTCAACAACAAGCTCAAGTTGAAAAGAGAGAGAAAAGAGCCAAGGAGAGACGGTTTCATCCGGGAGAGCACGTCCTAGCTCGAAACTACAACACTGGACCGAAATGGGTTCCTGCTACGGTGATCGCGCAGACGGGCCCTGTGTCTTACACGGTTGAGACTGCTGAGGACGTCGTCTGGAGAAGACACACAGATCAACTGTTGCTAGGAGCAGAGACAGCCACAGAGGCTCCAACGGCTGGTTGGCCTGAACTGTTTCCGAATGATACCGCAAACCAGCATCCTTTGCCACAGTGCTCTTCTCCAACACAGGAAGTCAAAGAGACTGTTCCACCTGTGCAAACTCCTGACTTTCAACTGACACAGGCACCTTCTCCATCCAGGCCTGTGTCAATGCCTACTGCTGTGGAAGCCAGCGATGACCGCCGGTATCCTGTCAGAGAGCGGCGGCCTCCAAGACGCTTGGATCTGTAGGCTTAGTGACTTACCCACAAGACTGGGGCAGAATAAACCCCAGGGTAAAGTCAGGGTTTGAGGCAGTCTACCTCTACCCTAGGTTAGTTGAGTGTATTGAAAGTAACTTACCTATTGAGGAATAATGTGGACCTTCCATTTAAGAGGGGAGGAAATGTTATGTATTGTGTGTTCTATTGTGTGTTCTCCTCCCACCTGTGGTGGCGCTGTCACAGGAGATAAATGGTTGGGTATTCTCTCGGTTAAATTTAGCACTCTTTGTTCGGAACTTGCCAGAACTTCCTTTCCTTCCAATAAAGCACTTCATGTTTGAATCTCCGAGTTCTGAGTCCTAAATTGTGTCTAGGTAGAAAGGTACCGACACAACAGGCCTAGGCCAATTATTTCCAGGGCTTCGTGCTTTGTTTGGGTGAGAGCTATAATGTTGGGTACTCCTCCTCCAGTCTTGCTCCTATGCATGACTTTATGCGCAGGCTTGTCCTACAGAAAGAAGGAGGGAAAGTTAGTTACTGTCTGTTGAAAAGAACAGGACCTCAAAGGTCGTAATTTCTGGATTACTGTCAGTGCCACATGTGAGTGAGTATAGGAGCAGTAAGATAAGAAAGGTTAACGCGTGGCTGGAGAAATGGTGCATGGCGGAGAAGCACTACTGGCGCGAATTCATGAACTCATTTCTCTTATCTGGAAGGAGGAGAGCATGCCAGGGGATCTCAGAGACATCGTAATTGTAACCATCTTCAACAAAGGTGACAAGTCCAACTACGGTAATTACAGAGGAGTTTCCCTGCTGTCTGCCACAGGGAAAGTCATTGCAAGAATCCTTCTCAATCGCCTTCTCCCAGTGGCCGAAGAGCTCCTCCCAGAGCCACAATGCGGATTCCGCCCACTAAGGGGCACAATGGACATGATCTTCACCACACGGCAATTACAAGAGAAATGCAGGGAACAGCACCAACCGCTGTACATGGCTTTCTTTGATCTCACAAAGGCCTTCGAAACTGTCAACTGTGAGGGATTATGGAGTGTCCTCCTCAAATTCGGCTGCCCTCAAAAGTTTGTCACCATCCTCCGCCTGCTTCACGATGACATACAAGCTGTGATCCTGACCAACGGTTCCACCACAGACCCAATTCACGTACGAACCGGGGTCAAAAAAGGCTGTGTCATTGCACCAACGCTCTTCTTGATGTTCCTTGCTACTATGCTCCATCTCATCCTCAGTAAGCTCCACACTGGAGTGGAGCTAATTTACAAAACAAACGGGAAACTGTTCAACCTCCATCGCCTCCAGTCCAGATCCAAGGTCGTCCCATCCTCTGTCGTCGAATTACAGTATGCAGATGACGCTTGCGTCTGCGCTCACTCGGAGGTCGAACTCCAAACCATTGTCAACACCTTCACTGAAGCATATGAGAGCATGGGCCTTACACTAAACATCCGTAAGGCAAAGGTCCTCTACCAACCTGCCCCTGCCACACAGTACTGCCCCCCAATTATCAAAATCCACAACAAGGCCTTGGACAACGTGGACCACTTTCCATACCTCGGGAGCCTACTGTCAACAAGGGCAGATGTCGATGACGAAGTCCAACACCGCCTTCAGTGTGCCAGTGCAGCCTTCGGTCGCCTGAGGAAGAGAATATTTGAAGACCAGGACCTCAAACCCGGCACTAAGCTCATGGTCTACAGAGCAGCAGTGATACCCGCCCTGCTGTATGCCTCAGAGACATGGACCATGTACAGCAGGCACCTCAAAGCACTGGAGAGGTACCACCAATGCTGCCTCCGCAAGATCCTGCAAATCCATTGGCAGGGTAGGCGCACCAATGTCAGTGTTCTTGCTCAGGCCAACATCCCCAGCATCAAAGCTTTGACCACGCTCAATCAGCTCCGATGGACGGGTCACATTGTCCGCATGCCCGATATGAGACTCCCAAAACAAGCGCTCTACTCGGAGCTCCGGCACAGCAAGAGAGCCCCAGGTGGGCAGAGGAAATGCTTCAAGGACACCCTCAAAGCCTCCTTGAAAAAGTGTAACATCCCTATCGACACCTGGGAATCCCTGGCCCAAGACCGTACAAAGTGGAGGAGAAGCATCCGGGAAGGCGCCGAACACCTCGAGTCTCTTCGCCGGGAGCAAGCGGAAGCCAAGCGCAGGCAGCGCAAGGAGCACATGTCAACCCAAGCACCCCACCCACCCGCCCCTTCAACCATCGCCTGCCCCACCTATGACAGAGACTGTAGGTCCCGCATTGGACTCATCAGTCACCTGCGAACTCATTTTTAATGCGGAAGTAAGTCATCCTCGGTTCCGAGGGACTGCCTAAGAAGAAGAAGAAGTAGGAGGGAGGGCCCCCGATTCCTGGGGCATTGGGACCAGTTCTGGGGCAGGATGGACCTGTACAAGATGGACGGGTTCCACCTTAACAGGACTGGGTCTGATGTCTTCACGGGGAGGTTAACTAGTGCTGTGGGAGAGGGTTTAAACTAATTTGGCAGGGAGAAGTGCAGTAGGATGAAGCATTAGAGAGGAGGTACGGAGGATTGGGAGCAATAAACAGCGTTAGAATGAAGAGTAGTTCAGAAATAGGAGAGATCAGACAGAGGGGAAATGCGAGGCAGACTAAGGTGGGTTTAGAGTTTATGTGCGCAAATGCACGGAGCATGGTAAATGAGGTTGGTGAGCTGCAAGCACAAGTGGCCACATGGAATTATGACATGGTGCCAATAACGGAGACCTGGATCAAACAAGAGGAGGCATGGCCACTTAATATTTCTGGCTACAATGTATTCAGGAAAGATAGGGAAGGAGACAAAGGAGCAGGGGTGGGGGTGGTGGCAGTGTTGATCAAAGATACTGTTACAACACTAGAAAGGGATGATGTACTTGAGGGTTCAAAGACAGAATTTATTTGGTTATAATTAAGGAACAATAGAGGAGCTATTACGCTGCTGGGCCTATACTATAGGTCACCAAATAGTGGCAAGGAGATAGAGGAGCAAATTTGCAGGCAAATTGTAGAACGATGCGAGAACTTTAGAGTAGTGATAATGGGGGACTTCAATTATCCTAATGTAGACTGGGATAGTAACAGTGCAAAGGGTAAAGAGGGGGAGGAATTCCTGAAATATGTACAAGAGAACTTCTTGGATCAATATGTTTCCAGCCCGATGAGGAAGGATCAATGTTGGATCTAGTTCTGTGGAATGAAATCTGGGAGCATTTGGGAAACAGTGATCACAATATCATTAAGTTTAGAGTAGTTATGGAAAAGGACAAGGAAAAATCTAGTGTGAAAATACTCAACTGGACGAGTGCTAATTTCATTGAATTGAAAAGGGATCTGGCCCAAGTGGATTGGAATCAAAGATTGGTAAAACAGGTAAAACAGTAAATGAGCAATGGCTCCCCTTCAAAGAGGAGCTAGTTAAGGTATGGACTAGACACATTCCCATGAGGGGGAATAGAAGGACATCCAAAGCTAGAGCTCCCTGGATGACTACAGCTATAGACATTAAAATGAAACAGAAAAAGGAGGCTTATGATAAATGTTGGGTTCATAATAGAGAACCAAGCTGAATATAAAAAGTACAGAGGAGGACTGAAAAAGGAAATAAGAGGGGCAAAGAGAGTGCATGAGAATAGATTAGTGGGTAACTAAAAAGGGAACCCAAAAGTCTTTTCGAAATATATAAATAAATAGTAAAAGGGTATACAAAGGAAGGGTAGGGCCAGTTAGGGAACAAAAATTAGATCTTCCTGTGGAGGCAGAGGGCATGGCTGAGGTACTAAATGAGTACTTTGCATCTGTATTACTTCCTGGCCCTGGGGGTGTTGCTGGGGCACTGCCCCTTTCAGATACTTCTGTCCAGGCCTGCTTCATGGTGGCCTTGGCGACGCCTTTGTGAAAAGCTGCTCCCTCCTTGTCCTCACTTCCTCCAGGAGGCATCAGAAATGTGTGGGGGTGGGGGGAGGAGCGAACTCCTCTGTCGCCTGAAAATGTATTCCACATCTGTCCAAAGATAAATGCAGGCAGGGAATGCAACCTCGCTTTAAAGGGCGCATCCTTGCTTTAAGTAGAGTCAGGACTCACGTTGGAAATTGTGCGCGTGATATGGGCGGGCTAACAGAATCGTCACACGATTGGGAGGCCAGTCTGTCAATCTTATTAAAATGAGTCCCGAGAATTAAAATGGGCTGGGTCTGATGCCAAAATCATCATGGGGGCTTGGTGCATGGGCCAACACCCCCTCCCCCCGCACGCACAATTTGCACCCCAAGTTAAAATCGTTGCTCGAATATTTGTGAACTACCAACATCGTGAGAGGTTTAGGATTAGGTACATTTTAGATGCCTGTATAAGCACGAATACCTCTTAAAGTAGCCTTGAGTTTTTTAAATTGTGGTTCTGCAGACATGTCACTTTTCAGTAATAAAGGTACTATTATAACTGTCATTGATGCCTATCAAGCTACAGATTGCTTTGGGGAAATAATTTGTGGATATATAATTTGTGGCCACTCATAATGAGCCAAATATGCAGCAACTGAGTCCAAGTTCCTGACCAAAAGTTTGCAGTTTAATTTAGCTTTCACAACACAACAGCAGCTAGGGAACTGCTTGACTGCAAAGATTACTAGAATTTTAATATCAGTGCAAACTGTCATTAAAAGTTTAACTAGCCTTTTAGTTTTACTATAAGTATACTTATGTGGTTTAATCACCAACTACTCGTTTAAAGGATTTTGATACTGTAATCAATTTCCTACAAGCTCTGTGACAAAGTAGCGAAGCTCTGATAAAATGTAAAAATTGATAAAGAACTAATATTTCTTCAATGATTATATGTATTTAATGTTTTAATTATAGTTAGTGGTACAGTACATTTGTAATGGTTCAGAGAAAAGGTCAAATACAGAAAATTAATTAGTTTTTCAAACAATATTTTTTAATTATGAGTGATCTGCAGCCCATGTTTACACGAGAAGCTCCCAGCTGTCAGGTATTCATTGTCTGTCACAGAAACTCTCACTAAGCCATGCTGGGCTAAGACAGGATTAGAAATGATGAACCGACATGTTCTGTAAATCTTCTCACTCGTGAGCCAGTAAGGTGGACCCTGGTACATTTGATTGGCAGCGTGCTCCACTCGGCCAGTTTGCTCTGCTATTGGCTTATTCAACAGGCCTCTGTGGTTGTACTGAATGTCACCTGCTGTGCCCAGCACGTGCCCAGCCGTCAATTTCTTCACTCGCCCCTTGTTGTGGTGCAGGTGCTCAAGCTGAGAGGGGAGGCAGACCATTCATCTGGGTGGCACGTGCAACATTTAGGGCATATGGCACCCTAGTTGTGTGTTGAGAAGGATAACTGACGCCAAGCAGAGTCGTCACTAACTTTACAACAGATGGGAAGAAGCACTGCATTCAATATTCAGACAGATGTCCCCTCATTCCACCTGTCTTATAACTGGGGCAATGTACAGTCAAAAATGTATGCCTGATAATCAACCAGACACAGAGCATAATTATAAACAACAGAGCAGCAAATCTTTAAGATGCATGTAATCACTATATAAAATGTGCTTCTATTGCCATGTCTGATCGCAATATTTGTGTATGACTACTACAGATAGAAAAATACCAGATAATAACTGCTTAAACTGATCAGCTTTATTGTGTAAGTGATTGTTGAGGCAATATAAATACTATTTTTGAACCACAAAATTCCACAAGGTGATAGTCCTAACGAAGGAAATAGGATTTCATAAATAAATCAAATTAATGTAGAATGGGATTTTTCTTAGATTAGCAGATTGTTAAACAATTTTTTCCCATAAGGAAACAAATAGCCATAAAGAAAATCTATAATAGAGGACAATGTAAGTCATTAGAAAGTAATGAAATCATAATTTGCTTATTTAAAAGTATTATTTTAAAGTATATTTGTATATTATACCGTACTAACAAAATACTTATTTTCTTTGGCTATTGTAATATACATTTTAATAGTTGCCTTATCTAGTCAGCCTGCAGAGTCACATGGTTCTCAAGTAACAACATCCCATATTCATATTAAAATTAAAATAAACAATATATTTATTAAAATGATGAATTGAAAAATGCGCAGAGCTATCTTTTCTATATATTTAAAATCTTCTAAACTAAACTGTCAGCATTTTTACTGTATAACAGTACAATTAGTACTGTTATACAGATCAAACAATATAAAATATACACTTTAACACACTTTTGTGAAACACTGGTAATTTAAAAACTTAGATAGGCTGGAAGATATAATTTTGTAATATTTGTCTGATGAACAACAAAATATAGAATATTGTTACTTTAACATAAATGTGACAGCTGAAAAAAGACATATGGAGGGAATGGGGGTTACCCCCCAGCTCAGCAGCACAGAACTCGCGAGGTTAATTACAGATATTAACGCGCTGTACTTCACGTTCTCACCATCAAGAAGCTTCAAGCTTCCAAATGACCTGGCTGCAACAATAAGACCCTCTTTAGCCCATTAACTAATTGATAAAATGTGAGTGTTTGGAATGAGTCTAATTAAATCACAGAACTTGCAATTAGTGCCCAATTTGGTAGCTGTTGGTAGATGACAAGGCTAGGCTGGGCCGACTTTGGATGCTGCAGGCAGCTTTTATTTTGAAGCAGCAAATTTACAAATATAATAATTGAGAAATAGTTTAAGAAAAAAAACTGATGGAAGTGAAGGCTGTCATGGATGTTTACTCCAGGGGCTTGTAGGACAACAAGAGCCAATAACTAAAGCACACTCATTCTTGTGTGGCACACTAGACAAGAGACAAGGGTCCCAGATGGATTGTCAGAGCTTAGGCCGGGATTATGATGAGACAGTGGGTAATTATTGAGTTGCAGTGCCTGAGCTGTGATTAGTGTCTGCAAGCTTTTCACTTCCTTCAGAGGAAGGATTGTTGCTGCCTGTGTTACCCTGTGTCCCTTACACAGCGCAGAACAACACATTTCAATTTGACAGGATCAGTTCTTCCCTTTGATTACAATCTGTTACCTGTATGTTACTGCAAATTAATCAGTCATTCTTGTATAGCTGCCCTATAATTTTATTTCTAAATTAAATAAATGTGTATTTCAGTTTGGCAGTGTACAAGGCAAGAGCATTCGTTAAATTCCACCGTACTTTTCCTCCATAATAATGAGGTAAGCCCTTTCAGACCTCAATTTCAGTTGCACAATGCAACATACAAATCAGCTTAACTGTTTTAGACCTGAAAAATCTGTAAAAACTTCCAGGCCAGTGCTGAATATTTCAAATTTTTGATCTGTAGTTGATTGTGAATAAGTGTACAAAACTAGTTATTAGAATGTTCTTCTACAGGTGGGTTTATCTCAATCTCTCATTCTGTTTCAAGAGTCCATATTTATTCTGCACAAACATCTCAGGCTTGTATTGTGCACTCGAAGCTGCAAATTAGTAGGATCTGATCAGAGCAGCGCAGATGAGCTCTACAAACTGAAACATGTATTTCACAGAGGAATTCTGTGAACTCAGTAATGCATTAATCTGAACATCTCTGCAAATACAAAAGTGAAGGAACATGTAAGCGTCAATGAAGTAAAGGAAGATAAAGCATTTACTTTGGGTAAGAATGTCTTGTTTTACGCATTTCAGATCTGGTTGGCCACTTCCAGTCACAGCATAGAAGGTGCTTTGAATAGGAAATTCCCATGCACACTCACCAAAGTTGGAGACAAGACCAATACAGTCGTGTCAAAGTCTTTACAAGATAATGTTCTCTATAGATTGATTTTTGTATTTCTGGACGCAGTAGCATTTTACATGAATAAATCTTAAGCAGACCTCACCATAATGCAACCCTCAAAGTTAAAACATCATGGGAGTTATTTTGGTGAAAGGGTGAACACAGGTGCTAAATGGGTACTGTGCTAATACGACACGCCTGTTTGAAAGCCTGGTTTTAGCTCGCAATTTTAGTCCCAACTCCTGATTGCCATAATTTGAGCTTGCCTGGAGCTGCTAAAACAGAAGCACCTGCAGGTTTAGCACTCAAGTGGTGATTAGGTGCAATTTTTGTGGAGCAGTATATGTGGGCTCTACTCACCCACTTCCTCTGAAGGTGTGGAGTGGGCTGGCTGATGCACAGCGGCAGGTTTCAGGATGGTTCAAGGACCGAGTGAGAGGGCACACAAGTTCTCGGACAGGGCACTAGATGTCCTGATGGAGGAGGTCCAGAGGAGGAGGGATGTCCTGTACCCTTGGGGGGGTGGGTAGGAGTCCACCAGTCCCTCCTGTCTCTCTCTCCTCCTCAACCTCCTCTCCTCCTCCTCCTCCTCTTGTGGCTCCTGAGCTTGATCATCTGGCACAATTGCTGGTGGTAACGGTTGGTCTCTCATGATTGCCAGATTGTGGAGCATGCAGCAAGTCACCACAAATCTGGAGCCCTCCTCACCATCCTGCCCCTCCTCTCCCTCTCTCCTCCAGCAGCTGGTGCTGCTCTGCCTGGCCTCATCTCCTCCTCCCATTCCTGCTCCAGACCAAGGGGGACCCCTCGCAAGATGCCCATGACCAAGCACTTCCTTTCTCCTGGTTACTCATATAAGGTGTCCAATAAGGTACAGTAGCACAGTACTTACTCTTTTTAGGTGAAGTCCTCAGAGAATTTCCAGAATAAATGTTGATAGTGTTGGTGAAATCTTGACAAAGTCTCCCAATGTGTTTCAAAATCCTCTTCAAACCTCCAGCAGCAAGTGAACATTAAAAGGTGATACACCTTTAAGTAGCGTTCGAAATCTTCAGCAACGACTAATTTATTCCCAATCAGCTGGTCATTGTTTTTTTTTCTTTTTTTTCCTAAATAAACCATTAAAACTTCAAACAAACCTTAAGAAATCAAATTAAAATTTGGTTTTCCAGCCCAATTATGCACTCCAGTCCCCGCGGCGCCCACCGGTCACGGAAGTGATCGAGCACGCCGGCGGACACCGCGTGCTCCATCTCCAGGGCCACCCGGGCGCGAACATGGCCGCAGAAGAGATGGAGGCAATCCGGCCGGACGACCCCCTTGATCGCCCGATGCCTGGACCAATTAATGGTTTTCTTAGCCAGGCCCAGGAGCAGACCCACGAGGAGGTCCTCCAACCTGCCTGCTCCCCTCCGCACCGGGTGACCATAGATCAAGAGCGTGGGACTGAAGTGCAACCAAAACTTGAGGAGCAGCCCCTTCAAATAATGCAGCTGGTCATTGTTAGGAGAGGGCATTAGATCAAGCACTAGCCACGAAAATGCCATGCAACCTTGTTAATGAGCGTTAGCTGGCAATTTATGTGGCAATCAGCTGCTTAACGATCCTCTGGGCGGCCATTCCTAGTGCAAGCTTCAACTCCTTTACCAAGGTGGCGAATTGCGCTAAACATGGGCTAAACTGGCATTTCAATTTAAGACCTCATCTTGGCCACCTCAGAGGCTCTTTAGCACCTAAAGTATCCGGGGAAACTCGCCCCCATCTTTCTTGCATTCACTGTTATTGACCAAGACTGTCGAGTTTACAGGACTATGGACTAGCCGGTTTGCTTTACACAATGACTCAAAGGCACTGCTTTCAAAAATTCCAAGCTCACTGTTGCATTACCTTGTGATCATTTTCCAGGCTTGAGCATTTTCTGTTTGAGAGACCAAAAATAAAACTGAAATTTAATTTTTAAAAAAAGAAAAAAAAAGAAAACACAAGTATGCATTAAACATTTAATTTATGAAAATATTACATTGATAAATATTTCACTATGATGACGTCAACAATAGAACAATGGGAACAACTCAATCACTGGGTACAAGCTTTACAACTTACATTTACACAGTGCCTTTAATGTAGAAAGATATCTCAAAGTGCTTCACTACGGTATAAGGAAAAAATGGATGTCAAGAGAAAGGAGGGGTGACACAAATCTTGGTCAAAGAGGCGGGTTTCAAGGAGGGAGGTGGAGAAGAGGAGGAGGTGGAGAAGAGAAGGAGTTTAGGGAGGGAATTTCAGAGAGTGGGGCCTAGGTGGCTGAAGGCATGGTGGTCAATGGTGGTGTGAAGTGAGGGTGGATGTACAAGTGGCCAGAATCAGAGAAATGGAGAGCTCAATGGGGAAGGAGACTGTAAGACTGGAAGAGATAGGGATGGGCAGTGCCATGGAGAGATTTAAACACAAGGATGAGAATTTTAAATTTGAGGCATTGGGAGTCGACCAGAAGAGCACTGGAATAGTCGGGTCCACAGGTGACAAAGGCATGGATGAGGTTTTCAGCAGCAGATGAGCTGAGTTAAGGGCAGAGATGGACAATGTTATGGAGGTGGTAGTATGTGGTCTTTGTGACGGCGAGGATATGGGGATTGGAAATACAGCTTGGGGTCACTGAGATTACAGACAGTCTAGGTCAGTGGGAGACAGTGGCTGGGTGGGGATGGAGTTAGTGGCAAGTTTGTGACGGGAATTGAAGACAATGATTTTGGTCTTCCTAATGTTTAGCTGAAGGAAATTATGGCACATCTAAGACTGTATGTTGGACAAGCAGCCTGACTCTAGTAGGCCTATGTTTCACAACACCCTTTAGACACCGCAATGTCCACACACCACAGGCATCAACACAAATTGGCCTTAGAGCATCTGACTCAAACAGTTCCAATAAATCTCTATGACTAACAGCCTGAATCTCACATAATTTTCCATATTTATGTTTATTTACAAAAATCTATATGTACATTTGTATAGACAGATTATCACATGGATCCCTTCATCACTGTGTCATATCACAATCTAAGTGGCGTCTTTTATTTCTATTTTTTTCCATTTCTTTTTAACGTATACTAAATATCACATAAAGTAATAACTAGTTCCAAAATCTGCTTTGTTTTACCACAGCACCTGCTGTATGGTACTGCTGTTCCTCAAATCAAATCTCCCAATTATAGTGACTCATTTTACCTCAAACTCACAGCCACAATGAGTGTGCTGGGCGTGAGAATAGTAAGAAAACAACTGTTATATAAATAGACATGTTTATGAGAAAGGATAATTCAATCAGAATTAAGACTACGGTCGCATACAACTCAAGCTTCTCTCTTTCAGTTTATGATGTAATTTGAGCTTCTCAATGTGATTGCAGCTTTGTAGCTCACTCACAGGTAAGGATTATCCCATGTGCTAATCACTAGTCCTGCCTTTAGAGTTTATACCAGCAGTTCTTTAGAAACAAAAAAGCACAACCTAGAAATTTAATCACGCCCAAAAATGGGGGAGCAGGGCGCACCTGCTTACTGGGTCCCGGGGACCACGGGAAATTGGTGTTGGGAACTCATGATTCAGACGTGCAACCAGCGATACATATGCAATACATTGGCATGGTGCCTGTTTGGGGAGTGGGAAATTAAGCTTCACTGACGCCACTTAAAGACAGCCAGCACCTATTAATGGGGAGGTGCACTCTGGCTGCAGACAATAGCGAAACTTGAAAACTGTCTGGAAGAGGTCCAGACAGAGCTCCCAGGTTCTCTGGTGCCAAGTTGACGATCCTGGTCCAGGTGGTGGACAGCAGGAGGGAGATCCTGTTCCCACCCCACCCCCAGGGGGCAGAAAGCCCTCCAGGCAATACCTCCACCACCAGTGGGAAGAGGTCGCTGAGGAGTTCAGTGCCAGAAGCTTAGCTTCCAGGACATGGCTGCAATGCTGAACGAAGTTCACTGACCCCACCAGTGTGGTCAAGGTAACTCTTACTCTCTGCTCAGACCTCACTGACCACAATACTTCCTCACCTGCTTCCCTTCACTCTCCTACAATCAGTGTACCACACTTCACTCCACATCCTTCTTCTATACTCACGCGCTCACTACTATTACAACCTTCACTTCCGCACACTTCACATCTTACATACTGCATCCCAACTATTCTGCCATGACAGGCACATTCTCCAAACACATCAAAGACTGTCACTAACACACTCTTGACATCAAGGCAGCATTTGACAGAGTGTGGCATCAAGGAGCCCTAGTAAAACTGAAGTCAATGGGAATCGGGGGGAAAAATCTCCACTGGCTGGAGTCATACCTAGCACAAAGGAAGATGGTTGTGGTAGTTGGAGGTCAATCATCACAGCCCCAGGACATCGGTGCAGGAGTTCCTCAGGGTAGTGTCCTGGGCCCCACCATCTTCAGCTGCTTCATCAATGACCTGGACGACATTCAGGCTTGGGCTGATAAGTGGCAGGTAACATTCGCTCCACACAAGTGCCAGGCAATGACTATCTCCAAAAAGCGAGAGTCTAACCACCGCCCCTTGACATTCAACGGCATTACCATCACCGAATCCCCCACCATCAACATCCTGGGGGTCACCATTGACCAGAAACTTAACTGGACCAGCCACATAAATACTGTGGCAACAAGAGCAGGTCAGAGGCTAGGTATTCTGCGGCGAGTGTCTCACCTCCTGACTCCCCAAACCCTTTCCACCATCTACAAGGCACAAGTAAGGAGTGTGATGGAATACTCTCCACTTGCCTGGATGAGTGCAGCTCCAACAAAACTCAAGAAGCTCAACACCATCCAAGACAAAGCAGCCCGCTTGATTGGCACCCCCATCGACCACTTTAAACATTCACTCCCTCCACCACTGACGTACCGTGGCTGCAGTGTGCACCATCTACAAGATGTACGGCAACGACTCGCCAAGGCTTCTTCGGCAGCACCTCCCAAACCCGTGACCTCTACCACCTAGAAGGACAAGGGCAGCAGGCGCATGGGAAGACCACCACCTCCAATTTCCCCTCCAAGTCACACACCATCCTGACTTGGAAGTATATTGCCGTTCCTTCATCATCGCTGGGTCAAAATCCTGGAACTTCCTTCCTAACCGCACCATGGGAGTACCCTCACCACATGGACTGCGGCGATTCAAGAAGGCGGCTCACCACCACCTTTTCAAGGGCAACTAGGGATGGGCAATAAATGCTGGCCTTGAATGAATTTAAAAAAAAACTCCCTTCTTGCAGGAGAAGGCTGTGCCCAACTATGCCAGGAGACTGCCACCGGAGGAGACTGAGCCCGGATGCACATTTTCTTCCCTGTGGAAGTAAATGTGCTGGCCATCACAGGCAGGGGGTGCATGGCTGTGGTGAGTGGCAACACTGGACGAGACGTCGCACTGGGTTTCTTCACATCATATCATCTTTTTCTCTTCTTACTTCTATTTGTCTATCCACTCTGCTTGACAAATTACAGCTGCTGTTGCCAGCCACCTCTTCCTCTGCTCTGCCTTGATGCTAAAAGCTAACCCTTATCCCTCTCTTTCATTTTAGGTGCTGAAGATGTGGCAATACCTCTACCACTTCAGGAAGAGGAGGGCAGCCTTCCTGAAGATACAGCACCACTAAATCTGACCCTAGCAAGCTCTAGCTCAGAGATTGGCATCATGCATATTTTAGAGGCTAGATTAGTGGAGGGGGTCTTCACGTGGTGAATCACCAGCCATAAGTGTGCAAGAGGGGGTATAGGGCTCTAAAGGTGCCAGCTCGCCACTGGATTAGATCACATACTAGCTCTGCTGCAGAGGACTCAGATGCAGACTTTGAGGGCCCAGGCTACCGAAGAAGGCTGATGGGCATGTACCAAGAAATGCTAGGTGCAATGGGCAGCCTGGCAGCAAGCTTGCACACAATGTCGTAGAGCATGGTGGCTGCTCGAGGTCAATCCACCATAGCTATCAGAAGTGTCCTCAATGGAAGCTCAGCAGCCTTCCACCTCCCACACTATAGCCACTGGGGAAACACTTCATAAGAGCACTAGGATAGGTAAACAAGCACAGAAGACATGCACTAAAGAGTTGCACAAGGGTGATCCTTAACTTATTTCTGTTAACTGTTAGACAATGGAGTTGAGCTGTTGGATAAATGTGTTGTTTGTTTTGGTTTTGGTGTTGATATTTATAGTGAAGCGGGGGCAAGACCCATAAAGCTGGACAGATGGAAGATGATCGGATGGTGGTAGTAAGGATGGTGATGATAAGGATTGCGGGACTGTTGGTGTATTGAGGATAGATGCTTCAGGTGAAACGCTTTTGGACATGCTGCTCTCTGAGCGCTCTGTCAGCAAGGAGCACTGATGGTCGATACTGTTCCTGCTCCTTCTGCTGTAATTCTTGACCTACATTGCCCAGGGGGTGGTAAGGGCTGGTCTCTCAGGATGGCAAAGTTATGGAGCATGCAGCAGATGATGATAAATCTGGATAGCCGCTCAGGGCTGTACTGCAAAACTCCTCTTGAACTGCTCAGGCAGCGGAAGTATTGCTTGAGCACGCCGACTGTGCTCAGTGATGTTTCTGATTGCAGCATGGCTCTCGGTATAGGTCAGCTCTGCAGCTGTTCCTGGGTTTTTGACAGGAGGCATGATCTAAATCCGAAGGGGATAGTCCAGCAGCCAGCCTGTAACCTGATGGCCTGAAATAAAGGCGGCACAGATGACTGGTACCAGATGAATGAATCATGACTGCTGCCAGGAAACCTGGCACAGATCTGCATGATACAATGCCTGTGGTCGCAAACAAGCTGGACATTGAGGGTGTGGAATTGCTTTCTATTCAGTAAGATGCCAGGATGGTGATGGGGAGCACGCAAGGCAATGTGGGTGCAGTCCATGGCACCTGGGGAAGCCTGAAATGTAGGCAAAGCCTAGTGCTTTCTCATCTTGAATGCAAAGATAACCCCCCCAGCTTCTATTCTCTACTGCTAACCGTCTTTTTAAATCCCTCTCCCCTGTCTCCTCCAGCAATTGCAAGGTGCTCCTGGGCTTCTTTGTTTCTAAGATTGAGACAATTCAATCAGCTGCCTCTGCCACTTCTCTTCCTTTACCGAGCCCATTGCGCCAAACTACCTCTAAGGTTTCCCCCGTGTTAGCCCTGAACTCGTATCTTTCTCCAGTTTCTCTCCGATCTCCTCTCTTAACCTCTCCGTGCTCACCTTGTCCATGAGACCCACTTCCTGCTCCCTCGATCCTATTCCCACTAAACTGCTGACCACCCAACTTCCTTTTCTGGATCCCATGTTAGCTGACATCATTAACGGTTCTCTCTCCTCAGGTACTGTCCCCCTCGCCCTCAAATCTGCCACCGTCACTCCTCTCCTCAAAAAAAAACCCTTGACCCCCTCCGTCCTTGAAAACTACTGCTCCATCTCCAACCTCTTGTTCCACTCCAAAGTCTTTGAATGTGTTGTCGCCTCCCAAACCCGTGCCCACCTTTCCTGGAACTCCATATTTGAATCCCTCCAATCGGGTTTCTGCTCCAACCACAGTACAGAAACGGCTCTCATCAAAGTCACAAATTACATCCTTTGTGACTGTTACAAAGGTAAACTATCCCTCCTTTCCTTCTCAATCTGTCTGCAGCCTTTGACACGGTTGACCACTCCATTGTAAGGGGTTTTCCTTGGGAGCTTTCCCTGAGGTTTCTCTCTCTAGAGGCCTCGCTCTCTTGCACAGTAAAACCTTGAGTGGTTCAACCTACTCGCCCCTTAGATTCTATACTCTGGACTTAGGCGCAGGAACTACAATGTAGAGAAAACTCTTGTAGGCCAAGTTTGATGAAACAAAATGAAATTTTATTGCATAAGGAAAAATATCAAATCAAATGCAAGCAGATAAGGGAATACATGGGAGGGAAAAACACACAAACAAATCATAATGACACAGTACTAACTAAAGCAAATACAGGCATCTCATACTCTACAAAGATCATCATGAAATAAGGAAACACACGGAACATCGAGGGACAACAACTCATGTTAATTGTACCCTTAAATCCACCCCCTTATTAAACCTATCTAGATCTGATTGTGAAGGGCCAGAAACATGCTCACCAATCCCACTAGGAAGTGCAAGGTTTTGAAATCGAGCCTGTGTTTGGTCCTTTCAGGCGTTTCGTCTCCACGTGGATCGTGGAGCCCCTGCGAGCTGCGCCACGCCTCTCTCCTGAGGTGGGGGTCGGGGGCGGCTAGACACCGACGGGCCTGGATGTCGGCGGGGTCGAGGATCATCGGCTCGACCCTGGTTAGAGGAGCCTTGGGCTGGCTCCCATTGCTTCTTCAGTTTCTTTTCTCCTCTCCCGAGCCGGGGTGGCTGAAAGGTTTCTTCTCTTGGGACCTTTATTTTTTTGTCTCTTCTCCCAAGTTGGGTCGATGGCCTCTCATTCCGGCAATGGCCCGGGGACGGTCGATGATCTCCCGATGTGCTTCCCCAGGGCGGAATGCTGGTTTCGAGACGGCCTTTTCGATGTTGGCTTTCTTCTTCCTCCTGCGATTGTCTGCTTCTTCTTCTGGGTGTCCGGATTCAAGCTGCGTGTTTCCAGCTCTCCAACCCTGCGTGTCCAAGCCTGCTTCTCCTCCAACTGCCGAAAAGTCTTCCAGATATACTTTCTTCCAGAAACCTCCGTCTCCCGCCCAAAATCAGGTTAGTCTTTGTTTTACTTTTGGCGGGCTGGGAGCACAGTGGGGTAGCCATTATATTTTAAAATGTCTTAAACAGCTGGTAAAAGGCCCATCTCTGGTCTGGAATTACCTTCATTGTTTTTACTGTCCTGCTGATCTCGTTATCTAGTCCTGGGTGCTGTTCTCATGAATGTGAAATTGTCCCCTTTTGTCTGGGTCAACATTTTGATGGCCTCTGTCTCCAGGCCGATCCTGACTAGACCTGCATCTAATCCATATGCATACGTGTGGGTCTGGTTTCGTTCTCTCAGAAACGGCTTCCAGAACTTGCTGTAGGTTGAATCCACAAAGCTGTCTGAGGTTGCGCAGGAACCATTTTAAAGTGTCCCAATAAGCTGGTCACATGGTATGGTGGCCATTTTGTATGCCCCTTTTTCTGGGCTTCTTTTAAAACAGTCTTAAAAAATCACAGCCTCTTCTGCCATTTGTTGTGTCTGTGTATAATAAGACACAGACTGCAGGAGAACGGTACAACAGGTGTTTACTCAACATGGCTCACACTGGAACTGATCTGTACAGATTACTACTCAGTGCTATATACAGGTGTGGTCACTGCCGGTACTGCAGTATACATGAGCTCTGCCCTCTCTCTCTCTCCCCCGTCGACGCTGCTCAGCCCTTTGCTGTGCCGCTCGGTCGGGCTCTAGCCCGCCGCTGTCCGGGAAGAGTCTGCGCACTACCTGTTGCCAGCCCGTTTTGCTGGACCACCTCGACTGGAAAGCCAAGCCTGGCTCTCGACAGCCTCCCCCGCAATTCTCGAGTCTCTGCTGGATGACTGGGCGGTTGCCCGTGGTCGACGCCCGAGTCTCTGGCCTTGACCTCCAATCCACTGATCCCTAGGAACGAATCCCCGGGAGGTGATGCAGAGTTGCAGGTAGGTTCGAACTTGCCTTGTCGCCAATGTTGTGTCTTTGTATAATAAGACACAGACTGCAGGAGAACGGTACAACAGGTGTTTACTCAACGTGGCTCACACTGGAACTGATCTGTACAGATTACTACTCAGTGCTATATACAGGTTTGGTCACTGCCGGTACTGCAGTATATATGAGCTGTAAAAGATAGTTCCCCCCTTAAAGGTATATACATTACACCATTTGACCCTTATTAATACAAAGTCCAATTTTGCAAATCCTACACCATCCTCCTCCAATGCCTCTCTACCATCGTCCAGCTGGGTGGGACTGCACTCAGTTGGTTCCATTCTTATCTACCTAATCGTAGCCAGGGAATCAACTGCAACGGCTTTTCTTCCCACTCTTGCATCGTTACCTCTGGTGTCCCCCAAGGATCTATCCTTGGCTCCCTCCTCTTTCTCACCTACATGCTGCCCCTCAGCGAAATCATCCGAAAACACAGCATTAGTTCCCACATGTTCGCTGATGACACACAGCTCTACCTCACTACCACTTCTCTCAACGCCTCCACAGTCTCTAAATTGTCAGACTGCTTGTCCGACATACAGTTCTGGATGAACAAAAATTTTCTCCAATTAAATATTGGGAAGACCGAAGCCATTGTCTTTGGTCCCTGCCATGAACTCCGTTCCCTAGCCACTGACTCCATCCCTCTCCCTAGCATCTGTCTGAGGCTGAACCAGACTGTTCGCAACCTTGGTGTCATATTGACCCTGAAATAAGCTTTTGACTACATATCTGCCGCATAACTAAGGCCGTCTGTTTCCACCTCTGTAACATCGCCTTGTCTCAGTGCATCCTGCAGATTGGAGAGTGGCAAATGTAACCCCACTCTTTAAAAAAGGAGGGAGAGAGAAAACAGGGAACTACAGACCAGTTAGCCTAACATCAGTAGTAGGGAAAATGCTAGAGTCTATTATAAAGGATGTGATAACAGGACACTTAGAAAATATCAACGGGATTAGACAAAGTCAACATGGATTTATGAAAGGGAAATCGTGTTTGACAAACCTACTGGAGTTTTTTGAGGATGTAACTGGTAGAATAGATAAGGGAGAACCAGTGGATGTGGTGTATTTGGATTTACAGAAGGCCTTTGATAAAGTCCCACATAAGAGGTTAGTGTGCAAAATTAAAGCACATGGGAATGGGGGTAATATACTGGCATGAATTGAAAATTGGTTAACAGACAGGAAACAGAGAGTAGGAATAAATGGGTCTTTTTCAGGGTGGCAGGCGGTGACTAGTGGGGTACCGCAGGGATCAGTGCTTAGGCCCCAGCTATTCACAATATATATCAATGATTTGGATGAGGGAACCAAATGTAATGGCCCAGAAATCCGGTTTGGAGGCTTCCCTCGGGTGCAAGCCTCCGACCTGCACTTACCTAGCGCTCCGTCCGTTGTGCTGTGGGCCTGCATAGGATTCCGATCCTGAACCTGCTCCAACTGCCGGCGCGCAGTGCTTGCGTATCCCAGGGGCGCAGTTAGTTCGAAGCGTCCCCTGGGATCACATGGGCTATGGAGAGCCAATGGTAGCAGGGAATCTGTATTCATAGATTTGACAGGAAGACCTGTCAAATCTATTAATACAATTCAGCCCCAAAACATCACTAAAACTTCAAATAAGTTTTTTTTAAATCACATTTTTAAAATAACCATAAATTACATAAAATAACTATTTTAAACAACAATTAAAATTTTTGAAAAAATTAATTACAGTTTCTAATGGGGCTAAAAATAAACTTACCTTTAACATATTTAAAAATAATAAACCTGTGGGAAAAATGATTTAATTTAACTTAATTCACCACTTACCTTGTTAAAAGCAGGCCTTGCGACTGCTTTTTACAAGCGAGGCTCCTGGAGACTTACCCTCCAGGAGAAACCTGCAAAAGAAACTTAAATTCCAGGCATACATGCTGCCTCTCCGGAGCACGCATTCGACCTGTGAACCCCTTCCTTTAAGGGAACGGAAATTCCGGTTTCCTGTGCATGCGCAGTGCATGCACGAAACCGGCACTTTCGTCGGGCCTACGCGTGAGTACCCAGTGCGTACTCGCCCGTGGGGACCCGAAGTTCTGGCAATATTTCCAAGTTTGCTGACGACATGAAATGCGGGATTGTGAGTTGTGAGGAGGATGCAAAGAGGCTTCAAGGTGATTTAGACAAGTTGAGTGAGTGGGCAAATACATGGCAGATGCAGTATACCGTGGATAAATGTGAAGTTATCCACTTTGGTAGGAAAAACAGAAAGGCAGAGTATTATTTAAATGGTGATAGATTGGGAAATGTTGATGTACAGAGGGACCTGGGTGTCCTTGTACACCAGTCACTGAAAGCAAACATGCAGGTGCAGCAAGCAGTTAGGAAGGCAGATGGTATGTTGGTCTTCATTGCAAGAGGATTTGAGTACAGGAGCAAGGATGTCTTACTACAGTTATACAGGGCCTTGGTGAGACCACACCTGGAGTACTGTGTGCAGTTTTGGTCTCCTTACCTAAGAAAGGATATACTTGCCATAGAGGGTATGCAGCAAAGGTTCACCAGACTGATTCCTGGGATGGCAGGACTGTCGTATGAGGAGTGATTGGGTTGACTAGCCCTGTATTCATTAGAATTTAGAAGAATGAGAGGGGATCTCATTGAAACGTATACAATTCTGACAGGGCTAGACAGACTGGATGCAGGGAGAATGTTTCCCCTGGCTGGAGGGTCTAGAACGAGGGGTCACAGTCTCAGGATATGGAGTAGGACATTTAGGACTGGGATGAGAAATTTCTTCACTCAGAGGGTGGTGAACCTGTGGAATTCTATACCACAGAAGGCTGTGGAGGCCAAGTCACTGGCAGGCCCAGAAATTGGTGTCGGGGGCTTCCCGCGGGTGCAAGCCCCCGACCTACACTTACATAGCGCGCCGACAGTTGAAGCCTGGCCCTGCGTGGATTTCCTGTCAGTGGCCCGGTTCAGCTCCCGGCGTGCTGTGCTTGCGTGATCCAGCGGCGTAGTTCGATGAGCCAGCTGGGATCACGTGAGCACTGGGCAACCAATCGGAGGTTGCAAAAGTTCATTCATGAGTTTGATAGTAAGAACTGTCAAACTCATGAAAACTCCGGGCGGCCAAAACAGTACTTAAACTTCAAATAAAAGTTAAAAAAACATCCCACTAATTAAATGAACTATTAATAACTGTGAAAAACGAATTTAAACAATTATTCAAATTTTTGAAAAAAGTAATTTTTTTAAAAATCGGGTCTAAAAATACACTTACCTTACTGTAAAGTCTTTAAAAATAATAAACCTGTGGAAAAAAAATTCTAACTTTAATTAATAGACCACTTACCTTTTAAAACTAAGTACTTACGTCTGCTTTTTTCTCGCGTAAAAACTGGAGGCCTTATCGCACGGGCAACCCTGTAAAAAAAAAGGAATTTCAGCGCGCACGTGCAGACTCCTGCGCGCACGCGTTCCACCTCTGAACCCCTTGGTTCATGTGGTGTATGTAACCTGTTCCACCTTAAGAGAACTACCTTAAGAGATGTACTACTTTCTCTTGGCTGCTGTATACTGTAATACTGTAATACCGGTGGTGACCACACCGGTATATAAGTGTTGTGCAAGGATTTGCTGGGCAGTTCAGCCCTGACCTTCGAATAGTAAAGACCTGTTAAAAGTTATTCTTGTTGTCTGTGTCCAGTGATTGATCCTAAACCTAACTGGAACATACAGACTCAACAGTTCAGAGGAAAGGAAATGCCGGTTTTCCGCGCATGCGCTGTGCATGCTGAAAACCGGCACTTCCATCGGGCCCACGCGTGAGTACACGGTGCTTACTCACGCATTGGGACCCGAATTACTGGGCCAATATATTTAAGAAGGAGATAGATAGATTTCTAGACACAAAAGACATCAAGGGGTATGGGGAGAGAGTGGGAATATGGTATTGAGATAGAGGATCAGCAAAGATCATATTGAATGGCAGAGCAGGCTTGAAGGGCTGAATGGCCTACTCCTGCTCCTATTTTTCTATGTTTCTATCCACCGCTGAAACCCTCATCCATGCCTTTGTTACCTCTAGACTTGACTATTCCAATGCACTCCTGGCCGGCCTCCCACATTCTACCCTACATAAACTTGAGTTCATCCAAAACTCGGCTGCCCGTGGCAACAAGTCCCATTCCCCCATCAACCCTGTGATTGCTGAGCTACACTGGCTCCCTGTTAAGCAACGCCTCGATTTTAAAATTCTCATCCTTGTTTTCAAATCCCTCCATGGCCTCACCCTTCCCTATCTCTAATCTCTTCCAGCCCCACAACCCAACCCCCCCACCCCCCACCCTCCTCTAATTCTGCCCTCTTGAGCATCCCTGATTTTAATCGCTCAATTGGTGGCCGTGCCTTCAGCTGCCAAGGCCCTAAGCTCTGGAATTCCCTCCCTAAACCTTTCCGCCTCTCTACCTCTCTTTCCTCCTTTAAGGCGCTCCTTAAAACCTACCTCTTTGACCAAACTTTTGGTTATCTGCCCTAATTATGCCTTATGTGGCTCGGTGTCAAATTTTCTTTGTCTTATAACACTCCTGTGAAGTGCCTTGGGACAGTTTACTACGTTGAAGGTGCTATATAAATACAAGTTGTTGTTGTCTTGCTTCACTCGGTCCATGGGGACAGAGATGTAGGTGTTCCTCCTGGCATAGAGAGCCTCGGTGACCTCCCTAATACAATGGTGAGCAGCAAACTTGGAGATGTCACTGATGTCACCTGATACAGCCTGTGGCATAAAAGTTGAGGGCAATGGTGACCTTGACAGCCGCAGGCCCTCCTGTCCATGCCCTGGTTCGAGGTTCGAGTTGTGGTTGCAGAAAGTGACATAGTTCGGTGACACCCACCTTGGTGAAGTGAAGGCATCTGAGACATCGCTGCTCAGTAAAGTTCAGGTCGGAGTAGTGCTCCCCGAAGGCACGCTGTGTATTTGAGCTCCTGTGCATTGCCCTCATCCTCCCTCTTCCCCCAGGTGCTTCTGCTCTCTGTTGTGTTCTTGGCTTCTCTCCCTTATCCTCCAGCCCTAAAGGCAGACCTACCAGACCACCCATGACTGTAGTAATACTGTTTTAAAAGCAGCTAAAAACAGTGCAGCAGCATCAGAAACTTCTCAGAAGTCAGAAATCAGCTGTAGAAGTGATAAAATAGGCCAAAAAACATCCTGAATTGAACCAGCAGCCTCAACTGACAAACCAGCGACTAGCCTGTATGTAGTGGATGAACCCTTTTAAATACCACTGCTGCAGGACCCTTGTTGCCATTAGCATCATTATTTGCTGAGCAAGTTTAACACAGGGCGAGTCAGATGCTGAGGCAACCCAATTTCACCTACAACAAGCGTAGGACCCTTATTTAAATATTTGAATACTGTTTTGAATACATACATCACCCGCCCCGATCGCCTACAGAGGAGGCTGATCCAATACGTTGGGCGGTGCATGTCTGGCGCAGGACCGCGCGCGCCCACCAGCTTGGATACTTAGGCACCCGTTTTACTCCTGTAAAATGGGAGTGGCGCCAACTAAGTTCTTGACCATTGCCTTTAAATATTTTTTTTTAATTTGTGGTCGTGCATTTCAGATATGCTGCTGTCTTTAAAAAAAAAACTTCATACATCACAGGGCTCATACTCACTTTACCACAGATGCTCACAATAAGAAAACAAACTTATCCTGGTGTCTCTGTAATGATACATGATACGTTTGATTCTGCCACGGCTCATCCTTTGCATGCTCCTACTGTATTTACCATCAGATGCAGGTAGGAAGTGATAATAACTTAAGAAAAACAAGCAGGATGTCATATATATAAAAGTAATATAACCCAATTCTCCAAATATTTGGAGACAAAACAAAAAGCACATACAAACTATAGTCATTTGCTGCTAGTAAAGGACCTCTCTTTATGTAAAATTTTGGCAAATCTTTTTTGCAGTGTAATTATGTAAAGTGTGTCAAAATATATCAGATGATATTCACTCTTTGCCCTTCACCAAAGAAAATAGATTTTCTAGACAAGTTTACATGATGACAATAAAAGGAATCGTGTATGGAAAATAAGCCCACATAACTGGTATTTCTTTGGATGAAACAGATTGTATATTTCTCATAATATATTTCTAATAAAGAAATTTCAGTGGGTAGCCCAGAATAACCATTTTTATCCAATGAGCAAGAATGACTGTAGAACTGCCATTATTGCCAGTGAATTATGAAGGTGTCTTTTATCAGTCATGAAGATGAGTATGTTTACTAGTTCCACAGTCTTTTCTCCGGGGCTGTAATAGCACACACTGGGGTAGATTTTAACTGTCATCTCCGGGCAATAAACTTCGCGTTATAGATCATCCACCATCTATTCACCCCACCCACTGGAAAGGAAAATTGGGCGGGACATAAGACGGGTTGTTGACGGGCTACCGCCAGTTTTCCGCCCAACAGTAACAGTTAAAATCTACACCATTGTTTAACCTAAATCCCCCAAACATTTCTCAGTGCATCTTATATATTAAATAGTTAATTAGACTTTAGGTGCCTAATTAGGTATAACATGCAATTACCAAAGTATAGGGAATTCTTTATTTGACTCAAAATCTTGCCAGATTGCAGTAATATTCGATTATTGTGAAAAGTACAATACCACATGCATTTCTATGATACAAATTAAAGCTGCGTCCTTGTTACTGGCTGTGCTCTTACAATAATGGAGTGTTACCATAGTCTGGTAAAGTGTCTGCTACAACAGAGCTTTACAGAGAATTATATAGAAATTACAACATGGAACAAGTCATTCAGCCCAACCATTCTACCATTTCATTTTGCAGTATTTTGGAACAATTGTAGGAACACAGTTTGCATATTCCAATGGGAAACTAATGCATACAAACAGGTCCTATTCAGTTTCATATCTGAATGCAGATTGTATAGCCATTGTGTATCATCTTAAGTCGTGCACATGAACCGACAACCCATTATAACTCTTCATTTCACACAACACACCGATTCACCAGCACTCCCACAGGGAGTGAAAGAGTCCTGTAAACAGCAACAACTCTCTCACAGCCAACATATGCAGTGACTTTTCTTACTGTCCAATTGTAATTTGAGAAATTCACAAAACAATTGACTGGAACTAAGCAGGAGTACTAGAAATCAGAGTACAACACTATGACTATATACTGTTTTTTCTCAGTATAATACTTTGCCAACATACCTTAGAGAAGAAGATAAATTCAAAAACATCCAATATTCTGTAGCATGAAGAAAACTTGATGGGCATTTTCATACCTTAATTTTTACTTACTGTCCATTTTTTCATCTACAGTAAAATATCTGAATCACATCAAGTTCTGCATCCTCACTGATAACCTAACAGGAGCCTCTAGAACATGACACTGGTGTTACAGTAGATGCTCATTCTAAACATCTTGCATGCAACTCTAAATGATTCCTTTCACCATGATCAACAAGAGAGTCATTTTTATAACCAACATTATCCAATGCAATATAATATTCCTGACGTGGCCGTAGATCAAGATTAGTGAATAAGTAGCTCAAAACTTTGTAGGTAATCCTCAGATCTGGGACGAGTCCTTTGGATACAATTTCATTATCTTTTCACATTAGCTCCATCACCGAATAACTGGCAAAGGCACATTTGCACTTCAGGAACTTGCACATAACCATTATCAAAATATAGTAGCACATTGTCTGCATTAATTTGTGGGATAACCATCAAAATTCAGTTATCTACTTCACAACTTTCCACAGTAACCAAATTCAATTTAAATCAAATTCAATCAAATAAGATAATGGGAATGTTCAGAAAGAGATAATTCACCACAGTAACAAGCTCTTATAATACTGCATCCACAGTATTTTGCTTTTGTCCTATAATACTGCAGTAGTTTGAAAGAAAATGATCCCCTCTTTTTAGAAAATGCCTTCAGAGTAATAAGGCTCAGTAGCAGTTGGGCCCTCATGGACTCAGTACAATGCTAGGTAGGATATGAATGCCATATGGGCACACCACATTCTCTAGGCAATCTGGAAAGTGAGCAACAGACTTTTGTGTTGGGCACAAATGGGCACGATATTGACGGTGCGTCCGCAATCACTTTTAGGTTCGGGTCTCATTAACATTTTCTTGGTGAGTTCCAGGTGTCAAATATGTGCCGCCCTGCAGCTCGCAGGGCTGCGAAGGCGGAAAACTAGCCGTCTACTGCATACAACCGGCCAGCAGGAAAAGCCTAATTGTGGGGAAGGGAAACCGAATATCGGGGGGGGGGGGGGGCGCGAGAATGGGTTGGCAATGGGCTGATAGATTTTTGTGGGGCTCCTGTTCTTCCTGGCCCCACAACAGTCTTAATAAAAGCAACTTTCCTTTTGGCAGAGGCCTCCATCAGTTCCTTTAAGGATCCCCAGTTAAGCCTCTCAACACCTGGAAAAAGTGAGACCAGCATGCTTCGCCTATTGCTCCTCGACAGTTGTGATCAGGGTCCTAAAACAGGCATAGGACCCCAATTTTCATATTTAAATAGCCTCCATCTATATTGGAGCACAAGGTCCACGCCAGATTTTCAACTGCCAGTTGGCCATTTTTCAGGGATGAAACGGGCAGCTGGCAGTTGAAAGTGTCCCCCAGAGTGTCTTGTTAGGGAAGCTTATATGAGATAAAGCTCAAATGTAGCAACATTATATTTGATATTCAAAAGTTTTGAAAAGAACGGCTTATTTATGCCAATCTAAAATACAGACCTCAATGACTAATGGCTTTTGTTATAGATTAGCTGTTAGTAGACTGGTGTGAGTATTTTAAAACCAATTTATGTAAATATATTTTTTCTGTTGACAGTTAAAGTTTAAGGCTTTACTCTGAGCTATTTCCGTCTATTTTAAGTTTTCAAATGAGTAGCGTCTTCATGAAAAATTACTTAGTAATTTGTAGTACTGAGTTTTACATCATTGCATTGTTAATAAGCAAACAAGAAAAATGTTGTCTGTTGCGTCCGTGTATAATAAGACACAGACTGCGGAGAACGGTACAACAGGTGTTTACTCAACGTAGCTCCCCACTGCAACTGATCTGTACAGATTACTACTCAGTGCTATATACAGGTGTGGTCATTGCCGGTACTGCAGTATACATGAGCTGTAAAACATAGTTCCCCCCTTAAAGGTATATACATTACAATTCCTCCCCTTTTAGATTAACAGTACCATAACACTCATTTAACAATTAAATATCAAACTAATTACAATTAACACTTTTAACATGCAACATTAGCTGAAAATAGTCTATTTATATATTCAGTCTTTGGGGAGGCTTCCTGATCTTTCTGGATAGCGCCTTTCCCGAGTGTCTTGCTCTTGGTGCGGAAGTGATTCTGGCCCCCTGTCGTCGGTTGGTTCATCAGCTTCCGATGCTACTGTTTCTGGGGGTAGGTGCGACCTGTACGTCGGGTTCATCACCAGGTACGTATGGGCGAGGTATGGGGTTGACTTGTTCCTGTGACTCTAGGATCTGGTCAGCATCGCATCTCACGATGCTCTCACCAACGTCCACTGTGTACATTAGTGGGCCCTGCCGCGTGCATATCGTTCCTGGCTGCCATTTTTCTGTTCGGTAGTCAGGGGCCAAGACTGGTTGCCCTACATTGAAGCTCCTTGTTGGCTGCTCATGGATGTGCTGGAATTGCTTACTCTCAACATCTCTTCGTACGTTTGGTCTAAGCAAATCCAGGCGAGATCTTAACCTTTGGTTAAAGAACATCATGGCTGGGGCCTGGTTGGTGACTGCATGTGTCGCATTCCGGTAGGCGAACAGGAAATTGTCCACCTTGTGCTGCAGCGGAATGTTGTCATTGTACATAGCTTTTATTGCCTTCTTAGAGGTTTGTATGAACCTCTCAGCCAATCCATTTGTGGCTGGATGATACGGGGCGGATGTGTAATGCCTTACCCCAATCTTTTTCAAGAACCTCCGGAACTCTTCGGACACAAACTGTGGTCCGTTGTCGGAGCAGATCTGTTCTGGCAAGCCATTCCTGGCAAAAATTGTCCGTAGGACTGCAATAGTTTTCTCCGTGGTGGTGGAGGACATTTTGATGACCTCAGGCCATTTCGAGTGCACATCCACGGCTATTGAAAACATTGAGTCCATGAATGGACCAGCAAAATCAATATGCACCCGTTGCCATGGAAATGAGGGCCACTCCCATGGGTGTAGAGGGGCCTGGGGTGGTGCATTTTGGACTTTCTGGCATCCTGAGCAGCTCTTGGTCAAGTCCTCGATTTGTTTATCGATTCCCGGCCACCACACATAAGCCCTGGCTAGGCTTTTCATTTTTACCCCTCCCAGATGACCCTCATGAAGCTCATTGAGCACTCTGTCCCTTAACTTCGGTGGAATTACCACTCGGGATCCACACATCAAGGTCCCCCGGCACACTGACAGCTGTTCTCTCCTTGTCGAGAATGCTGGCAACAGTGAGTCGCCATGTGCTGGCCATCCCTTCACCGTCAAATCATATACCCCAGACAGTGTCGGGTCATTTTGGGTTTCCTTTTCGATACAAGCGTTAGTTACTGGTAGGTATTCAACTATATTCGAATGAAATATTTCGACAGGATCCACTGCTGGTGCTTCCTCCGCAGTAGGCAGAGGCAGGCGTGATAGCCCATCAGCATTTCCATGCTGTTTCGTGCCCTTATATTCAATCTCATAGTGGTGCGCCCCTAGAAAAAGTGACCATCTTTGTAGTCGTTGCGCAGTCATCACCGGAACGCCCTTCTTCAGATTAAAAATGGAGTCAAGAGGCTGGTGATCAGTCAGCAAGGTGAATTTCTGCCCGTGCAGATAGTGATTGAACTTTTTCACTCCCCACACTAGGCTGAGGGCCTCCCTGTCAATCTGGGCGTAGTTACGCTCGGCTGAGGTTAGTGATCGTGACGCAAAGGCTATTGGCCTCTCTGAGCCATCCAAGAATTTGTGCGACAGCACCGCTCCAATGCCGTAGGGTGACGCATCACATGCCAACCCAATTGGTAATGCCGGGTTGTAATGGGCCAATACCTCTTTCGATGTGATTAGTGTTTTGCTCTTCTGGAAAGCTCGTCTACCTTCGTCACTCCACTTCCATGGCACCCCAGTTTGCAGTCGGGTGTTCAGTGGGTGTAGTATTGTAGACAAATTTGGCAAGAACTTATGGTAGTAGTTTACCAGCCCGAGGAACGACCTCAGTTGTGACACATTTTCCGGTGCTGGAGCCTTGACTACTGCCTCAATCTTCTCTGGGGACTTATGTAACCCCTCTTTATCGATAACGTGGCCACAATACGAGATCTGTTTTCTAAAAAACTCGCATTTGGGGCGGTTAGCTCGGAGCCCATATTCCTGCAATCAAGTGAGCACCTGCTCCAGGTTGGCAAGGTGATCACTGTCATTTTCGCCCGTGACCAGGATGTCGTCCAAATAACACTGGGTTCCTGGGATCCCTTGCAGGACTTGTTCCATTGCCCTCTGCCAAATAGCCGGAGCTGATGCTACCCCGAATACCAGCCGGTTGTATTGGTAGAGACCTTTATGGGTGTTGATTGTGAGGTATTTTTTTGATGCTTCTTCTACCTCCATTTGCAGATACGCCTGGGCCAGATCAATCTTAGTGAAGCGTTTCCCTCCAGATAGCGAGGCGAAAATATCTTCAATCCACGGAAGTGGATATTGTACGGTGTGAAGGACCGGGTTCACTGTTACCTTAAAGTCCCCACAGATGCGAACCTTCCTTGGTTCCCCAGGCGTGCTGCTCAACGACTTTTTCATCACAGGGACGATGGGTGTAGCCCACTCGCTCCAGTCTACCTTGGACAGTACACCTGAACGTTCCAGACTCTCCAGCTCTGCTTCGACGGCTGGGCGGATCGCATAAGGTGTGGCTGTAAAAAATTTTGGGCTTGCGTTTTCTTCAATTTTAATCATCGCTGTCATGCCTTTTAGTGCTCCGAGTCCTTGCTGGAACACTTCTTTCGCGTCAGTTAGGATCGTTGACAGTCGCCCAGGTGTGACGTCATCATCCTTTTTGTCAGCCACAGTCAGTGCCTGTATGGAATGCCAATCCAGTTGTATTTTCCGGATCCATTCATGTCCCAGTAATGGTGGTCCTCCATCTTGCAATACATACAGGTCTAGTTTTGGTGTTTCCTTACCATTATATATAACGGTCAGCCTTATTTTTCCTTTGTGGTAGGCTTTTTGCCCCGTGTACATCTTCAAAATAATTTTTGTGTCTCTCAAGGGTATGTGTGAGAATAGCTGCTCGTAGTCCCATCAGTTTATGACTGTTGGGGCTGATCCTGTGTCCAATTCCATCTTTACCTGGACTCCTGCTAACTTGAGAGTGACCCAAATGGTTCGGTGATCCTCCGTTGTGATCACATTATGTAGTTTCAGACAACTCAGTTCCCTGCTTTCGGAGTCATTATCACTCTTTTGTTCGTCTGAACTATTCTCCGTCATCTTATGTACCTTCTTGTACTTTCTTTTGGTAGGTTTCTTATTGCTGGTTTTCTTTCCCGACCTGCAGACTCGTGCTATGTGTCCTACTTTTCCACACTGTCTGCACACTTTGTCTTTGAACCAGCAATCATTCTGGTCGTGTGTTGTTTTGCCGCAGCGATAGCACTTCTCTGTTCCATATGACATTTCGTTTGTGCCATATTCTTGCGGTCTCTGTTGTATCTCTGCAGCGCCCTGTGCTGCTGCTTCATCTGATACCGCAATGCTGAAAGCCTTTTCCAGCCTAAGGTCCTTTTCAGATAAAAGCCATTTCTGGGTTCCTTCACTTTGAAGCCCACACACAAACTTGTCCCTTAAGGTATCTGCCAGTCCCGCTCCAAACTGGCAGTGTTTTGATAGTTTGCGCAGTTCTGTTAAATAATCAGCATTGCTTTCATCCTTATGCTGGTTCCGTTTGTGAAACTTGAATCTTTCTGCTATCAGCAGCGGTGTGGGGTTTAAATGTTCCTTTAGTATCGTTACTATGTCTTCAAAACTCTTTTCCATTGGCTTCGTTGGGGTTACTAGATTTCGTAATAAACCATACGTCTTTGCACCCATTAAATTTAACAATACCGATGCTTTCTTGTCATCTGACACCTCATTTGCCTTGCAGTACACCTCTATTCATTCAACATGTGTAGTGCAATCTTCAACTTCATTGTCAAATGCGGTGATACTGCCACTCTTCGGCATTTTGGATGTGGTTTCAAATGGCGACTCTCCCGCGCTTTCCTTCCTCCCCCGCTGCTGTCAATGCCACTCCCGGTGGTTCTCGTGGCATTGACGGTGCCCTGTAGGTTTTGCGCGCTTCTCCTGCGCTGCTGCCAACGCCGCTCTCGGCGGTCCTCGTGGCAATGGCGGCACCTCGCAGATTTCTGCGCATCTCTCTCTCCCTCTCTCCGAAGCTGCTCGGCCCCTGAACACTGGCTGCGCCCTGTGCGCTCTGCCCTCTCTCTCTCTCCCCCGTCGACGCTGCTTGGCCTTTTGCTGTGCCGCTCGGTCGGGCTCTAGCCCGCCGCTGTCCGGGAAGGGTCTGCGCACTACCTGTTGCCAGCCCGTTTCGCTGGACCACCTCGACTGGAAAGCCAAGCCTGGCTCTCGACAGCCTCCCCCGCAATTCTTGAGTCTCTGCTGGATGACTGGGCGGTTGCCCGTGGTCGACGCCCGAGTCTCTGGCCTTGACCTCCAATCCACTAATCTCCAGGAATGAATCCCCGGGAGGTGATGCAGAGTTGCAGGTAGGTTCGAACCTGCCTCGTCGCCAATGTTGCGTCCGTGTATAATAAGACACAGACTGCGGAGAACGGTACAACAGGTGTTTACTCAACGTGGCTCCACACTGCAACTGATCTGTACAGAGTACTACTCAGTGCTATATACAGGTGTGGTCACTGCCGGTACTGCAATATACATGAGCTGTAAAACATAGTTCCCCCCTTAAAGGTATATACATTACATTGTCAAATGCTTGTTATTGGAGATGCTACTTCCTTAAACACAGAGTATTAACATCACCACTGCGTGCGGACTGAATTGTAGAATACTGAGTCCAACCGTGTGGGAGAGAAACAAGGGGTATCTCAAAGACTGTGTGTGTCAATTCAGCAGGGGTGATAATTAATCTCTCACATAATCAGTCACTAATTCTTCATGTTAATTCCCTAGATGATGTCATGAATACTATTATTTAAACAAAAATACTTTCAAAAAAATGGCAAACTTCTCTCCCCATCACAGAAACAGAGTAAAACGTCCTTTCCTTTAAAGTACAATGCTTTCCTGCTGCAGGGTCCTCCCTCCTCCAAGAGATGGAACGCTCCACTGCTGCTTGGGTTTCTTTCTCGTAGGCTGGCCAGGAACTCGGAAGCACTCACCTAATGAAGGAAAATGTTTCTGCATGCTAGTTCAGGTTGAGGCTTAAACCTTCATTGACCATGAGAGCTATCCAACTGCTGCAGATTAAGGCAAATTAGCAGGATAATGAGGAAGGGGCTGTACATTGCATCTGATCCATATCACACCTGACATGAAAGTAGTTGAAAATGTAATTTGATGCTACAAAAAATGGATTAATTTTCCAGCACTGTCATTCCTCACCTGTACAGGGACAAAAATTCTCTGAAGTGTACCAGGAATAATGTATCACATAATGTCCTGTTAATGATTTTTAGTCTGACAATTTGGATAACTTTTATTCATAAACATGCAGCATTTGTTTAAAATTCTACATGTTTAAAATTGTATATTACAGTAGGACTGATTTACCAGTTCAAAAATTCAAGACTTTACAAGTCTGACAGATGTAGATAAACCACTGATGCAGTTTGTGTTTTGAAGGAAGGTGAGTAGGCCTAGGAACCCCACAATATTGTTAATGCATAAAAGCAAAATTGCTTTTTGTATGTCAAAAAACAGGGTCGTTCCATAATTACAAGAAACATGGTCTGATGTCTACTTAATTTAAACAGCCGTGACCAGACATAGTCACATCATGCGTAACATTATAACCTGGCAACATGACCACACTACAAAATAGAGCATTGAAAAAAATCATATATATCTTCTGCAAAACATTTGCTGGTCTTGTTTGGTTTGTAAATCAAAAATTGCTTGGTAAATGAAAAATTGCTTTCCACATTACTTTATCCCTATCACGAGTATAAACCTACATGTGGGTTTGAACTGAAAAGCTCAAGGACAGCTTAACCTACATTTAGGTTTACATTGTGCTGTTCTCCTTTCTGTGCAATCAATCCAGTGCTACATCTGCCTGGTATCCGATGAAAATACGCACACAGGTCAATATAAATTTAAACAGAATGATTTTTAGATATTCAGAGCTTCAAAAATAACCTTACTTAACCCAAAATCTGTCTTTCTAAGAACTTCCCAGTAAACACACTAGCCTAGATCCTTTCCCAATATGGCGGGCAGCGCACTTCCAGTCTGCCATATTGGGGCCTAAGTAGGCCCATTACCGGCCAAAAAATGAGTGTTGTGCGGTAGGATTTCTAGGCCACTGTGTTGGTGAAGCTAGATTAAAGATCAGCCAGTGGATAATATTTATTGTGTGTGGATCATTTTGACTTTGGGGTAGTGTACACAAGTGTTGGAGTGAGGTGCCAGCAACTTAAGTGCAGCAGGGTGTCACTAGATCTCAGACTGCCTCTGTGACAGTTGGAGCTTCATTTAATTAAGTAAAAAAAAATTGAATGCACGATGGGGAATTGATGACTTATGAAAAATAAATTACTTGTATTACTGGGCAGCATAATGTGCTTGTGAGTAACAGAGCCAAACATCAACTAATTGTTTCTTGTCATAAATGGTAAGTATTTATGTTTTCCTTAGAATCAATGTAAGATAATGTAATGAAAACACAGGCTATATCTTGGGTTGTACCATCTGGGTTCAAGCGGGTGAGTTTCTGGTCTCAGCCATGCCCTAACAGGAGCGCACCAAGCATAGGACCCAGTTGCTAAGTACGAATAATTATAATGCAGCAGAGAAAATGATATTCATTATAGAGCTGAATCTGATCATTACAAAGTCTGTTACTGAAGCCCTACCCATATAATAACTTCTGACATTACAAATCTCTCAATATAAGGCTTTGCCTTGGGATTTCTTTTGGCGGTGGAGTACTCCATTATAATCAGTAAACAAGTTCCTACCTCAATAAGAACTTCTGCACTAACAGTCCCCAGCACTGAGGTTTGACTATAATATCAAAAGTCTTGAGCAATTTGGGGCTGTTTTCCCCTTTTGGCCATAAAATACTGCCAGGATAAGAAAACATGAAAAGGTCATTCATATGAACATATGAATTAGGAGCAGGAGTTGGCCACTCGGCCCTTCGCGCCCGCTCCGCCATTCAATAAGATCATGGCTGATCTGATTACTCCACGTTCCCGCCTACCCCCGATAACTTTTCACCCCCTTGTTTACCAAGAATCTATCTACCTCTGCCTTAAAAATATTCAAAGACTCTGCTTCCACCGCCCTCTGAGGAACAGAGTTCCAAAGACTCACAACCCTCTGTGAGAAAAAATTTCTCCTCATTTCTGTCTTAAATGGGCGACCCGTTATTTTTAAACAGTGACCCCTAGTTCTAGATTCTCCCACAAGAGGAAACATCCTCTCCACATCCACCCTGCCCAGACCCCTCAGGATAAGAACATAAGAAGTAGGAGCAGGAGTAGGCCATACGGCCCCTCGGGCCTGCTCCGCCATTCAATAGGATCATGGCTGATCCGAACCTAGACTCACGTCCACTTCCTTGCCCGCTCCCCGTAACCCCTAATTCCCTTATCTGCTAGGAAACTGTCTATCTCCGTTTTTAATTTATTTAATGTCGCAGCTTCCACAGCTCTCTGAGGTAGCAAATTCTATAGATTTACTACCCCCTGAGTGAAGAAGTTGCTCCTCATCTCAGTTTTGAAAGGGCAGCCCCTTATTCTAAGATTATGCCCCCTAGTTCTAGTCTCACCCATCAGTGGAAACATCCTCACCGCATCCACCCGATCAAGCCCCCTCACAATCTTATATGTTTCGATAAGATCGCCTCTCATTCTTCTGAATTCCAATGAGTAGAGGCCCAACCTACTCAACCTTTCCTCATAAGTCAACCCCCTCATCTCCGGAATCAACCGAGTGAACCTCCTCTGAACTGTCTCGAGAGCAAGTATATCCTTTCTTAAATATGGAAACCAAAACTGTACGCAGTATTCCAGGTGTGGCCTCACCAGTACCCTGTATAACTGCAGCAAGACTTCCCTGCTTTTATACTCCAACCCCCTTGCAATAAAAGCCAAGATTCCATTGGCCTTCCTGATCACCTGCTGTACCTGCATACTAACCTTCTGTGTTTCATGCACCAGGACCCCCAGATCCCTTTGTACTGTAGCACTTTGCAGTTTCTTTCCATTTAGATAATAACTTGCTCTTTGATTTTTTCTGCCAAAGTGCATAACCTCACACTTTCCAACATTATATTCCATCTGCCAAATTTCTGCCCACTCACTTAGCCTGTCTATGTCCTTTTGCAGGTTTTTTATGTCCTCCTCACTCACTGCTTTCCCTCCTATCTTTGTATCGTCGGCAAACTTGGATACATTGCACTCGGTCCCTTCCTCCAAATCATTAATATAGATTGTAAAGAGTTGGGGTCCCAGCACTGACCCTTGTGGAACACCACTAGTCACTGATTGCCAACCCGAGAATGAACCATTTATCCCAACTCTCTATTTTCTGTTAGATAGCCAATCTTCCACCCATGCCAGTATATTACCCCCAATCCCGTGGATTTTTTTATCTTGTGCAGTAATCTTTTGTGTGGCACCTTGTCAAATGCCTTTTGGAAGTCCAAATACACCACATCCACTGGTTCCCCTTTATCCACCCTGTTTGTTACGCCCTCAAAGAATTCGAGCAAATTTGTCAAACACGACTTCCCCTTCATAAAACCATGCTGACTTTGTCCGATTAAATTATGCTTATCCAAATGTCCTGTTACTGCTTCCTTAATAATGGACTCCAACATTTTACCAACCACAGATGTTAAGCTAACTGGTCTATAGTTTCCAGCCTTTTGTCTACTTTCCTTTTTAAATAAGGGCGTTACATTAGCAGTTTTCCAATCTGCTGGGACCTTTCCTGAATCCAGGGAGTTTTGGAAAATTACCACTAATGCAGCCACAATCCCTGCCGCTACTTCTCTCAAGACCCTAGAATGTAAGCCATCAGGTCCAGGGGATTTATCCGTCTTTAGTCCCATTATCTTACCGAGTACCACCTCCTTAGTGATTTTAATCGTGTTTAACTCCTCCCCCCCATAGCCCCCTGTTTGTCTGGTGTTGGAATATTTTTAGTGTCCTCTACTGTAAAGACTGATACAAAATATTTGTTCAGCGTTTTTGCCATCTCCATGTTCCCCACCACTAATTTCCCGGTCTCATCCTCTAAGGGACCAACATTCACTTTAGCCACCCTTTTTCTTTTTATATAACTGTAGAAACTCTTGCTATCTGTTTTTATATTTTCTGCTAGTTTACTTTCATAATCTATCTTCCCTTTCTTAATTAATCTTTTAGTTATTCTTTGCTGGCTTTTAAATGCTTCCCAATCTTCTATCCTTCCACTAGATTTGGCTACTTTATATGCCCTTGTTTTCAGTCGGATACTATCTGTTATTACTTTACTTAGCCACGGATGGCTGTGTTTTCTTTTACGCCCCTTTTTCCTCAGTGGAATATATTTTTCTTGAAAGTTGTGAAATATCTCTTTGAATGTACACCACTGCTCATGTACCGTCTTACACTTTAATCTATTTTCCCAGTCCACTTTAGTCAACTCTGCTCTCATACCTTCATAGTTTCCTTTATTTAAGCTTAGTACGCTGGTTTGACATCCAACTCTCTCACCCTCCAACTGAATTTGGAATTCAACCATGTTATGGTCACTCATTCCAAGGGGATCCTTTACTAGGACATTTTTTATTAATCCTGTCTCATTACACAGGACCAGATCTAAGATTGCCTGCCCCCTGGTTGGTTCAGTAACATACTGCTCAAGGAACCTGTCCCTAATGCACTTTATGAACTCTTCCTCAATGCTGCCCTGCCCAATTTGATTTGTCCAGTCAATATGAAAGTTAAAATCCCCCATGATTAAAGCTGTTCCCTTATTACAAGCCCCAACTATTTCCTGATTTATACTCCGACCAGCAGAGTTGCAACTGTTAGGAGGCCTATAGACTATGCCCACTAGTGACTTTTTCCCCTTATTATTCCTTATCTTCACCCAAACTGTTTCACTATCCTGATCCTTTGACCCAATATCATTTCTCACTATTGCAGTGATTCCATCCTTTATTAACATAGCCACCCCACCTCCTTTTCCTTTCTGTCTGTCCTTCCTAATTGTCAAATACTCCTGGATGTTTAGTTCCCAGTCATGGTCACCTTGCAGCCATGTTTCTGTAATGGCCACCAGATCATACCCATGTGTAGTTATTTGTACCGTCAACTCGTCTATTTTGTTACAAATGCTGTGTGCATTCAGATAAAGAACTTTTAAATATGTTTTGTGACAATTTATTCCTGCTTTTACCCCCTTTACTACTTTACCTTTTCTTTATACATTTTGTCCCTTCCTGACACGCTCTGGTTTTTAATTCCCCCACTGCCACCTTGCTCTAGTGCCCTCTCCACTGACATTTTTATTTTTTGCTCTCTTGAAACCTCCCCCCCACTAATTAGTTTAAAGCCCTCTCTACAGCCCTAGTTATTTGATTCACCAGGATTCTAGTCCCAGCACTGGCCAAGTGAAGCCCGTCCCAACGGAACAGCTCTCTCCTGTCCCAATACTGGTGCCAGTGTCCCAAGAAGCAAAACTCATTTCTCCCACACCAGTCTTTGAGCCACGCATTTAACTCTCTGATTTTATTTACCCTAGCCAAATTTGCTCGTGGCTCAGCTAATAATCCAGAGATTATTACCCTAGTGGTTCTGTTTTTTAATTTGGCCCCTAGCTGCTCATACTCCCTCAGCAGAACCTCTTTCCTTGTCCTATCTATGTCGTTGGTACCAACATGGACCACGACAACTGGATCCTCCCCCTCCCACTCCAAGTTTCTCTCCAGCCCAGAGGAGATGTCCTTAACCCTGGCACCGGGCAGGCAACACAGCCTTCGGGACTCTCACTCTTGGCTGCAAAGAACCCTATTTATCCCTCTAATGATACTATCCCCTACCACTACAACATTTCTTTTTACTCCCCCCACTTGAATGGCCCCCCGTTCCACAGTGCTGTGGCCAGGTTGCTCATCCTCCCTGCAGTCCCCGTTCCCGTCCCCACAGGGAGTAAGAGCCTCGAACCTGTTGGACAAGAGCAAGGGCTGTGGCTCCTCCAACACTACCTCCTGGATCCCCATACCTGCCTCACTCATAGTCACACCCTCCTGTCCCTGACCACGGACTACATCTGAATTAGTTAATCTAATTGGTGTGACTACTTCCTCGAACACAGAGTCCAGGTAACTCTCCCCCTCCCTGATGTGTCACAGTGTTTGAAGCTCAGACTCCAGCTCATCAACACGGAGCCGGAGTTCCTCGAGCAGCCAACACTTACTGCAAATGTAATCACCGTGAACATCAATGGTGTCCACCAGCTCCCACATATTGCAGCAGTAACACATCACCTGCTCTCCCATTCTATGTAATTAATTAAATTTATTATTATTATTTTTTAATGATATATTTAAGGGCCCTGGTTTGCAAACTGTCCCGCTACCCCACAGAGACCTTAAAAACTATAAACCACAGAGTTAAAGTTTTAAAAAAAGAGAGAAATACTCCCAACCAATCACTTACCTGCTTTGTGGTGACATCACACCTCGATTACTTTTTACTTCTCTCCCTCTGAGATTGGAGATTGGTAAAACCTACCCGCGCTCGGGCTCACCTTTTATACTCACCACCGCTCGAGTTCCCGCCGCTGCCGCTCTGAGGCCTACCTGCGCTCGGGTTCACCTTTTATACTCACCACCGCTCGAGTTCCGCCGCTGCCGCTCTTACATGTTTCAATCAAGTCACCTCTTACTCTTCTAAACTCCAGCGGATACAAGCCTAGCCTGTCCAACCTTTCCTCATAAGACAACCCGCCCATTCCAGCTATTTGTCCAGTAAACCTTCTCTGAACTGCCTCCAATGCATTCACATCCTTCCTTAAATAAGGAGACCAATACTGTACACAGCACTCCAGATGTGGTCTCACCAATGCCCTGTATAACTGAAGCATAACCTCCCTACTTTTGTATTCAATTCCCCTCACAATAAACGATAACATTCTATTTGCTTTCCTAATTACTTGCTGTACCTGCATAGTAACCTTTTGTGATCCATGCACTAGGACACCCAGATCCCTCTGCATCTCAGAGCTCTGCAATCTCTCACCATTTAGATAATATGCTTCTTTTTTATTCTTCCTGCCAAAATGGACAACTTCACATTTTCCCACATTATACTCCATTTGCCAAATCTTTGCCCACTCACTTAACCTATCTATATCCCTTTGTAGCCTCCTTATGTCCTCTTCACAATTTACTTTCCTACCTATCTTTGTGTCATCAGCAAATTTAGCAACCATACCTTTGGTCCCGTCATCCAAGTCAGTTATATAAATTGTAAAAAGTTGAGACCCCAGCACTGATCCCTGTGGCACACCACTTGTTACATTTTGCCAATCAGAAAATGACCCATTTATGCCTACTCTCTGTTTCCTGTTAGCTAGCCAATCTTCTATCCATGCCAATATGTTACCTCCTGCACCATGAGCTTTTATTTTCCACAATAACCTTTGATGTGGCACCTTATCAAATGCCTTCTGGAACTCTAAGTACAGTACATCCACTGGTTCCCCTTTATCCACAGCACATGTTACTTCCTCAAAGAACTCCAATAAATTGGTTAAACATGATTTCCCTTGCACAAAACCATGTTGACTCTGCCTGATTACTTTGAACTTTTCCAAGTACCCTGCTATAACGTCTTTAACAATAGCTTCTAACATCTTCCCTATGACAGATATTAAGCTAACTGGCCTGTAGTTTCCTGCTTTCTGTCTCCCTCCCTTTTTGAATAAAGGTGTTACATTCGCTATTTTCCAATCTAATGGAACCTTCCCCGAATCTAGGGATTTTTGGAAAATTAAAACCAACGCATCAACTATCCCATGAGCCACTTCTTTTAAGACCCTAGGATGAAGTCCATCAGGACCCAGGGACTTGTCAGACCGCAGCTCCAACAATTTGCTCAGTACCACTTCCCTGGTGATTATAATTTTCTTGAGTTCCTCCCTCCCTTCCATTTCCTGATTTATGGCTATTTCTGGGATGTTACTTGTATCCTCTATAGTGAAAACCGATGCAAAATACCTGTTCAATTCAACTGCCATCTCCTTATTTTCCATTATTAATTCCCAGACTCACTTTTTATAGGACGAATGCTCACTTTGTTAACTCTTCTTTTTAAAATATCTATAGAAACTCTTACTATCTGTTTTTATATTTCTAGCTAGCTTTCTCTCGTACTCTAATTTTTCTCTCCTTATTAATCTTTTAGTCATTCTTTGCTGTTTTTTATATTCTGTCCAATCTTCAGACCTGCCACCCATCTTTGCACAATGATATGCTTTTTCTTTAAGTTTAATACTATCTTTAACTTTTTTAGTTAACCACAGATGGTGGGTCCTCCCCTTGGAATTTTTCTTTCTTGTTGGAATGTATAAATTCTGTGTATTTTGAAATATCCCCTTAAATGTCTGCCACTGCAACTCTATTGACCTATCCCTTAACCTAATTTGCCAGTTCACTTTAGCTAGCTCTGCTTTCATGCTCTCATAATTGCCCTTATTTAAGTTTAAAATACTAGTCTTGGACCCACTCTTCTGTCTCTCAAACTGAATGTAAAATTCAATCATATTATGATCGCTGCTACCTAGGGGCACCTTCACGCATTCAAGCCATCAAACCCATTCTTTCCACAGACAATATACAATCTACTCTTTTGTGGATTCTGTCCCACCTGTATAATCTCCCGAGGGAAGATTTTGGCATGTTTCTCCCTGACCACCAAAGGTAAATTAAAGTAAAATCCCAGAATGCCTATCTACAGGCTACATTCGCATTCTTGACTGGTTGGCATTTACATGGTCTCAGCAACATATGTTCCACATAGCATTTGATCGTCTTTATTTGTAACTATCCTTATAGCCCTCAATCTCATTAGTAACCAACAACAACAATTTAGCAATAAATAATTATAAAGCCCATTATTAGAAAATTGTTGCCAGGCAGTTTGAAAGGAATGAGCCAAAAATCAAATATTCAAAGCAGCTCGGAGGTATTAGCATTTAAGTGATCTTTTATACATTTTCTGAGGAGTTGTTATTAATTTTCATAAAGAAAACAAATGAGGTGAGATTGTTCTGGTTAATAATTTTACCAAAAATGTTTGCATGAGTACAGGCTTAAAATGGATCTTTGCTATTAAAGGCAGCTACTCAAATCAAAATTCATAATTAAATTTCAACACTATTTAAAATTAAAAACAGAAGCAACGGTGCATTGTAATTATATATCCCTGATTATAATCATATGTATAATAAGTTGCTATGTTTCTTGTTAATTTTCTGCACCAGTTTTATCTGCATCCCGAAGACATTGGCTTACAGTTACATGGCATCAGTGCCCCCATGTACTTTGCCAAAGTGACAATTCTTCATGTATGTGTCTTGTGAGTTGGTGCTGGCAGACTACTCAACCATAAGGACCATTATTAGCTGAGCCTGATTCTACTCTTGTCATGTCTAAACATGTGCACTTCCAGAAGGAGCCATTGGATAGCAGCAACTGTAACATGAGGTCTCCCGCAGACTTAGCCTCATCATGTAGCTGATTTTCCCCCCAAATCTGGGGGCCTTCAGGCCAATTGTAGTGTTCCTACTGTTAGAAAATACTGTTAGAGGCAAGCTTGGAGCTGTTGTCTCTGTGCCAGGGAAAGAGAATTCTAGATGCAGGGTCTTTCGCTTATAGATTTATTAGAGGAAACAAGATTCACAGACAACACACATGATGATGCAAAGTCTGCGGGAGACCTCACGTTGCTGAGCTCAGTCACAGGGTGATTAGCCCTCGGATCTTCCTTAACTACCTGTGACAATGATCTCACCTTTATCCTAAAGGCCATTACATTACATCCTGCATTCCGTACTCTTGGTTTACACTAACTTAAATCAGCTCAGCATTCCAAAGCGGGTGAAAGTTTCATTGTCTTACTCACCTATGCTTATGGTGACCTTAAGAGAGTAATACAAATAATCTTATCTACAAGGACGTTGAAGCTACACAAAGAACAGGCAATTATCTTTATGTCTTTAACTGTACTGGCCATCGAGGCCTTGAATGTCTGAACTAATTTTTGGACATTTTCCAGAATCCTATTGCCAGCAGATTTAGTAAAGCTGTTTGTTTGTTACAAAATGGAGACTTTACACAAAAATGGATTCTTTAATACAAGCTTTCCTGCTAACATTCCTAACAGCTTCTCCTTGCACTGTTAACATCATATACCAATCTTTATCCATCCATTCCAGCAGCCATCACTTACATAGGATTACATAGGATATACGGCACAGAAACAGGCCATTTGGCCCGACCAGTCCATGCTGGCGTTTATGCTCCACTCGAGCCTCCTCCCGTCTTTCCTCACCTAAATCTATCAGCATAACCCTCGATTCCCTTCTCCCTCATATGCTTATTTAGCCTCCCCTTAAATGCATCTATACTATTCGTTTCAACCACTCCCTGTGGTAGTGAGTTCCGCATTCTCATTACTCTCTGGGTAAAGAAGTTTCTTCTGAATTTCCTATTTAATTTCTTGATGACTATCTTATATTGATGGCCGACATGTGCTTCCGACATGTCTTCCTTTTTCCTCAACCGAGGATTCCCCTCTACTGTGGTTGACATGGCCCTTGACCGTGTCCGTTCTATTTCCCGCATTTCTGCTCTCATCCTTTCCCCTTCCTCCCGGAACCACAACAGGGTTCCCCTTGTCCTCACCTTTCACCCCACCAGCCCCCACATTCAACGGATCATCCTCCGCCATTTCTGCCACCTCCAGCGTGATCCCACCACCAAACACATCGTCCCCTCACCTCCCCTTTCAGCATTCTGAAGGAACCAGTCCCTCCCCAACACCCTGGTCCACTCCTCTATCACACTCAACACCCCTTCCCCCGGCACCTTCATGTGCAAGCGCAGGAAATGCAACACATGCACTTTTACCTCCTCCCTTCCCACTGTCCAGGGCCCCAAACACTCCTTCCAGGTGAAACAGTGATTTACTTGTACTTCTTGCAATTTAGTATACTGTATTCGCTGCTCACGATGCGGTCTCCTCCATTGAGGAGACAAACGCACATTGGGTGACCGCTTTGCGGAACACTTCTGTTCAGTCCGTAAGGGTGACCCCGAGCTTCCGGTCGCCTGTCACTTTAATTCTCCGCTCCACTCCCACTCTGACCTCTCCGTCCTTGGCCTCTTACACTGTTCCAATGAAGCTCAACGTAAGTCATAGGGCTGGAATTTCATTGAGGAGTCGGGTAGGAGGCGGGACTACAACTTACATAGAAACATAGAAGATAGGAGCAGGAGTAGGCCAGTCGGCCCCTCGAGTCTGTTCCGCCATTCAATGCGATCATGGCTGATCATCCAAATTCAGTACCCGGTCCCTGCTTTCTCCCCATACCCCTTGATCCCTTTAGCCTTAAGAAATATATCCAACTCCTTCTTGAATATATTTAATGTATTGGCCTCTACTGCCTTCTGTGGTAGAGAATTCCACAGGTTCACCACTCTCTGGGTGAAGAAATTCCTCCTCATTTCTGTCCTCAATGGCCTACCCCTTATCCTTAGACTGCGACCCCTGGTTCTGGACTCCCCGACCATCGGGAACATCCTTCCAGCTTCTAGTCTGTCCAGTCCTGTCAGAATTTTATAAGTTTCAATGAGATCCCCTCTCATTCTTCTAAACTCCAGCGATTACAAGCCCAATCAACCCAATCTCTCCTTATACGTCATTCCTGCCATCCCAGGTATCAGCCTAGTGAATCTTCGCTGAACTCCTTCCATGGCAAGAACATCCTTCCTCAGATAAGGCGACCAAAACTGCACACAATACTCAAGATGTGGTCTCACCAAGGCCCTGTATAACTGCAGCAAGACATCCTTGTTCCTGTACTCAAACCCTCTCGCTACGAAGGCCAACATGCCATTTGCCTTCTTAACCGCCTGCTGCACCTGCATGCTTACCTTCAGCGACTGGTGCACAAGGACACCCAGGTCTCGTTGCACTTCCCCTTCTCCCAATCTATTGCCATTCAGATAATAATCCGCCTTCCTGTTTTTGCCACCAAAGTGGATAACCTCGCATTTATCCACGTTATATTGCATCTGCCATGCTTTTGCCCAATCACCCAACCTGTCCAAATCATCTTGGAGTTTCTCGGCATCCTCCTCACAGCACACATGCCCACCCAGCTTTGTGTTGTCTGCAAATTTGGAGATATTACATCTAGTTCCCTTGTCTAGATCATTAATATATATTGTGAATAGCTGGGGCCCAAGGACCGATCCCTGCGGTACCCCACTAGTCACTGCCTGCCACTTGGAAAAAGACCCGTTTATTCCAACTCTTTGCTTTCTGTCTGCCAACCAGTTCTCTATCCAAGTCAATACCTTGCCCCCAATCCCATGTGCCTTAACTTTACACGCTAATCTCTTATGCGGGACCTTATCGAAAGCCTTCTGAAAGTCCAAACTTTCCGGCAACAGGTGACGTCACAGATTGAAATTTCATCTGTCAAGACCTTTTGACAGATGAAATATCAGCGTTTCACAGCTGTTTGAAGCTGTCAAACACTGACAATCTGTATTCTAAGTTAATTCCTTCCTCTCAGGATGATTTAGAGATCTCCCCGGAACAGAAAGCTGAAAGCTGCAACTTTTGACAGCTCGCAGCCATTCTGCTTTCTGTGCCAGTGAGATGAGGGACTCCCGAGACCTGAAGGAAGGAAGGCTGTAAAGGTAAGTAAAGATATGTAAAACTTCTTTAAACACTTTACAGACACCAAACACACTTACCTTTGCACTCATGCACCCATCACTCACCTGAACACTGGACATCTTGACTCCTCCAAGCCCTTCATCCCGACAGTCCGCCTCCTCTAACTTGGCGTGGTTTGGAGCCGTCAGGAATCCCACACTTCAACGTTAAAAATAGGGATTAGGCTAAAACCTGCCTGTTAACTACCTGTTAACAAGCAGTTAATTGGCACTAATCCCCTTCCCGCCTTGGGGAGGTGGGTCCCAGTGCGGGGCGGGTACCCGCCTCCTTTGAAACTGGCATGGAGGCGGGTTGGGGGCGAGATGGGGTCAGGACCCCCCGATTTCGGGATTTTAAACCCCCACACGCCTCCAATCCCGACTCCACGGCCCAATGAAAATCCAGCCCAAAGAGTCATAGAGTTATACAGCACAGAAAGAGGTTCTTCAGCCCATCGTGTCTGCGATGGCTATCAAGCCCTGTCTATTCCAATCCCATTTTCCAGCACTTGGTCCGTAGCCTTGTATGCTATGGCCTTTCAAATGCTCATCTAAATGCTTCTTGAATGTTGTGAGGGTTCCTGTCTCTACCACCCTTTCAGGCAGTGAGTTCCAGATTCCAACCACCCTCTGGGTGAAAAAGTTTTTCCTCAAATCCCCTCTAAACCTCCTGCCCCTTACCTTGAAACTATGCCCCCTGGTTATTAACCCCTCTACAAAGGGGAAAAGTTCCTTTCTATCTACCCTGTCTATGTCCTTCATAATTTTGTACACCTCAATCAGGTGCCCCCTCAGCCTTCTCTGCTCTAAGGAAAACAACCCCAGCCTATCCAGTCTCTCTTCATAGCTGAAACGCTCCAGCCCAGGTAATATCCTGGTGAATCTCCTCTGCACCCTCTCTAATGCAATCACATCCTTCCTATAGTGTGGCAACCAGAACTGCACACAGTATTCCAGCTGTGGCCTAACTAGCGTTTTGTACAGCTCCATCATAACCTCCCTGCTCTTATATTCTATGCCTCGGCTAATGGAGGCAAGTAAGCTCGAGGAACAGCACCTCATCTTTCGATTAAGCACTGTACAGCCTTCTGGACTCAACATTGAGTTCAACAATTTCAGACCATAACCTCTGCCCCTATCTTTTTTTCATTTTTTTTCTCTCTCAAATGGCAGCTGTCGATCATTCAACCATTGCCATTTACACTTGAGCCATCTTTTGTTTCTTAACTTGTCCCATTACCATCTTCTTTTGCCTTGCACCATCATCCCTTTTGTCTCAATCTCTCCTGCCTTCCATCCTATCACAGACCTTCCCTTTTGTTCTTTCCTCCCCTCCCCCCTCTCCCTGCCCCTGCATTTGTTTAAAAACCTGTTCCATCTCTAATTTTTTCCAGTTCTGACGAAGGGTCATTGACCTGAAACGTTAACTCTGTTTCTCTCTCCACAGATGCTGCCTGACCTGCTGAGTATTTCCAGCATTTTCTGTTTTTAATTCAGATTTCCAGCATCCGCAGTATTTTGCTTTTGTTATAGTGATGGCCTCTAGTTATGCTCATCCCCCCAATGGAAACACTCTCTCTGTATGTACTCTATCAAAACCTTTCATACTGTTAAAGACCTCAATTAGGTCACCCCTCAGCCTTCTTTTTAAAAGCGAAAAGAGACCCAGCCTGTTCATCCTTTCCTGATAGGTATACCCTCACATTTCTGGTATCATCCTTGTAAGTCTTCTCTGCACCCTCTCCAGTGCCTCTATATCCTTTTTATAATATGACAAGCAGAATTGTACACAATACTCCAAGTGTGGTTTAACCAAGGTTCGATACAAGTTGAACATAACTTCACTACTTTTCAATTCTGTCCCTCTAGAAATAAAACCTAGTGCCTGGTTTACTTATTTTATGGCCTTGTTAACCTGTGTCACTACTTTTAGTGATTTGTGTATTTGTATTCCAAGGTCCCTTTGCTCCTCTACCCCACCTAGACTCGCACCCTCCAAGTAATAAGTGATCTCCCTATTCTCCCTACCAAAATGTAATACCTCACATTTATCGGTGTTGAATTTCATTTGCCAATTATATGCCCATTCTACAAGTTTATTAAGGTCTTCTTGTAATTTGTTGCAGTCCTCCTCTGTATTACCTATTTGGCGTCATCCACAAATTTAAAAATTGTGTTTTTGATTCCAAAGTCTAAATCGTTAATATGAATTGTGAACAACAGTGGTCCCAGCACTGATCATTGTGGAACACCACTACCCACCTTCTGCCACTGTGAATAGCTACCCTTTACCCCTACTCTCTGCTTTCTGTCTTGAAGCCAGCTAGCTATCCATTCTGCTACTTGTCCCCTGACTCCGCATTCTCTGACCTTATTCGTTAGTCTATTATGTGGTACCTTATCGAAGGCCTTTTGAAAATCTAAATAAATTACATCTACTGCATTACCCTTGTCTATTCTCTCTGTTACCTCTTCAAAAAATTCAATGAGGTTGGTCAAGCAAAACTTTCCCTTCTGAAATCCATGCTGACTATTCTTTATTATATTTTTGTTTTTTTAATATTACACATCATGATACAGACAAGGCGTATCATAACACATTACACAGCAAGCAAAATTTTAAAGCAGATTATTCCCCAAATACTAAGAAATCATCCCCAGGACTTAAAAGATCCTCCAGTGCTCATTTTATCTTGTGGATCATTTTGATTAAGAATTATTTCTTCTTAGTCCTCACATGTTTAAGTGTCATTGTTAACTCAAGGGTAGCAACCCTGAATTTTTGTATTTCCAATTTTATATCCTTCTCTACTTCAATTCTAATCCCTCTGATAGGTACCAGTGTGTATAATTCGAACCTGGTTGTTTCATTAATTTGTATGTAAAAGGTTGGTTTCTCTATGGAGCATGTGTCAGCATCTTGAGTAAAAAAGTTTAAATCAGTAGTGATACAGTATATGTTCTCACTCTCCTCTCATGCATTGGTGGTATCAGCGTGACTGAGCATGTCTGGGACCTGTTCTTCAGTGCATCGTTATCATGCATTCCACATACCGGTTGCTTCACCTGCAACATATCACATCTGCACACACAATGCTATCCCAAGATCATGCCACACGAGACATCACATATGAGCTGTTCCTCCCCTTCGGGGCTATATATCAAAAGTTATGGGGTTTTGGAGGTATTTGATTAGAATTTGCCTTACATGGTCGAATAGTGGCCAGGTAGCAATATATATTCTCATTGCTAAGTATAAGCAAGGACACAACCATTTCCAAGAGAAAGTTATCAATTAAATATTCTTAACTACTCTTCGCTGATCTTTGCTAGCTTGTAAGCTGTGAGAGACCGTAGTGTTCTTGCAGTATGTCCCTGGTTTGGTATTGCTTAAATGAGGACTTTTTTTTTTTAACAAAAAAGCGATCTCCAGGCTGAGTAGATTGGCAGCAGAGACAGGAGTGCTCGCAGTTGCCTTTGAAGGTAACTGCCATGCATGCCACCACCCCGCCCCCCTGCTTTCGAGCATTTTGTTTTGGAAGCTGAGAAAGGACACTGAATGGATTAAAACTGGACCTTTGAGAGCCTAAGATCTTCTCCACCTTGTGACCATGCTGTGAATAGATGTGACATTTAGAGACAATCTTCTGGTGTCTGTGTGAAAACAAGCAAATTGTCAGCTCTAAAACAAAACCTGAGGCACTCAGCTGGAGTCCTGAAACTTAAAAAAAGTTAAGAAATCAACGTTAGTAGTTAAACCAGCGTTCCTAACACTACCACTGCCCCAAGAGAGATTAGCTAACTCAGCACAGCCCAGAAATATTTTGTGGATGTTTTAATTCACTTTTCTTAACAGATACTATTCTCTACCACTCCCTCTTAGGCCTCTCTGCTTCTGCCCAACACCTCCCCAGTGCATCATCAAAGTTAGGAATTTAGCACTTTCTTTGGCTTTTTGGTTTCAAAGCCTGAAATTCAGGTATTTATAACTCAAAAAGGCTGTAGTTCCTGGTCATATTCATCAACACAGGTGAAATTGGTGGTTCCACCAATGCAATGGATCACGGCTAATAGTCCCTGCCATTCTGAGTTGCACTCTATATATTTCATGAATGCACTACTATCACAAAGCCTCACACTCCACAATGGTCAGCAATCAGATGGACACAACTAAAGGAAAAGAAATAACTTGCCTTTCAAAATCTCAGGACGTCCCAAATGCTTTACAGTTAATGAAGTATTTCTGAAGTATAATGATTGTTATAATATTGGAAACGTGGCAGCCAATTTGTGCATACAAGATCACACAAATAGCAATGTGATAATGACCAGATAATCTATTTTAGTGAGGTTGGTTGAGGGATAAATAATGGCCAGGACACCAGGCTCGTCTTTGAAATAGTGCCATGGGATCATTTACAGCCACCTGGGGCCTCGGTTTAATGTTTCATCGGAAAGGCGGCACCTCCGGCAGTGGAGCACTCCTTTAGTACTGCACTGGAGTGTCAGCCGGGATTTTATGTTCAAGTCTCTGGAGTGGGACTATGAACCCATGACCTTCTGACTCATAAGTGAGAGTGCTACCAACTGAGCCACAGCAAACACTATTTTACAACAGCCAGGGAATAGATGGACACACCACTATTACAAGGCCTTATATCTCACCACAACTACCAGGGATCAGGCAGCGACATCACCATCACAAGGCCACATATTCCAGCCCTGTCCTCTTAGCATGAGAGGTCAGATAAAATCACCAGTATTGCAAGTTCTTATATGCTAACTAGAGATTTCAACGTATGCTCTGCCAGGAATCTTTCAATCTCCCATTACAGCAGCAGTTGGTAGGTTCTATTTACCAGTTTTATAATAAAATCACCTTAAAAACAGTGGCTCTAGTCACAGATGGTAGTCTCACAAATTATTACAGACCAATTATAACAGGTCATTCCAAGTAATATAGGAGCATATGAGCACAAAAACAGTTTATTCTTCTGCACAAGCATACCACCATGTATTAAAGGTGTAAACACCTAAGTCCCAAATAGTCTCCATTAGGCAAAATTTTGGAAATGGTAAAAAAAACAGAAACTACCACATTTGCATCAATTGGGAATTAATTTGATTTTGGAACTCAGTTCTTATATACACACGGGCCGCGATTTTGCCAGCGCTCAGAGGGCGGGTTCAGAGGTGGGTCAGCTGTTAAAGTCGCAATTATTGACCCCGCCTCCGTGTGAGTTTCAAGAGTGTCGGGTCTGCGATTTCACAACAGATCCAACACCAAGTGGCGGGTGAGGGATTTAAGACACTTAACTCTTTGTTAAGTGCTTGTTAACTGCAATTTTGACAGCCTTTTGCTATTTTCCAACATTTTCAATGGGTTTCACGAGGTTCAGCGATCACGCCAGATTAATGTGTTGGGAGGGCCAACTGCAGTATAAAAGCTGCCATCTCACATCTGCTCAATTTCAAATGTCAGAGGTTGCTGTTTTAACGATTTGGGAGACATGTTTTTTTCTTGAGGCAGTAAGTGTGTGGTGTTAACTCTATATCCACTGTCACCTGCATTGCTGGACATAAAAGTCGCCCTCACCCTTCACTGTGCCACCTCAAATTGTGAGCAACATATGGCAATGATGTCAAACATTCATACAACATTAATTTATTCCAACAGAATAAAAAAACAGAAACTTGACATTGAATTTGAGCAGAATACCCAAGTGAGAACCCTTGTGATTACTTATGTGTCAGCTTTCTCTTACGCGTGCTTCTACGTTGTTCTACCCCTGTGGCTTCAGCAGATGTAGAGACAGCCTGCTCACTTCCCTGTTGCACCTGCTTAAACGCCTTTGGCGGTTGTCCTCTGGGTTTTGGAGCCTGTGAAGGCCCCGCCAAAGTCTGCACCTCCTGCGGCTGCACAGAGGCAGACTCAGCCATCACTGCTCGGGTAGTCATCTGAGGCTCTGACTGAGGGGTTGGCAAGGGGATGGAAGTATGAGCGCTTGGAGAGGAGCCTCCACTTGCATGTCACCTCCCACCATCATCCCTCTCATGGGCCACAAGCACGTCTCTGCTAGCAAGTAGCTGGAGAGCACCTTGCTGCACATCAGTGGGGCCATGAGGACCCGTTTCTGTACTGACAGTCCTCATAATGGGGGCATCCATATACCTCTGGTTCCTCTCCACAATAGATGCCCATCTATCCTCCATAGCTGACCATCTATTTAAAAGAGTCGCCATGTTGTTTTGAGTCTGGCGATTTATGTCCTCCATAGAGGTTGCCATCCTTTCCATGGCAGGACCTACATTCGCCATTGCGTGCACCACTGCATTGCTCATGTCTGAGATGGACTCCTCCATTCTCTGCACACACAGTCACCATGGTTGCAAACCCAGTCAGAGCCTCCTGCACTTGTTCCTGAAACTCCAGCACCGCTCGCTTTCTGGATGGCCCCCTCAAGGCTCAGCGTCTACATGCAGCTGAGCAGAGCTAAGAGCGTCCTGCGGCCTCTGACGAGGACCCTCCACTGCTTTCCCTGTCTCCACCATTTGCTCTTTTAAAAAAATGTTTTTATTCGTTTATGGGATGTTGGCGTGGCTGGCAAGGCCAGCATTTATTGCCCATCCCTAGTTGCCCTTGAGAAGGTGGTTGTGAGCCGCCTTCTTGAACTGCTGCAGTCTGTGTGGTGAAGGTACTCCCACAGTGCTGTTAGGTAGGGAGTTCCAGGATTTTGACCCAGCGACGATGAAGGATCAGCGATATATTTCTAAGTCAGGATGGTGTGTGACTTGGAGGGGAACTTGGAGGTGGTGGTGTTCTCATGCGCCTGCTGTCCTTGTCCTTCTAGGTGGAAGAGGTCACGGGTTTGGGAGGTGCTGCCAAAGAAGCCTTGGCGAGTTGCTCACTCGTGAGTTGTGAGACACCAAGTGACAACACCACTCCATCTCGCAAACGACCCACCGAGGTGTGCGTCTCTGCGCTGGTGCAGGGTGCGCTCATTTCTGCTGACGCTGCTCCCTCAGAGGATGCAGCATCCTCGGAGGAGACCTCCTGCTCTTCCTCCTGGACAGTAGCGAGGGGGCTCTTGCTGGTCCTGTGGGAGAGTAAAGCAATGAGTTAGACATGTGATATGTAGATTGCAGACACATCCCATTGTGCAAATGATGAGCATTCAATTTCTATTGACATCAGATCCTATATGTGTCACTCATGAAAACCAAATAAGATGGATGAAGAAGCATTCTGTCATCAGGTTGTTCTACTGAGCCCGTCTCTCCGTCCCCCACTTCTAGCTGTTCCACTGATCCCGCTATGTCGACAGCGGCCTCCACAGCGTGGGTGAGCTGTGAGTATGATCATGGTCCTCCTCCTGTTCTCTCCCTCTTATTGTGGGCTCTCTTTTCCTGTAATGAGGGAAATAAGTGGAGTTTCAGTGAGTGCGATGGAACGAGTGTAAAGAATGGATAGGATAGATGTTCAGAGGAAGACTGTGATGGAGTCAGTTCCTATTACCAAGTTCCCTCCTTTTGATTTGTTAGTTGTTGTCATTGCATAACCTTGAGGGTGGGTGTGAGGGGTGCATAGTTAGATGGGGAAGTGATTCTGTGCATAGGGAGAGAGGGGATGGGTGATGGTGCAAGGGATGTTGGGCTGAGTTAGGATGTGCAGGAGTAGAGTTGGCAATGCAGAGTGATGGGGATGTGATGACAAGCACAGCAGAATTAAGGTAAGTGTGCTTTTATACTCACTTTTCCAGAGCGCAGGAGATCATTGAACCTTTTCCTGCAATGGACCAGGTGCATCTGTACATTGACCTGGCACTGACCTCCTCAGCTGTTCACAGCCAGGCTGCCTTTGTCTGTTGAGGAGGTTTCCTTCTTCCATCACCTGGGTATAGGACCTCCCCACGTCCTCTGACTCCCTCCACAAGAACATGGAGAGGTTCTTGGTTAAATTGGGGAGCTACCTTTTGTCTCTCTGCAGACATCGTGGAGAGCAGCAGCCATCAGGAGCATCAGAAATGACCTGAGATCTAATTGTGAAATGGCCCCCTTAAATACACCGGCTGCAAACACGTCAGCAGAGCAGCTCACCTTGTGATCAGGGCGGGTAACGCACATGGTGAACTTAACAAGCCAAATTAACATAAAATTGTGTCAGCAGGCCGGCTGGAGCCGGGAGCGGGACCAGAACCCACCGACCTAATGTTCCCCACGCCAACCCGCCTCCAAGCAGAAAATCGCGGCCACAGTGTATGTCATGTAAAACTGTATTGCACTAATAAACTAGTAGGAAATTCTGAATTTAGTCTAAATATTGGCCCAGAACTTGGTGTCGGGGCCTTGCCACGCGTGCAAGCCCCCGATGTGCGCTCACCCTGTGCACCGACATCTGAAACCTGGCCCGCAGTGGATTTCCTTTCAGTGGCCAGGTTCTGATGTCGGCGCACTGTGCTAACCTGACCCAGCGGCGTAGTTAGTGCGATGTGCCGGCTGGGATCAGGTGAGCACTGTTCAGCCAATCAGGGGAGGGGAAACTTCATTCATAAGTTTGAGAGTAAGAACTGTCAAACTCATGAGAAGTACTGCACCCCAAAACACTACTTAAACTTTAAATAAAATTTTTTAAAAAATCCCAATCATTAAATTAAGTATAAATAAGTTTAAAAAAATAATTTAAACAATAATTTTTTTTTTTGAAAAAAATAAATTTTTAATAAAATGGTCTAAAACTAAACTTACCTTATTGTAGATTCTTTAAAATAATAAACCTGTGGAAATTTTTTTTCTAAATTGCACTAAAACACCACTTACCTGTAAAAATAAATACTTACGTGTGCTTTTTACAAGCGTAAAGACCAGAGGCCTTTAGACATGCGCAAATCCCCCAAAACAGAGGAAATCCAAGACGCACGCGCTGCCCCCTACAGCGCACGCGCTAGCCTCTTCAACTCTTGGGTTAGAGGAGAGGAAATGCCGGTTTTCAGCGCATGCGCTGTGCGTGCTGAAAACCGGCATTTCCTCCGGCCAGACGCGTGAGTACCCCTTCCGTACTCACGCGTTTGGGGAGGAATTCCTGCCCCATTGTAATTAAACATGCTCCCCTGTACCAGGAGGCCCAATCACATAGCAGTTTGAGGCATTGATTCAATTAACCACAAATGAAAGGATATTCGGCTGTGACTTGTGGCTATGATTTCTTACGTGGTGCACTCTAGGTAACCAAAAAAGGTAGACATCATAGATGAGGAGATGGAGCAAAGGGATCACTGGAGAGTGAGTCAATTTGGGTTAGGCTTGTGTGTTTTTTCTGGGAGGTGTTTATAAAGGAGCACTGGCAGAGGCCAGGGCAGCGAATCGAGTGGCTGCCGCAAAACAACATGAGCAAAATGAGAATTTAGGATTATAAAGAAAACAACACTATGTTAAATCTGTGAGTTGTTCAAGTAATTAATACTCAGACTTAATCAGTAACAATAAAACAGGTCTTTACTGGTTAGAGGTAGGGACTATACATAGGTCTTTACTTCATGCCCACAGGCGGGAACTGAGGGGAGATCAGTACCCACAGTACTATTTATACCCCTATGGCCAGGAGTGGTACTGCGTATCACTACGCCCAACAAGTAGTGCAGTCCTGTCCATAGGTTCAAAGTAGCACACATATTACATACACAACATTCCTCCCTTCCTAGCTTTACAGTCATCTCCCCATTTAACATAACGTAATAACATATATACATATATAACTTCAGGTTTACATAACAGAATAACATAGATACATAGATAACTTCATGTCAAAACAGATCACAGATTCAGTCTCTGCGGAAAACAGTTCACAGATTCAATCTCTGTGGTGGAGTCGGTTCACGTTGCTGGAGTGACTCATTCAATAGTCCTTCCATGGATTTAACAGTTTGAACTTCCGAACTGAATTGGCTCCGTTCGGAGGGACCACGTGTGTGATCTGGTAGAGGTAATAATGGTTCAGATGGGTCATCTTCTGTTTCGACTTTTCCTTTTCTGCTTCTTGGAGACTCTCTGGGCTCCACTGTCAGCTGCCAGCTGCATGCGCAGTTCCTCCTTCTCTCCCTCCTTTTTCCGTAGTAGAGCCACCTTCTCCCGATGTTCCGTAGACTTTCGGTGCTCCTCCATGATTTCTGTATGGCGGGAGTCGAAGTTACAAGTTGGGCAGGACAGGACATAGTAATATTCGGTGTCGTCCTGATCTAGGCCAGCGAGAGGGTCTTCTATTTCCTCCATACCCAGCTGGGCGTTAGCCAGCTTTTGTTCCAAGTCCAGACATCTTTCCTGAAGAGACTTCTTCATGCGTACCTCTTCATCCAGCTTTTTCTGGGCTTTCAGCAAGTCGTTTACTAATGACCTCATTTGAGATTTTACTACTTCAACTTCTTTTGGAGATTGATTGATCGGACTATTCAATCCCTCTACCGGAGCAGCTGTTTCAGCGGTCTGTTGTTCTACGTTGACGTGAGTCAGCGTACTTTTGGCATCCAAGGGCTGCTCTGTTGCAGTCATCTCAGTCTGTGTTGCCACCTCAGCTCTTCCAATAACCTTTGAGAGCTCCGAACCCCTTTCGTTTGAATATTGAAGTTCGTGTTCAAGTTTTTCCCATTTCAGAGTCCTGTCCTTCAGCATATGCAGGAGTTGGCTGACCGTTAACTCCTCTGACGTCAGACGTTTTGTGTGCTCCTGCTCCATTTTCTCCATCAGCTGCTTCTGTTGTCTTTCCAGATTCTCCAACTCTATATCAAAGAACTCTTTCGTTGCATTCAACTCTTGCTCACAACGGCGAAGCATTTGTTCTAATTGCTGTTGTAGTTTGAAATGGAGTTGAGTTCGAGCCCGGTGTCCCTCAGAAATGGACACATCAGTAGACTTGCCAGACTCAGAATCCACAGTTAAACTATGTTGTTGTTGCTCAGTGGAATTCTGTGCTGAAACTTTGTCTTTTGCACCTGAGTTGGGCTTACCATCATCCGTTCCAGAGTCTGGGCCGACTATCTTCACCGAGTTCTCACTCGTTATTGTTTGTAGGAAATGCCAGTCCATATTCATTTTCCTAATCCACTCCCGTCCTAGTAGTGGAGGACCTCCTTTAGATATCACATATAAGTCCATTATTTGACTGTCTTCGCCCTTGTGGACCACTGCAACCTCTATTTTCCCGATGGGGTACACTCTTTGCCCCGTGTATGTTTCCAATATAATCCCCGTATCCTGTAGGGGAATATGTTGGAATAACTTTCCGTAATCTTTCTTATTTATGACTGTCAATGCCGATCCAGTGTCCAATTCCAGTTTTACTTGGACTCCTTCTATCTGAAGAGTGACCCAAATTGTCTGGAGGTCTGCACCCTTACCAGCGTTGAGTACTCTTAAGCTAGCCAGTTCATTACTGCTAGCGTCTGAATCGGACTCCTGTTCGGTCACCTTGTGTACCTTTGCGTATTTTCCTTGCGGTGACTTCTTGTTCCTGGTCTTCTTCGCTGGCCTGCATACTCTAGCTATATGTCCAAGCCTACCACAAGTTCTACATTCTTGGTTTTTAAACCAACACTGGTTCTGATCATGCGTTGTCTTTCCACAATGATAACATTTGCCAGAACTCACACCCAATTTGTGTGCACTGAGCTCCGGTGACCGTAGCTGCATTACTGCCGTGCCTCTCGCTGCGGCTTCGTGTGCTGCTGCCATAGTGACCGCCTTCTCAAGCGTCAGCTCATTCTCCTCGAGCAGTCGCTTTTGTGTATCCTGTTTAAATAAACCACACACAAATTTGTCTCGAAGTGCCTCTGTCAGTCCCGTTCCAAACTGGCAATATTTCGCTAATTTACGCAATTCCAGCAAATAATCAGCATTGCTTTCATGCTGTAGCTGCCTTCTGTCGTAAAATTTAAATCGTTCCGCTAGCATCAGCGGCGTGGGGTTTAGATGATCTTTCAGGACAGTAACAATCTCATCGAACGTCTTATCCGCCGGTTCATCTGGTGATAACAGGTGTTTCAATTGCCCGTATGTCTTCGCACCCATTAAATTTAATAATGTTAGTGCTTTATCAGCCTCATGAATTTTATTGGCCTTACAATAATTTTTAACTCGTTCAACATATATGGCCCAATCTTCGATGTCACTATCAAAGTTGCTAATATTCCCGTGTTTAGGCATTGTAGTACTTTATCAGATTTGCAATTTCTCAGATTTTTTTTTTTACTGCTATGATGGTGGCTTCCCGCTCTTGCCGTCGTCCTCCGCCCACAAAATGGCGGTTTTCCCGCGCTTGGCGGTCTTCACCCGTCCCCCAACGCCGTCTCCCTTCAGCCCCCGAGTGCGGCCCTTATCTTCGCCGCGATCGCCCAAGTGCGGCCCTTATCAGCGGATGCGATCACTGGATCGCGAAGCGGCTCTCGGCTCTTATCAGGAGATGCAATCGCTCTGTTGAAACGCCTCCCGCTCGAAGCGGCTCTCGCGCCCTATTCCTCCAGCTCCCCCAGCCCCGTTCGTGCGGCCAACGCGGTCGACTGCCTGTCGCGTCGCTGCCCGGCTCAGACAACGGCTTACCCACCACCAAGCTGGAGAAGAAGCTGACGGTCGCCGATGGAGGCTCCGAGGTCAGGATGTCTTCCAGTGGGGTGGAGAGGGTGGAAACCTCTCTGCAACGTCCTGGCTGTGGACGAAGCTGTCATGGAGTGACTGCCGCAGGGTCCGAATCAGACTCGTCGCCAGTGTTAAATCTGTGAGTTGTTCAAGTAATTAATACTCAGACTTAATCAGTAACAATAAAACAGGTCTTTACTGGTTAGAGGTAGGGACTATACATAGGTCTTTACTTCATGCCCACAGGCGGGAACTGAGGGGAGATCAGTACCCACAGTACTATTTATACCCCTATGGCCAGGAGTGGTACTGCGTATCACTACGCCCAACAAGTAGTGCAGTCCTGTCCATAGGTTCAAAGTAGCACACATATTACATACACAACACACTACATTTTGTGTTTTTCATGAAACTATAGTAAAGATTAGGCATAAATTTAAGATGGAAGTTTACAATATCATAAATAAGGAATATGTATCTGTGCATTAATAAGAAACAATTTTCAGGTGTTTTGAATGACTGGGTACACCAATCAGATGGAATCAACTCAGAATTAAAGCCAATTAAAATGTTACAGTGTAACAGGATGCTTTAAGAGTTAGTGAACAATATGTTCCTCGTCCATCTGTCACACAGTATATAAAGATGAGACTGTAGGTTTGATTATGGAGTAATACATGGTTTCCACATATTTCAAATTGGGGCTGTAGTAGTGTCTGGGCACCTTTAGAAAGCGTTAGTTAACACACAGACCAGTCAAATCAGCACAGGTCACCTGAGATCTTCAGAGACTGCAAAGTTCCTCAAAGTTCTATTTCTGCCTGAGGAGGCTATTCACCTAGAGTATGCTGCCTCTTAACTTTTGTACGAGTAATTGTGTGCCAATATTCCATGTAAAGCTTTAGTAATGCAACTTCACAAAGTAAATTGGTGGTAGCGATTTCATTAGAACAGAACTTTCAGATTTAAAAAAAATGTTTCACATTATTATAAAAAAATATTATTTGCTGTCCAACTGTTTTTATTTTATTCTAAGTTTCTTTAACTGGGCAATGAGTCACTGATAATATAACAACTTTACTTAGCTACATTTAGTTCATGAGATTCTTGCACTGACAATGATAGAATGGTTCTCTTTACTGGTTTGTTTACGAGCTGCTTTGAAGACTGTAGTGATTCTTTTCTGCCTAGTGGCTGTTCATTGCCCGGATTTGGCAGTAGGAATAACGGTGAGGCTATCAGTGCTCACCGTTATTATGGAGTAAATCGGAGGGGAATTCTGGCGACCGCACATGCGGAAATCCGGAAGTTGCTGTCCGAGTTGCCCTGCTCCTCCACAAGCTTCGCTTCACTGGTACCTCACCGAGAGACTCGACATTCAAACACATGAAGGGCGTGAAGTTGGGGTACTTCCCCACCAGTTACCTACTGAACACGCCAGAAAAAGTTAGGGCTGGTGCATTCAGCTGTAAGTGAATTTTTAACGGCGTGATAAATCTTAATTACTGCCAAACAAGCTCTCTGGCACTGAAAATTTACTTTTAGAAGTGTGAAGTCTCATTCCTTCAGATTTTAATTATTGTTGAGATTTTAAAAAAATAAAAAATTAAAATAAAGTTTTTTTTTACTTTTTCTTCCTGTCCCTTTTATCTCTCTCTCTTAACACCATCTTTCTTTCCCTCTCTTTATTTTGCTATTAGTACATGATTTTACATTGAACTTGTACTCGGAGTCGACCCTGCAAAGTCCTCCTCACCAACATCTGGGGACATGTACCAAAATTGGGAGAGCTGTCCCACAGACTAGTCAAGCAACAGCCTGACGCAGTCATACTCACAGAATCATACCTTTCAGCCAATGTCCCAAACTCCTCCATCACCATCCCTGGGTATGTCCTGTCCCACCAGCAGGACAGACCCACCAGAGGTGGCGGCACAGTGGTATACAGTCGGGAAGGGGTGGCCTGGGGAGTCTTCAAAATTGACTCCGGACCCCATGAAGTCTCATGGCTTCAGGTCAAGCATGGGCAAGGAAACGTCCTGCTGATTACCACCTACCGCCCTCCCTCAGCTGATGAATCAGTACTCCTCCATGTTGAACACCACTTGGAAGAAGCACTGAGAGCAGCAAGGGCACAGAATGTACTCTGGGTGGGGGACTTCAATGTCCATCACCAAGAGTGGCTCGGTAGCACCACTACTGACCAAGTTGGCCGAGTCCTGAAGGACATAGCTGGCAATCTGGGCCTGCGACAGGTGGTGAGAGAACCAACACGAGGGAAAAACCTATCTACCTGTCGCAGATGCATCTGTCCATGACAGCATTTGTAGCAGTGACCACCGCACAGTCATTGTGGAGATGAAGTCCCGTCTTCACACTGAGGACAGCCTCCATCGTGTTGTGTGGCACTACCACCGTGCTAAATGGGATAGATTCAGAACAGATCTAGCAGCTCAAAACTGAGGTGCTGTGGGCCATCATCAGCAGCAGCAGAATTGTATTCCACCACAATCTGTAACCTCATGACCCGGCATACCCCTCACTCTACCATTACCATCAAGCCAGGGGAACAATACTGGTTCAATAAGGAGTGTAGAAGAGCATGCCAGGAGCAACACCAGGTGTACCTAAAAATGAGGTGTCAACCTGGGGAAGCTGCAACACAGGAATACATGCATGCTAAAAAGCGGAAGCAGCATGCTATAGAAAAAGCTAAGCGATCCCACAGTCAACGGGTCAGATCAAAGCTCTGCAGTCCTGCCATGTCCAGTCGTGAATGGTGGTGGACCATTAAACAACTAACGGGAGGAGGAGGCTCCATGAATATCCCCATCCTCAATGATGGTAGAGCCCAGCACGTGAGTGCAAAAGACAAGACTGAAGCATTTTCAACCATCTTCAGCCAGAACTGCCGAGTGGATGATCCATATTGGCCTCCTCCTGAGGTCCCGACCATCACAGAAGCCAGTCTTCAGCCAATTCGATTCACTCCATGAGATATCAAGAAATGGCAGAGCGCACTAGATACAGCAAAGGCTATGGGTCCCGACAACATCCCGGCTGTCGTGCTGAAGACTTGTGCTCCAGAACTAACCGCGCCTCTAGCAAAGCTGTTCCAGTACAGTTACAACATTGGCATCTATCCGACAATGTAGAAAACTGCCCAGGTATGTCCTGTCCACAAAAAGCAGGACAAATCCAATCCAGCCAATTACCGCCCCATCAATCTACTCTCAATCATCAGCAAAGTGATGGAAGGTGCCATCGACAGTGCTATCAAGTGGCACTTACTCGCTTAGAACATAGTCAACAAGGGCAGACGTCGACGATGAAATCCAACACCGCCTTCAGTGTGCCAGTGCAGCCTTCGGTCGCCTGAGGAAGAGAGTGTTTGAAGACCAGGACCTCAAACCCAGCACTAAGCTCATGGTCTACAGAGCAGCAGTGATGCCCGCCCTGCTGTATGCCTCAGAGACATGGACCATGTACAGCAGGCACCTCAAAGCACTGGAGAGGCACCACCAACGATGCCTCCGCAATATTCTGCAAATCCATTGGCAGGATAGGCGCACCAACATCAGTGTTCTCGCTCAGGCCAAAATCCCCAGCATCGAAGCTTTGACCACACTCGATCAGCTCCGATGGACGGGTCACATTGTCTGCATGCCCGATACGAGACTCCCAAAACTAGCGCTCTACTCGGAGCTCCAGCACGGCAAGAGAGCTCCAGGTGGGCAGAAGAAATGCTTCAAGGACACCCTCAAAGCCACCTTGAAAAAGTGTAACACCCCCACCAACACCTGGGAATCCCTGGCCCAAGACCGCACAAAGTGGAGGAGAAGCATCCGAGAAGGCACCGAACATCTCGAGTCTCTTCGCCAGCAGCAAGCGGAAGCCAAGCGCAGGCAGCGCAAGGAGCGCACGTCAACCCAAGCACCCCACCCACCCGCCCTTTCAACCACCGTCTGCCCCACTTGTGACAGAGACTGTAGGTCCAGCATTGGACTTATCAGTCACCTGCAAACTCATTTTTAATGTGGAAGCAAGTCATCCTCGGTTCCGAGGGACTGCCTAAGAAGACTCACCAATAACCTGCTCACTGCTGCCCAGTTTGGGTTCCGCCAAGACCTCTCAGCTCCCGACCTCATTACAGCCTTGGTCCAAACATGGACAAAGGAGCTGAATTCCAGAGGCGAGGTGAGAGTGACTGCCCTTGACATCAAGGCAGCATTTGAGCGAGTGGGGCATCAAGGAGCCCTAGTAAAACTGAATTCAATGGGAATCGGGGGAAAACTCTCCACTGGCTGGAGTCATACCTAGCACAAAGGAAGATGGTTGTGGTGGTTGAAGATCAATCATCTCAGCCCCAGGACATCACTGCAGGAGTTCCTCAGGGCAGTGTGCTAGGCCCAACCATCTTCAGTTGCTTCATCAATGACCTTCCCTCCAACATAATGTCAAAAATGGGGATATTCATTGATGACTGCACAGTGTTCAGTGCCATTCACAACTCCTCAGATAATGAAGCAGTCCATGCCCGCATGCAACAAGACCTGGACGACGTTCAGGCTTGGGCTGATAAGTGACAGGTAACATTCGCACCACAAGAGCCAGGCAATGACTATCTCCAACAAGCGAGAGTCTAACCACCTCCCCTTGACATTCAACAGCATTCCCAGTGCTGAATCCCCCACCATCAACATCCTGGGGGGTCACCATTGACCAGAAACTGAACTGGACTAGTCACATAAGTACTGTGCCAACAAGAGCAGGTCAGAGGCTAGCTATTCTGTGGCGAGTGTCACACCTCCTGACTCCCCAAAGCCTTTCCACCATCTACAAGGCACAAGTAAGGAGTGTGATGGAATACTCTCCACTTGCCTGGATGAGTGCAGCTCCAACAACACTCAAGAAGCTCGACACCATCCAGGACAAAGCAGTCCGCTTGATTGGCACCCCATCCACCACTTTAAACATTCACTCCCTCCACCACCAGTGTACAGTGGCTGCAGTGTGTACCATCTACAAGATGCACTGCAGCAACTCGCCAAGGCTTCTTTGGCAGCACCTCCCAAACCCGCGACCTCTTCCACCTAGAAGGACAAGGGCAGCAGGCGCATGGGAACATCACCACCTCCAAGTTCCCCTCCAAGTCACACACCATCCTGACTTGGAAGTATATCGCCGATCCTTCATCGTCGCTGTGTCGAAATCCTGGAACGCCCTCCTTAACAGCACTGTGGGAGTACCATCACCACACGGATTGCAACGCTTCAAGAAGGCGGCTCACCACCACCTTCTCAAGGGCAATTAAGGATAGACAATAAATGCTGGCCTTGCCAGCGATGCCCACATCCCACGAATGAATAAAAACAAATACTGCGGCCTAGAAATTCAATTAGCCTGAAAATGGGTGGTACCATCGCGGGCAACATTAATGGCTGCCCGCAAAATGAGCGCAGGCAGAAGCTCTTACCACCTTCTTCAATGCCGTAGTTTGGTGCTGCCTGATGATTTAAATGAGAGCTGCGCAGAAGTGCCTGTGCAACGCATTCTTTCCGACGGTAACATCAGCAGGAGGCCAAAGGTCGGGTCTAAAGGATCGGTGCGTCATTCTTGGGCAGTCACCTTACTAACAGATACATTCCCCCACCCCAGACAATACAAATTGCTGTTTCCCATCTTTAGGAGATATGGGGCTAATTTAGAAGTTAAGATTTTCAATAAGAACAGAAAAAGCCCTCTATAAATCTTAATATTTCCTTGTTTAGCGGGTTCATCAGCTTTTTCTGGATGGAAACTGGATCTTGACAAAATAATTAAAAAATATTAAATTAAGCAACAGCGAAAAAAATGCCAGCTCGATCTGGATCATATTGAAGAATTTTTGCAATAAACTGAAAGACAATTGAAATCAGTTATTTGGGTGTAACTTATTTAAAAGTAGCAGAGTAAATGTGAATTGTACAGAATGTTTACTATAAGTAAGTTTATAGCTCACTGCCGCTTTCTCCCGGCTCTACCTGCTGCCAATGGCTGCACGCACGGGTGTACTTTGGAGAGAGTGGTAAGAGGAGCGGCAACGTCCAAAATCGCTGAGTGTGCATCAATTCGGCGTTGTACGCCGATGGACATCACGCTCCTGTTAATTAATATACTTGTGGTGAGCACAGGCAACAGTAGCGCTGCTGACCTGCCCAATATAGCGGCTGCCGCGTTCTGCGCCAGAAGTGGGCAGAAGCAAGGCGGCCGCCATTTTTCCTTCAAAACCGGCCTCAACAGCCGGCACTAAAGTTTCCAATTTCTAGACCAGCGTGTCTCTGAGGAGTTTTCAATCTGATTGGTTGAGGAAACACGCTGTTGCTTGACCTGTTCACACAGGCCCCAGGTCCTCTGTAGAGGGCACTGTGCTGAAATGTCTCTCTAATTACCAAAAGTTGCTGCACAAAAGCCCATGGAAAGTCTGTGGGCAGCTGTAAGTGTAATGAACAGCGAGTGTCGTTCCTTCACCGCTGACCGCAAAACCGGGCCAATATCATTGGATTAGAGTGCTCGCTCTTTTTCTATTAGGTTTGATTATAGACTTTCAAGGGGAGGCATAAGCCACAATAAAAACAGTACAGACATTGCTGTCCAGGTGATGAACTTCTGAATTTATAGAAAAGAATTGAATACATTTTAATTTTCTGGAGTAATATAAATGAAAATAAAGGCATCTGGCATCCTTAAATGGGATTGTTTTAAAATTGCATAGAACTAACAAATATAATATTAAAAAATTAAATGAAAGGACACATTTGTACTTCAGTAGGTTCTAGCATCATGATTGCCATTTTGAACAATTCCACGCTACATTATTTAAGAATTATTACATTTCAGAATGTTAAAAATATTTTTGCTTCATTTGTTCTGTTGATCAAAGAATCCAAAAGGATGTAGGGATATCAATTAAAAGCAGACCATTTATCTTGATCTTTCTCAGACACAACTGCCCATCTGCTGGAGCTGGGTTGAGGAGGATTTTCTTCTTAATCCATCTCATCCGTCTGCATGGGTTCAAAATGTTGACCAGAAATCTAAGCATCTAAGGCTTGTTTAATTAAAAGCTGTGTTTTATGATTTTTCAGAATTCCATTCTAAAAGGTAGCTTAAAATAAACACATCTTTTGACTTCTGTACATTTTAACCCACATGCTAGTAACAAGATCAAACAACCTTCTGATTTACTGGTACATTTAAACGTTGTGGGCTAAAAATTCGATTGCTCTTGAAAATGGGCATGGGGATTGCGATGCGCGATCAACCAGTGCCCGTTCGTTCCAATGAAGGCAGCACGCAAATTTCGTGCTGCCTGGTAATTAACATGAACATACTGCTGAGTGACTGCACGTTCAGCAGGAGGCCCAAATTCATGCAATACTAGTGTGGGGGACTACGGTCTCCCGCGTAAAGAAATAGGCAACACAGCGAGCTACAAGAAATAGGTCTTTACTCCAACTCTCACAATACAGTACTGAATTCGTGAAGCCTGCGAACCTGTGATGACTCACGGATTGGTCACCTGCTGGAACCTGATTGGTTTTCCTTCTATCAGCAGCAGGCAAGTCTGAACGTGCCTTATTCCTCTCAGCTTGCAACTGTCTTGCGGGGGGAGGGGAATACAGCAGTTAAAAGGGGATTATACAGGTTTATCTACATATACACACAGTGTTTCCCCAATGTGGCAACGCCACATACGCCCCCCCAGAATCCTCGTTAGCTGTAAAAGTCAGTCTCTGCGGAGGTTTGACCAAGCGGCCGTAGCGGCTGTAGTAGCCATCTGGCGTGTGAGGAGGGCTGTCTGGAAGGTCGGCCGGTTGGTTCGTCGGCTGGTCTGGCAGCTGGTCTGCCGGTGGGCTGGCTGGACGGGCTGCCGGCGAAGGTGGGGCGGCGGCCGTAAAGTAAGGTTCTGGCGTGTCTTGGTCCTCTTGTGGGGCCGCTGCCAACGCGGGAGGTCTGCCCCGCTGTGGGGGAAGAGCCGGCCGAAACGGGAAGCTGAGATCCAGGTGCGCCGGTTTGAGGCGGTCTACTGAAATAAGGTCCGGCTTCCCGCCGACATCGATAAGAAAAGCTTTGTCCCCCATCTCCAATACTGGGAAGGGGCCGGTGTATGGTGCCTGCAGCGGGCCTCTGTGCGCGTCCCGGTGCACGAAGACGAACTCCACATGTCGTAAGTCTCGAAGCATGTAGGACGGCTGCGGGCCGTGTTGCGAAGTGGGCACTGGACGGAATTGCTGGGCCGCGTCCTGGTGCAGGGAAAGCTGTCTGGCGGCCGACCACGGCTCCGTTGTCAGGGGGAGGAAGTCGCCTGGTACTCTGAGCGGTTGGCCGTAGACCATCTCGGCCGCAGAGGCGCGGAGGTCCTCTTTGGGCGCGGTACGCAATCCCAGGAGAACCCAGGGTAGTTTGTCGATCCAGCTGGTGTCGACCAGGCTGGCGCGGAGGGAGGCTTTCAAAGAACGATGAAAGCGCTCGCAGAGCCCGTTGGCCTGCGGGTGGTAGGCTGTTGTCCTGTGCAACTTGGTGCCGAGGCCGGCGATGATGGCATTCCACAAGTGGGAGGTGAACTGGGGGCCTCTGTCCGAGGATATGTCGGTCGGCACGCCGAACCGGGCCACGCATGTCGAGACGAATGCTCGCGCGACGTCGGTCATGGTGGTGTAGGCGAGGGGAACCACCTCGGGCCATCTGGTGGTGCGGTCGACGATCGTGAGCAGGTGTGTAAAACCGTGCGACGGCGGCAAGGGGCCTACCAGATCGACGTGGAAGTGGTCGAAATGCCTCTCGGGCACCGGGAAACACTCCAATGGCGCCTTGGTGTACTGCTGGACCTTAGCGCGCTGACACGGCACGCATGTGTTGGTCCAGTCTCTCACATCCTTGTGGAGTCCAGGCCAAACGAACTTGGCGGACATAAGTTTCTGAGACGCACGCATCCCTGGATGTGAGAGGCCATGGATGATGTCGAAAACTCGCTTGCGCCAGGCGGATGGAACGACCGGCCTAGGCGAGGGGACTGAGACGTCACACAGGAGGGTTGTGCCGGCTGCGTGGAAGTGGATGTCGGCCAGGGTGAGGCTGGTAGTTGACGTCCTGAGGGCCTGGACCTCCGCGTCGGCAGCCTGGTCTCTCGCCATGCTGGCGTAGTCGACGCCCAGATGCACTGCGTGGAGCGAGGGTCTTGAGAGGCAGTCGGCCACCAAATTGTCCTTGCCGGCGACGTGGCGGATATCCGTGGTGAACTCCGAGATGAAGTTGAGTTGGCGCTGTTGGCGCGCGGACCAGGGTTCGGTTACTTTGGCCATGGCGAAAGTGAGCGGCTTGTGGTCCACGAATGCGGTGAACGGCCGGCCTTCCAGAAGGAAACGGAAGTGTCAGATTGCCAGGAACAGGGCCAGGAGCTCTCTGTCGAATGTGCTGTAAGCCTGCTCGTTCTTGCGCAGCTGTCGGCTGAAAAATGCCAGTGGCTGCCACGCGCCTTCGACCCACTGTTGCTGGATGGCGCCGACGGTGTAATCCGAGGCATCCGTGGTGAGGGCGGTCTTGGCGCCCGGGATGGGGTGGGCCAGTAGTGTGGAGTTGGCCAAGGTGCTTTTGGTCTGGTGGAAGGCTGTCGCCATCTCGCTGGACCAGGTGAGTTGCTCTTTGCCCGTTTTGCCCCTGGTGGCTTCGTAGAGGGGGCGCATGAGTGCGGCGGCCTTGGGCACGAACCGATGATAGAAATTGACCATCCCCAAAAATTCCTGCAGCGCCTTAACCGAGGTGGGCTGGGGAAAGTCCGCCACCGCCTGCACCTTGGAAGGTAGGGGAATGGCTCCCCTTGGCGAGATTCTGTGGCCGAGAAAGTCAATTTGGGCTGCTCCGAACTGGCATTTGGCCGGGTTGACGATTAGCCCGTGTTGGCTGAGGCGCTGGAAAAGGGAGCGCAAATGCACGATGTGCTCGGCCTTGCTGGTACTGGCCACGAGGATATCGTCCAGATAGACGAACAGGAAGCTCAGGTCCCGTAGGACAGAGTCCATGAGCCGTTGGAAGGCCTGTGTGGCGTTCTTAAGCCCGAAGGGCATGCGCAGGAATGCGAACAGTCCGAAGGGGGTGATGACTGCCGTCTTCTGGACATCTGTGTGGTGGACGGGGACCTGATGGTAGCCGCGAATCAGGTCGACCTTGGAAAAGACGGACTTTCCTGCTAGGTGTGCCGAGAAGTCTTGGATGTGCGGAATGGGGTATCTATCGGGCGTGGTGGCATCGTTGAGCCGTCTGTAGTCGCCGCAGGGACACCAGCCACCGCCCGGCTTGGGCACAATGTGGAGGGGGGACAACCAAGGGCTGTTCGAGCGGCGGATGATGCCCAGTTTTTCCATCGTGGCGAATTCTTCCTTGGCCACCGCCATCTTGGCTGGGTCCAGGCGTCTGGCTCGAGCGAACACTGGTGGTCCCGTAGTGGCGATGTGGTGCTCGACCCCATGCTTGGCTGCCGCGGCTGAGAAGGTCGGTTGTGTGAGCCTCGGGAAATCTGCGAGTAGGCGGGCGTAGTCGTCATGCGCCGGGGCGGAGCAGGACCCGACGAGGGCCGGGCTGTTGCTCTGCTGGCAGGCCAGTGAAGCGAAAGTTGCTGCGTCGATCAGGCGCCTGTTGCAGACGTCGACCAGGAGTCCATGGGTGCAAAGAAAATCGGCGCCCAGCAAAGGATGTGCCACAGAGGCCGTCACGAAATCCCACGTAAATCACTGGCCGTTGAAACAAACCTCGGCCCGTCGCTTTCCAAAAGTAGCGATGGCTGCGCCATTTGCCGCCACGAGGGGTGGGCCGCTGCAGCCTGCCTGGATGTCGAGCTGGGAGGCAGGAATTATGCTGCATTGGGCTCCGGTGTCGCAAAGGAATCTGCGCCCTGAAAGAGAGTCGGTTATGTACAGCAGTTTACCTGCGGTGCCGATGGCCATCGTGGCGGCGGGGGTGCGGTCGAGCGGGCCTAGGCGGCGGCGCGGAGCTGGTGCGTTGGGCCGGGCGGCCATCTTGGTTTGATCAAAAGAGCAGGGTGCTCTGCAGCGTTGGGCCTTGTGGCCGAAACGCGCATGGTAGTAGCATAGTTCTGCGGCCTGGCGTGGCGGCGCGCGCTCGGTGGTGTCGGGGAGCCTCGCGGCTGCACAGCCGAGTTGGGCGACGGCGAAAACTTTGTCCGCGGCGGCTGCCAGTTGTACACAGTCCGTGATCGGGGACCCCGCGAGGGCAGTCTGTACCTGCTGAGGAAGCAGGCTGAGGAAAAGGGCCCAAAACAAAAAGCACTGCGGTTCAGAGCCCAGGAGCGCAAGCATCCGGCTCATCAACTGGGTCGGGGTAGAATCGCAGAGGCCTGGTAGTGAGAGAAGCCTGCGGGCCCTCTCCTCCTTGGACAGGCCGTAAGCCTGCAGCAAGCGGCCCTTAATGGTTGAGTACTTGCCGGTCTGTGGTGGGTTCCCCAGCAGGTCGAGAACTTCGGCGGCGGTAGAGTTTGCTAGTGCTGAGACTACGTGGAGGTACCTTTCTTCATCGTCTTGAACCCTGCGAAGGGTGAATTGGGCCTCCGAGTGCGCGAACCAAGCTGGTGCTTGGTGTTCCCAGAAGGTGGGGAGCTTCAAGGACGCGGCGCCGGCCGACATCAGGCTGCTGCTGGTTGCCATCGGGTCATTGCTGGCCTCTGTAGGGCTGCGTGAGTCGGGGGCTTCGGCCGCCGACATTCGGGGTCACCAATGTGGGGGACTACGGTCTCCCGCGTAAAGAAATAGGCAACACAGTGAGCTACAAGGAATAGGTCTTTCCTCCAACTCTCACAATACAGTACTGAATTCGTGAAGCCCGCGAACCTGTGATGACTCACGGATTGGTCACCTGCTGGAACCTGATTGGTTTTCCTTCTATCAGCAGCAGGCAAGTCTGAACGTGCCTTATTCCTCTCAGCTTGCAACTGTCTTGCGGGGGGAGGGGAATACAGCAGTTAAAAGGGGATTATACAGGTTTATCTACATACACACAGTGTTTCCCCAATGTGGCAACTAGCACCAATTAAAGCTAGCATGAATTTCTTAAAGCCAGCCTGCATCTCTTAAAGCAAGGTGCAATTTGACGAGAGCAGGTGCTGGAAGTCATTCCAGAAGTGAGTTTGACCTGGCAAAGAAACAGGAATGGCACAACATGCCATAGAGAGGGCTCCAAGGTTCTCTGACACAGCACTGGAGGCCTTAGTACAGGAGGAGAGAGGCACTGTATCTGCAGAGGGCCAGGAAGCCCTCCAGACAGACACTGCGAAGGCAGTGGCAGCAGTTAGCAGTGGAGGTAAATGCCGGCAGTGTTTCCCCAATGACCTGGACATGAGTGGTCAAGGTCAATGAATGCATCTTCAAATGCCATATCCCACCACCTGCACCACTAGCCTCACACACTGCTCAATGCACCACACCCCCATCACTCACCGACCAACAATCTCTAGCAATCATGAGTCATACCTCACATTCATGGGGGGAATTTTTCGGGGGGTCAGCGGGCACAATCGGTGACGGGTCGGGTGGAAAAATGTCTTTCGACAGCAGCTAAGGAACTCGCTGTCAACCTGCCTCCACACTAGTCTCCCAGATGTCTGGTCTGTCAGCGCTGAACAGACCCGACACCAAGCAGCGGTGGAGGCAATTTAGATCATTAAGAGATTGTTAAGAGGCACTTAAATACTATTTTAAGCTTACCTTTCAATTTTACGAGTTTCCCCACAGGTTCTACGCTGTTTGGGGATCACGTCAGCTCAGCAGATTATGAGTGGATTCAGCATTGAATCATCTCTTTACTTGACAGCTGCAAAAGTGGTCTAAAAGCTCCCATCTCACCGCTGTTCACTTTCCAAGCTCAGAGGCTGTTGCTTACTGCATCTGGAAGACAGATTGAGCTTTATGCAGCTTGCAAGTGTTTGGAGCCAGTTCTCTATCCAGTGCCACCTCATTGAAACAACCTCTCTGACCATTGACAGATCGCTACTGTCATATCAAGTTCACCTGCCATCTATTACATCAGCATCGGTGCCCTTGGAACTATCTCACCTTGGTCCTCAGAATTCCACCACGATCAGCCCCAACACCAGCAGCACCAGGCACACCAGCAGCACCAACAACAACCTTCTCCTCAATCAACTAATACTGCACAGGACACAGGGCATCAGTACCCGACCACATTGCTGCCCGGGAGGCCAGGGATCGCCTCACCATAGCCAGGTTTACTTCACTTGACACTGTACACCCTGGCTGCCACATAATGCACCAGGTTGGCACCACCCCACACCAACACCATAAAGCATCCTTACAATGCCCAAGCTATTCCTTTCACATTCATGACCATTATGTCTCACCATTCACTGCAACTCACTAAGCCACTTCCAAAGGTTCACACAAATATGTCCAAGAACGCAAAGTGTTGAAAATAAAGGTTTCAATGTTTGACACCACATTATCAGAAACTTTACATGAACATTGGATAAAACACCCAAGTGCTTACCCTTGTGTGTTGTTACTTGGTATGAATGGACAAGGACGAGGGTGAGTGTGAGGGGTGGCTAGTGAGATGGGGAAGTGATAATGTAGATAGAGAGGGATGGGTGGAGGTACAAGGTAAGTTGGTGTGAGTAAGGATGTGCAGGAGTAGGGTAGGGAAGGCAGAGTGATGGGGATGTGATGAGTGGCACAGCAGGATGAGGTTGAGTGTGGCTTTGCAGTAACATTTCGTGATCTATTGAGATTATTGAAAGATTTGTGCCACTGCAGCCTGGTCCTCCTGATGACATCCCTGCTTGTGCCCTCCTGTGCAATGTGCAACCAGGCTGCGTTGATCTTCTGGGGACGTCTCTTCCGCCCATGAGAAGGGAAGAGGACCTCCCTGGGTGCTGTGACTCCGTCCATAAGCAAATGGAGGGAGTCATGGGAGAGCCTGGGTGCAGCCGTGCATCTCTGTGCAGTGCTTGTCAGTGTTTGCAGCACCTCAATGTTGTAGAACACTGACAGCGCAACTGTCAAAATCAATTTGGGCATGGTCCCTTTAAGGAAACTGGCTGATGACGCGTCATCAAATGCCGTCATCAGATCCGCTTCCTTCAATTGGCTGGGAAATGCGCAGGGAATATGCATAAAATTATTTTACAGAGCGGGCTGGAGCCAGCAGCGGGGTCGCACCCCGCCACCTACCCCGGCCGCAGCGGACCTGCCTCAGTAGGCAAAATCACAGCCATATGCTCCACCTCACCCTCACACACTTACCACTGCTGCAAGCCCCACACCCACATATCAGAGCTTGCACACACTGTCAGCTATTCAACCATGACAGCCACATCAACCAAACCCATTGCACCACACTCACTGACACACTTCCCTCTCTCTTGCAGGAGAAGGTGGCTCACAATTGCAGGCAGCAGCAGCTAACCAGAGGGGGACAGGCACGCCTGCATATCCTAACCCTGATGGAGGAGACAGTGCTTGGCATTGTTGGAGCGGCTGTGACTGAGGCTGTGGCCAGTGGTGGCGCTGAAACAATGGAACATGACGGTATGCTTATATCTAATCCACCTTCTGACATCCCACTTCCCCCTCATCCCACAATCTCTTCTAATTTACAAGCTGCACATGGTGTAAGCATGGACCTCTTGCTTTCCCCCCCTCCCCTTACCACAACCCTACCCTTGTGCCTTTCTCCTTTCAGACACCCAAGAAAACCAACCTGGGCAGGCAGTGGTGGAAGAGGAAGAAGACACTGTTGAAGAAGAAACACAGTCATTCGATCTCACACTTGCAGCTACCAGTTCAGCTCAATGCGTGTACTTTAGAGGGTGCCAGCTCCCCAGATGGCAATGTCGCACACGAGTTCTGCTGCACAGGACTCAGATGAGGACCTCGATGGGGCAGCCTACAGAAGAAAGCTGATGGGTATGTATAATGAAATGCTTGGTGCATTGGCAAGCCTGCCAGAAAACCTGGATGCAATGTTAAGGAGCATGGAGGAGTCCAGCTCCAGCCTTGCACAGGGCTTTGGGCAGACCTTGGAGCCCATCCATTCCAGCATAGAGGGCATGGGCAGATCCATTAACGCAATTATGGACCCAACCATGATGCAGCATCTGATGGCCAATGTCTCAGCTTCCATTGCAGCACAAGCAGAAGCCACCCAACGTGTGAGTGCTGCAGTGGAAGCTCAGACTGAAGTCATGCAAGTTCAACTTGTTGAAAAAGAAAACAAAAGAAAAACTTGCATTTATATAGCGCCTTACATGACCACCAGATGTCCCAAAGTGCTTTACAGCCAATTAAGTACTTTTATTGAAATGTAGTCACTGTTGTAATGTAGGAAACACAGCAGCCAATTTGTGCACCGCAAGCTCCCACAAACAGCAATGTGACAATGACCAGATAATCTGTTTTAGTGATGTTGATCAAGGGATAAATATTGGCCAGGACACCAGGGATAACTCCCCTGCTCTTCTTCAAAATAGTGCCATATGATCTTTTACGTCCATCTGAGAGGACAGACAGGGCCACGGTTTAACATCTTAGCCAAAAGACGTTGCCATACAAGCTCAGACTGCTGCCATCTTGGCTGTGGTTACCAGTGTTGAAAGGGGCTCCAACTGATTACTAGTATTGTTGAGGCGCTGTCCCGGGGGAATGGCAGTGGCTCTGTGGAGCACAAACACCCTGACCTACATAAGAACATAAGAATTAAGAGCAGGAGTAGGCCATACGGCCCCTCAAGCCTGCTCTGCCATTCAATAAGAACATGGTTGATCATCGACCTCAACTCCACTTTCCCGCCCGATCTCCATATCCCTTGATTCCCCTAGAGACCTCTCTCAGGCTGACAGCACTCGTCCTCCCACCACTGCCACTCTGTCAGTACGCTTGCTGTTGCCTGTCAGCCAGCCAGCCCAGACTGCTGCCGCCCATGCCGAGGTGGTGCAGTCTAAAGCCGGGCCTTCTAGGCTCAGAGCTGCTTGAGGTCATCCTCCAAGGTCATCTGCAGTGTCCCCGACTGAAAGCCAGCAGCCTTCCACCAGCCATGCTGCAGCCACTGGGGTAACACTAATTAGGAGACACTAGGACAGGCACTAAGGGAATGCACAAGGGTGATTAGTAGACTTTGTTATGTAATACTGGATGGATTGATGTATAAAGTTGGTTTGGAATATTTATTTTGTGGTGGCTTTTATTATAGAATTGTGGCCAAGAGGACACTGTGATGGCCCATAACAGAGGGAAGGTAAACTGTGGGACTGTGGGTGAATGGGGAATTGTGGTTGCATTCACTGGTACCGCAGTCGGATCAGTTGATCACAGGCAGCCCGGCCAGAAAGGGGCTGTCTTGGTTGCATCCTCCCTTCCTCCTCCTTCTCTTCTTCCTTCCCCTCTTCCTCCTCCTCCTCCCCCTCAGCTCTTCACCATATACCTGGTGGCAAGGGCTGTGCCCTCATGATGGCGAGGTTGTGCAGCATGCAGCAGACCATGACAAATCTTGAGACGTGCTCTGGTGAGAACTGCAGGGCTCCTCCAGAGTGGTCCAGGCAGCAGAAGCATTGTTTAAGGACCCCAATGTTCTGCTTGATCACATTCCCTGTGGCAGCATGGCTTTCATTACATGCATGCTGCCCACGTGTGGTAGGGTTGCGTACCAGAGTCATGAGTCAGTTGGTCAGTGGATAGCCCTTGTCACCCAATAGCCACACTCTGGTTTGTCGTGGTGGATCAAATGCTGATGGTACAGTGGACTGCCGCAGAATGAAGGCATCATGGCCGCTGTCAGGGTACCAATCATTGACCTGCATGATGTGCTGAGTATGGTCGCACACCAGCTGACCAATAAGGGAGTGATATCCCTTCCAGTTGCGGTACATCTCCGAGTTCACATGCGGCGCCTGCAAAGCAACGTGTGCGCAGTCAATGGCACACTGCATGATGGGAAAGCCTGCTATCCTGGCGAAGCCATGTGCTCGCTCCGCCTGCTTCTCTCTGGCAAGAGAGAATTAAATATATTCACCTCTCTTTGCATACAGAGCCTCAGTGACCTACTTTATGCAACGGTGAATGGCGAACTGTGAGATGTTGCAAATGTTGCCTGCTCCAGCCTGGATGGAGCCCGATACATAAAAACCCATGGCCACGCTCACCTTGACAGGCACTGGCAATGCTGCCCTCACCCTGCTCTGAGGCTGCTGGTCTGTCTGCAACAGGTGGCAGATTTCAGTGAGCACCTCCTTAGTGAAACGGAGATGTTGATGTACAGTTCCTCGCTGAGGTTGAGGTAGGAGAATTGCTCCCTGAAGAGCCTGGGTGGATATGGCCTCCCATTGAGAGCCCTTCTCCCACTCCTCCTCCCTCTTTGAGCAGCTTCTCTTCCACTGTGTCGCCTCTGCTCATTATCCCTGTCATGCTGCAGGCCAAGGGGGATACAAACTACTGCACCCATGTCTGGGCGCACGACTGGTCTGAGCAGAAGCCTTGAAGAAACCTGCCTCAACACTGCCTTGAGACTTCAGAAACTTCAAATAAGACACCAAACCAAGAAACACCTCTACAAACTCACCAAGAGCCAGTAGAAATCAATCAACAACTAACCTGAAAGCAGGTGATGATCCCTTTAAATAGCGCTGGTGGGGGGAGGGTGGGGAGTCCTTCGTGCTTCTGAAAGCATGCTCAGCTGTGGGAGGTTAAGAGAGTGTGTTAGCTCCAGTGTTGAGGCTGCAAATGGCAGCCCTGGCATCAAATCAGCATTGCACACTGATTAACGTCATGATCTGTGTACTCTGCATACCTCTGCCGCACACTCCCTGTGCCAACGCAAATGACTTCACCAAAATGGCGTCCGGCGCGGCCTGCAACAGAAGTATGTGTGCGCAGTGCGGACGCCATTTTCGATGGAAAACGCCACCCGTAGCACCCCAAAATTGGGAGCTACAGAGCCAATTTTCTCGGCCAATCATTTTGTTAGGTCTGTGATTCCTAACATTCTGCAACAACCGATTGGAATACTTTTATTATCCTGAAATCCTTGAAACAAACAAAATTTCATTTTGCTGATTTTAAAAAATAGTTTTCATTTGGAACCCCTCTCAGCAAGAAAAAAGTTGTTTCCTTCACTGGGCCAAGAAGCATCAAAAGTACGAGCATAGGATACTTGCAGTGGTTACAAATAAATATACTGTCAAAATAAATCTACACTGCCAATTGCATTCCTATGGTGCTTCTGTCTATTCCCTATTATTGTGAATGGAATGAGAAGCACGCTGTGTGAAAACAATTTTAGATTTGAGAAAGAAATCAGGCCATGGTAATGAAGGGCAGCAAACCATAATTAGCAACATTTATGTATAAGTTCTGTGAATACAATATTATGACATTGAGTCATAGAGGAAGGCACCTTTATTGGCTAGCATACTTTTGTAGGGTTAATACTCTTTTTCCCAGAAAGGATTACAGGCAAAAGTTTCAGTAACTAAAATGTCAAACCAAAGGAGCTGTAAAAATAACCATGCAATATAATATTGTACTCACAGCACTTATACATAAATGTTGCTAATTATGGTTTGCTGCCTTTCATTACCATGGCCTGATTTCTTTCTCAAAACTAAAGTTGTTTTCACAGAGTGCTTCTCATTCCATTCACAATACAGTAATAAGAAATAGACAGAAGCACCATAGGAATGCAATTAACAACCAGAAGGATTTTCTGTTTTAATATTCAATCTTCTGTTACTTTCAAACCACTAAAAAATAAACCAAATGAGCTTATAGAAAATTGTAATGCCTATTGCGCAGCTTACTTAAACAATGTTTAGAGTCACCCAGAACATTTTAGAGTTTTTCTTCACAATTTTTCTGAAAGTTATTCAGTCTTTAACTACTGCTCTTTTTAGTTTTTAAAATGGAATTGTGCAGCCCACCCTCATTATAAGACTTCTAGTTACAGTACAATCTAACTATTAGACTATATTTAGATTTCTAATTTTTCATGTTCCATTATGTTGAGAGGTATTCACTATAATGCACACTTCATTCTAAAATACTAAATGCCTGACTCCCAAGGACCGTAACAGAGGTTATTACAGTATTTTTTTTCCCTATTCTGTCTGCATCAGAAAATTATGTGAAACTTTTAGGTTGTTTGACACAGAAATAAGAACATCCGTACAGTGCTGCTCAAGGACTGTAATGATTAAAACTGAAATAAATGTTTCTGTTAACCTGTTCTCTTGCATTCTTTACATTTTTGGCAGTTAACAAACGTGTAAGACATTCAGGACTCAAAATAGTTCATCTGCCCCGTTTTATTTCAGTGATGTGTGCCAGTGGCAAAACACTTGCTTTGGGTGCTTTTTTTTATTGCAGTTCACGGCTGTTGCGACTAATTACTTTGAACACTCTACCTTCTTGTGAATCTAATTGCACGTTAGCAGATCAAGAAGTTGAACTTGCATGGCCTTCCCCTTTTCAACTGCTCTAAATTCTAATCATTTTAGATGTATTTCAGATGCACTTTCAGCTGTTGTATTGAGTGAATCAGCCGTCCGGTTGTTCATACAGGAGCAGCAGCTCCTCTTGCCTCAGCTCACCTCTCTTTTCCTCTCCTGAAGGCTGAGGTATGGTTCCCATTTTATGTACTGCTGTCGTTGGCTTAATGTCACAACTATTTTTCTGTAGCTTTTGCTGCAAATTCTACCAGAATAAAAGGACCGTAAAATGGAAAATGTCAGGGATTCCAAGTCAGAATTATTCCAACTCTCAGAAAAGAAAGAAGAGTGAAGACAAGGAGTGAAGAAGAGAGAGAAGAAAAAGTAATAAACAAAATAATTTATACTGTGATTTAAATGTAATGTTTAAAAAAATGATTATAAATTCTGCTGACAGTTTTTCTGTAGGTTTATTTATTCACTTATGTAAGGAAGATTAGTAATATTAAGTATTTAAAGAATCTAGAAATTACACTTAAGCCACAAACATTTTTGCACCAGAAATAAATACACAATTTTCCATCTGAGATGTAAATGCTAAAATTTCAAAGTAATTTCACTTGAAAGGTGATAATAATTATGCAGCACAGATAGGACCAGAATTTAATCCACAAATATACCAATATAAACAATGTAATTATCACCCTAAAATTATATGTTTCTTGCAAGTCATATTGCTTAATATTCGGAACAAATGCAATTGATATGAATGTTCAGTCTTTACCTTTTGCTGATGAATATGTTATGTTAAAGAACTGCATCCCCCGTGGCTTCTAATGTTAGGAATTCAAGCTGCGTGTTCATAGCAAGGTGTGAGATTACGATTTATTCTGAAATTGCTTCAATTTATAGGGTATGCTTCCCAGATAAAGATTCTGTCCTGTAAAAGGAATGCACTCCAGAGCTGTCTGACTCAAAGTGCCTTGACTGTTATATGCTTAATGTTACAATGTTGCTGTTTAAGTCTGATGATCACCTAAAAAATTCAGGAAAAAAGTACAGCCATCCTTCTTAAAGTGACTTTTCCTAATAGGTTCACAGGAGATAATGGTATATGGTTCTTATGTTTTTGTATAGATCGTTCTAAGTCTTGTACTTGGTTTAACTAAAAACAATTCTTCTTACATAAATTACCTGCATGAAATGGAGCCTGAATGTTTTATAAATGCAGTTTCCTAAGCTATTATTTAGATGATTAAAGAATAGATTTAAAATTGCTACAGGTTTAAGAAAAAACAATGCTTTCATGTTGTCTTTTGATATTTTTTGTAAAAAACACAGCTGAAATATTTCAAACTTATTTATAGTTTTTTTTCTATTATCTTTTAATAGGGGTTCTTTTTTAATGAAAAAACTATTCATTACAATGGATTTTGTTTTTTCTTCTTGTGAGAGAAAATTGTTTCTTTTTTAATTCTTTCTAGTTTGCCCAATAAAATTATGTATGCCAGTTATTATTTTGCTACAAATAAGTAATACATTGATACAAAGCACATTCCATAATTCTTTGAGTCCGATACATTATTTGTAATGCTCTATTCAAAAAGAGAATCTGTAACTCAGAATCTATAAATCCTATTGCACATTGTTTGGATGTAAGAAGCAGAATTTAAAATGAGGTGTAAATGACCCAATATTGTATCAAGGTGATGCCATTCAGAATCTAGAAACAATTCCTTTGTATCAAACAAAATGATGTTCCTTTTGAAATCTCCCACAGATTGTGGGATTAATGAAAAACATTAATTGTCCTCATGGACATTAGGCTTCTGCTGTGGCAAAGGTAACTGGCTGGAGCAGGCCAAGGTTGGAGGCTTCCTTATCAAAGCTGTGCTGCTGGATCCCGGCCTATTCCAGGCTTTATTTTCATCTAACCCCTGACACTAATGGTGCCAAAGGCTTTTGACTAATACCATCTTTTGACAGATTTTAATGCACTAAAACTGCCTCACTAAATAATAAAGTTTACCCAAGGTATCATTTTTCACCCGTTCTCTGAATACACAGGATAAAACCGTAGCAATTTCAGTGAAAATCCAAGCCACTCAGATCTAATCACTGTTTAAGCCGCAGCTTTGTTCAACTGTATCTCCAGTATGGCTTGAGATGTAAATGAAATGCAAAGGAGAACAAATCTTTAAATTCTATGATAGCTGTCCCTTAGCCATTTGATGCTGTAGTCTTATCAGTCAATTATATGCATACTAAAGTTTAGTGGCACATCAGTTGAACAGTACTGTCTAATGGTGGCCGCAATCCCACGCATTAACCAAACAAAAAACTGCTTTCATAGACTTACAGCAGACTTAATATGAGACCGAGTAAGGTCAAAACAGGCAGACTTTACTGACTAAATCCTGAAGATCCATTCTCATTTCTACTGAAGGATCTCCTAAGCAGTTTTGGGTGCTTTTTATGATACACTGATCCAAACAGGCTTCCATTAAAACTTTGATGCATTTATTTTTAAACCCAATAGCTTCCCAGCACTGCATTACTCCTCAAAGTGCTGATTAAGCTTTCATGCATTAAGTGGCTTGTGTGCGATGGTGGCTTTTCTTTTCTTTGATCTGCATGTGTACTACCGTGACTACTCCTCACAAAGTAGAAAGAATGTGCTTTTTGCATTAAAATAATTTTATTGTTTAAATTCAGCAGAGTCAAAACTATTATTCTGAAGGTGCACTGTGTGTATAAAAAGCTATAAAATGGTTCCTTGCACAGGCAGGTTACGCAGAGAATAATATTCATATTTTGGGTGGCCAACACTGCCAAATTCTCACAGCTGGTTGGAGATGTGGGTTTCCAGGCCTTTATCTCCAAAGGATATTATTGAGGAACACAAATAGCACTCCAGGATGTAGCAGTAAATGAGATAAATATTCTTATCACTTCATTGCCTTCAGGGGTCAGGATGAATTTTCACAGTTCTTCATCTGCCTCAGGAGATAGCGAGAGTGCAAACTGTAAATGCTCTATTTGGGATAAATGACCTTTTCATATTCTGTACTTTTATAACTTCTGGCTGTCCAGAACTTGTATCTGTTGATATCCTCTCCATCACAAAGACCCCCTACTCCCTACTTCCACCTCCATTACATCACACACCTCTGCCCCTGTCTCAGTCCATCAGCTGCTGAAACCCTCATCCATGTATTTGTCATCTCCAAACTCGACTATTCTAACGCTCTCATGGCCAGCCTCCCATCCTCCAATCTCCATAACATCAGCTAATCCAAAACTCTGCTGCCCGTACCCTATCCTACACCAAGTCCTGCTCACCTATCACCCCTGTACTCACTGACCTAGATTGATTCCGATGCTCCAATTTAAGATTTTCATACTCATCTCCCTATCTCTGTAACCTTCTCCAGCCCTACAGCCCTTGGTGAACTCCAACAGCTTTTCTCCAACTCTGGTCTCTTATGCATCCCCAGTCCCTTCGCCCCACCATTGGTTGCTGTGCCTTTAGTCGTCTAAACTCTAAGCTTTAGAATCCCCTCCCTAAACCCCTCTGCCTCTCCACTTCCCTATCTTCCCTTAAGACCCTCCTTAAAACCCACCTCTTTGGCCAAGCATCTAGTCGCCTCTCCTAATATTTTTGGTTCAATGTCGATTTTTGTCTGATTACATTTCTGTGAAGTGCCTTGGGTTGTTTTTCTACATTAATGGAACTATTTAAATGCAAGTTGTTGATTCTTGCTTATGGTAATGTCCTAAATGTAAACAGTACCTTATGATCAATCAGCCTACAACATAGTTCATGCATCAATACTTATATACAGAATATTAAAGATCTTACATCTGCCCCTCATACTCCAACACCCTACTTAGGAACATAGGAACATAAGAACAGGAGTGGACCATTTAGCCCCTTGAGCCTGTTCCGCCATTCAGTGAGATCATGGCTGATCAGCGACCTAACTCCATATACCTGCTTTTGCCCCATATCCCTTAATACCATTGGTTAACAAAAAATCTATCAATCTCAGATTTAAAATTAACAATTGATCTAGCATCAATTTCCATTTGCGGAAGAAAGTTCCAAACTTCTACCACCCTGTAGAAATGCTTCCTAATTTCACTCCTATAATGTTTAGACTATGCCCCTGTGGACAGTCTCAATTCGAGACCTCGCACCCTCAGGTACCACCCGAAACACCATCGATCACCATCCACTACCTCCACCCACCACCACTACCCACGACGCACCACCGGGGTGTCTACCACGAACTGACGACATGCCGGTGCCATCCCTACCCCGAGAGGACGACACGCCAGTGCTCCGTCCCACGCGAGAAGCGGCCGCGGGCAAAGAACCGCCGCAACCGGCACCACGAAGATCATTACGGCAGACAAGACCCCCGGAGAGACTTTCGTATACGAACTTTTGAAACACTTCACCCCGCCGGACTCTTTTTTAAACGAGGGGTGAATGTGGTAAACCACTGTTAACCTGTACATGCCTGTGTGGTAAACCACTGTTAACCCTGTACAAGTCCAGGCATGTCTCAGCCCCTGGCTCCACCCCTAAGCCCGGGTATAAAGGTGACTCACCACCCTTCCCCCGGGAGCTCTTAGGATGGATTCACTAGCAGAGGCATGCTCTAGTTCTTAGTCAATAAAAGCCTACTTCATTTAAGTCCATCTCGTAGTCTTTGGTATTGTTGATAGCGCATCAGCCCCCTAGTCCTACACTCCACAACCAGCGGAAATAGTTTCTCTCTCTCCATGCACTTCCAGTGCATCCAACTGCTGCCAGAATCCAAAAGCCCACTGCCACTTCTCCCAGCTACATACAAACAACGATGGACAGGTAAACACCCTCCCGTCCATCCAGCCTGTCCCACAATTGTGAGAACTTCTGTATCACAATATATTCACGCCCCACCCAAAACCATGTCATCTCCCAGGACAGGCGAAAAGCCAGATAAAAACCCAGGCCAATTTGGGGGAAACGAATCTGCAAAATTCCTCTCTGACCCATCTCGGCAACTGAAACTAGTCCAGGAGATCCCGCTGGCCCTGAATTCCCTGCAATACCTACCTTCTGTAAGAGGTGATGGCTGCCCCAGCCAGTAACAGGTCCAGCTCTCGCTTGAAGGAATTCAGTAAGTCGGCATCCACCGCACGAGCCGGCAGACTATTGCAGAGGTCCACTAGTCCCTGGGAAAAGAACCACCTCCTGACATCTAACCTAAATTTGGCTTTAACCTATTTAATTGGAACAAACTGTCAATTGGACCACAACCTATTCCCTTCATTATCTTATAAACTTCAATCAGAACACCTCTAAGTCTATGCCTCTCTAAAGTGTAGAGTCCCAACTCTTTTAGCCTATCTTGATAATCAAGATGCTTCATACTGGAATTAGTCCAGTGGCCCTCCTCTGCATCCTTTCCAAAGCCTCAATATCACTGACCATGTGAGGAGACCAAAACTGGACACAATATTCCAAGTGAGGCTTGACCAAGATCTTGTATAGGGACAAAATAGTATGCCTCATCTTATAATCAATTGTCCTATGAATGCACCCCACCTTATTTGCTCTAGCTATCACTTCACGGCATTGCTCATGTACCTTTAGAAATGTATGCACTAGAATTCCCAGATCTTTCTCTCTCCACCTTTAATGCTTTTCCCTGAAGGGTGTTGAGCATTCGCCCTGCCCACATGCATAACACTGCACTTTTCCAAATGAAACATAATTTGCTAGTCATGAGCCCAATCTCCAAACACATCAAGATCCTACCACAGCTTTTTGCCATAGCTGCAACCTGTGTAGTTGAGAGTAATTTGCTTTTATCTTTTTAACTAGTCAAACTTTATTAAAAGTTGTATTCACCTCTCTTGAAGCCCTCAGATGTTAACTAGCCATAGTGCTTGCCATTGAATGTATCCCCATAGACCACACACCTAACATGCCACTGACCATGTCTTAGCTGGTCAAAATTCCAAATAAAATGGAATATAATTTTTCTGTACTGAGGCTTCCAGGCCAGCTCCCAATTTTAACTTTGCTCCCCGCAAGTAAGTTTTTTTTACATCTGGTACTGGAAGCCTGCCCTTAACTTCTTGTCGCTACTGCTGCGCCCACTACAGGGGGACAGAGGTGGCTTCCCATTGCCATCAGTATCCCCCAGCTGCCATCAACCCTTCCCCCCTCCCCATCTGCTCTGGGCCAGGGTTAGCCCCCATCCTCTTCCCTGTCACCCAGTGAACTTTGTCACCAGCTGAACCCACCCATCCTTGGCTGCTCCCCAGCCTGCAGCCCCCTCCCTGCAGACCAGTGACCTTTAGCAACACTGCTCACTCTTGACTGGCATGAAAGGGGATGGTGAGCAATCCCACAATCAACGGATCAGATCAAAGCTCTGCAGTCCTGCCACATCCAGTCATGAATAGTGGTGGACCATTAAACATCTAACGGAAGGAGGAGGCTTCAAGAATATCCCCATCCTCAATGATGGTGGAGCCCAGCACTTGAATGCAAAAGACAAGGCTGAAGCATTTGCAACCAACTTCAGCCAGAAGTGCCGAGTGGATGATCCATGTCGGCCTACTCCCGAGGTCCCCACCATCACAGAAGCCAGTCTTCAGCCAATTCGATTCACTCCACGTGATATCAAGAAACGGCTGAGCGCACTGGATACAGCAAAGGCTGTGGGCCCCGACAACATCCCGGCTATCGTGCTGAAGACTTGCTCTCCAGAACTAGCCACACCTCTAGCCAAGCTGTTCCAGTACAGCTACAACACTGGCATCTATCCAACAATGTGGAAAACTGCCCAGGTATGTCCTGTCCACAAAAAGCAGGACAAATCCAACCCGGCCAATTACCGCCCCATCAGTCTACTCTCAATCATCAGCAAAGTGATGGAAGGTGTCATCGACACTGCTGTCAAGCGGCACTTATTCACCAATAACCTGCCTACTGATGCCCAGTTTGGGTTCCGCCAAGACCACTCGGCTCCCGACCTCATTACAGCCTTGGTCCAAACATGGACAAAGGAGCTGAATTCCAGAGGTGAGGTGAGAGTGTCTGCCCTTGACATCAAGGCAGCATTTGACCAAGTATGGCATCAAGGAGCCCTAGTAAAACTGAAGTCAATGGGAATCGGGTGGAAAATGCTCCACTGACTGGAGTCATACCTAGCACAAAGGAAGATGGTTCTAGTGGTTGAAGATCAATCATCACAGCCCCAGGACATTGCTGCTGGAGTTCCTCAGGGCAGTGTCCTAGGCCCAACCATTTTCAGTTGCTTCATCAATGACCTTCCCTCCAACATAAGGTCAGAAATGGGGATGTTCGCTGATGGCTGCACAGTGTTCAGCGCCATTCGCAACTCCACAGATAATGAAGCAGTCCATGCCCGCATGCAACAAGACCTGGATGATGTTCAGGCTTGGGCTGATATGTGGCAGGTAACATTTGCGCCACAGAAGTGCCAGGCAATGACTATCTCCAACAAGCGAGAGTCTAACCACCTCTGCTTGACATTCAATGGCATTACCATCACCGAATCCCCCACTATCAACATCCTGGGGGTCACCATTGACCAGAAACTTAACTGGACCAGCCACATAAATACTGTGACAACAAGAGCCGGTCAGAGGCTGGGTATTCTGTGGTGAGTGTCTCACCTCCTGACTCCCCAAAGTCATTCCACCAGCTACAAGGCTCAAGTAAGGAGTGTGATGGAATACTCTCCACTTGCCTGGATGAGTGCAGCTCCAACAACACTCAAGAAGCTCGCCACCATCCAGGACAAAGCAGCCCACTTGATTGGCACCTGTAGGGGTTGTTGGTTGGGTGGTCGGTTTGGCCCGGGCCTGACCCAGTGGACGTTTTCGAGGCGTCCCCACACTTCCACTCAGCTCTGACACTGGGATCCTACCAGGCAGCTGATGCGCAGAATAACAAGCTCGAGACAGACAAGCAGGTGAAAGGTTAAAATAATAACGGTTTTATTGAGAGAAAAATAAAACAAAACAAGCAAGCAGAGAAATTAATTGGTTCAGCGATACTAAACCAAGGCTACACTTTAAAAAGAGAAACAAAAAGGAATACTATATATTCAAAACAGAGGGCACGCGAGTGCGGGAAGGAGTACGACGCATCGAGGGGTATCACACATTAACACTCCCCTTAGCCTTATCCCCACCTCCTACACTATCCCTAACCTAGGTCGAACTAAAGGGGGGTCAGACTCTCATGCTCACCCAACGCATTGGAACAAAGGCCTTTAGGTTGTCCTGGGACTGCAGCTTTAGTTGGTCTGGCCTGGTAAAGTTCAGTGTGCACTGGCCACACATCTCCCGTCAGTCAGGTAGTGGATCTTCCTCCTTGGCTGGGCGAAAAGGCTTCCCTCCTGGGTCGGGCTGCGCCGTTTAGCGAGGCCCACTCTGGGCTCCATCCCGTGTCTTCCTGGTTCCACTCTGAATCCCTGCCTGAGGTGGTGGGCACGGGGGGGTGGGGGGGGGGGAACAGTCAGGTTTAAATCGGGAGGCAGTACGGACCGGGAGCTTCGCCTGCTTACCAAAGCATGGGCCTGCTGCGCATAGCCTTCCCTGTCTTGGAGACTGCTTCTCCCAGTAGAGTCCTCGAAGTTTCCCTTTTGCAGCGAAGTCCCAGGATGAAATTGAAGTGAAGTGTAGAAGCTGTCTCTCCCGAAGTGTGTTCCAAGTCGAAGTGTCTTGAACTGTTCTTTCTGTCTGCTTACTAAAAACAGTTATACTCTCTCGATCTGCCTTGCCTCCCCCAGATCAAGAGGTGTCCCAGGTTACTTCGTTAACTGTAAATGGCTGCAAAACGGACGATTTCCCACTAACGGCCTTATCACCGGCCCTCATTGTTTTTGGTTTCAGTCACACAAAGGTGTCTCTGGTGCCTAGTCCTCTAAAATGGTTTCTGATATGATTGGATCTGTTAGGATGGACCCGATGATGGTTTTAACTAGCTTAACCCTGATTGCAGTGCAACCAGGTTCATTGTTCTTACCGGCCTACTGGCGACTTGCTATTACATATTCAATTCCATGTCTGGCCTGGAATCCACATAGGGACTGTGGAATTCCAGGCCCTGTCTCCAGTCTTGTTGCTGGGGAGAAAAATGACTCACTTCCAGCAGCTTTCTGGTCACGTGTCCCAGAACTCCATTTTGTACATTTAAAAAGTGGCCAACTTTGTTTGATTCGGAAAGCAGGCGAGGTGGGGGAATTTTGCAAACTCCCTACACACCCCATCCACCACCTTAAACATTCACCCCCTCCACCACTGGCATACCATGGCTGCAGTGTGTACCATCTACAAGATGCACTGCAGCAACTCGCCAAGGCTTCTTCGGCAGCATCTCCCAAACCGGCGACCTCTTCCACCTAGGACCAGGGCAGCAGGCGCATGGGAACACCACCACCTCCAATTCCCCTCCAAGTCACACACAATCCTGACTTAGAAGTATATCGCCGATCCTTCATCGTCACTGGGTCAAAATCCTGGAACTCCCTACCTAACAGCACTGTGGGTGTACCTTCACCACATGGACTGCAGCGGTTCAAGAAGGTGGCTCACCACCACCTTCTCAAGGGAACTAGGGATGGGCAATAAATGCTGGCCTTGCCAGCGACGCCCAGATCCAATAAACAAATTTTTAAAAAGCATATCAGTGGGGAGGGGAAGGGGCATGTTAGAGAATGGGGATGGGAGATGTTAGGAGAGAAAGGGGGCAGAGAAGCATCGGGGGCATAGGGGAATGTTAGGGGGTGAAAAGGCACAGATGCATTTTACTGGGGCACAGACAGATGTTAAGGAGGCAGAGGGGAATGTTGTGCGACAGAGGAAGCAAGTGACATTAGGAGAGTAGAAGCGACAATAGAGAAATAGAGGAATGGAGCTTGTGGTGGTGCGGGGGGGGGGCGGCTTGCGGGGAGGAAATCAAGTGATGCGGATAGAAGGAGATGGGGCAAGAGAGGATCATAGAGGTGATGAGGAGGATAGAGGCAGTGAGGGGAAAGGAAAGGAATGCCAACAAGCAGACATGAAGCAAAGTGGTTAGAGCTCCATTCTCTTCATGTTGCTTTCCAGCTCCACTGGGAAATGTAGCCTGTTCCCCTGACAGCTCCCATCCCCACCACACCATCCAATAGCTCACAGCCAAACCCTTGCCCATCACACCATCCAATAGCTCACACTCAAACCCTACCCCATCACGCCATCCACTATCTCACACCCAAACCCTTCCCCATCACTACATTCACTATCTCACGCCCAAACCCTACCCCATCTCACCATCAACTATCACACACCCAAACCCTTCCCCATCTCACCATCCAATAGCTCACAGCCAAACCCTTGCCCATCACGCCATCCACTATCTCACACTCAAACCCTTCCCCATCATGCCATCCAATAGCTCACAGCCAAACCCTTGCCCATCACGCCATCCACTATCTCACCCGCAAACACTTCCCCATCTCACCATCAACTATCTCACAACCAAACCCTACCCCATCACGCCATCCACTATCTCAAAACCAAACACTTCCCCATCTCACCATCCACTATCTCACAGCCAAACCCTTCCCCATCTCACCATCCAATAGCTCACAGCCAAACCCTTGCCCATCACGCCATCCACTATCTCACCCGCAAACACTTCCCCATCTCACCATCAACTATCTCACAACCAAACCCTACCCCATCACGCCATCCACTATCTCAAAACCAAACACTTCCCCATCTCACCATCCACTATCTCACCCGCAAACACTTCCCCATCACTCCATCCACTATCTCACACCCAAACCCTACCCCATCTCACCATCCACTATCTCACCCGCAAACACTTCCTCATCTCACCATCAACTATCTCACACCCAAACCCTACCCCATCACTCCATCCACTATCTCACACCCAAACCATACCCCATCTCACCATCCACTATCAAACACCCAAACCCTTCCCCATCACTACATCCACGATCTCACACACAGACCCTTCCCCATCACGCCATCCACTATCTCACACCCAAACCCTTCCCCATCACGACATCCACTATCTCACACCCAAACCCTTCCCCATCATGCCATCCACTATCTCACACCCAAACCCTTCCCCATGTCACCATCCACTATCTCACACCCAAACCCTACCCCTTCACGCCATCCACTATCTCACACCCAAACCATTCCCCATCTCACCATCCACTATCTCACACCCAAACCCTACCCCATCACGCCATCCACTATCTCACACCCAAACCATTCCCCATCTCACCATCCACTATCAAACACCCAAACCCTTCCCCATCACTACATCCACTACCTCACACCCAAACTCTTCCCCATCACGCAATCCTCCTATCCCACACCCAAAACCTTCCCCATCACGCCATCCACTATCTCATACCCAAACCCTTCCCCATCATGCCATCCACTATCTCACACCCAAACCCTTCCCCATCACTCCATCCCCTATCTCACACCCAAACCCTTCCCCATCACGCCATCCACTATCTCACACCCAAAACCTTCCCCATCACGCCATCCACTATCTCACACCCAAACCCTTCCCCATCACGCCATCCACTATCTCACACTCAAACCCTTCCCCATCTCATCCTCCCCTATCTCACACCCAAAACCTTCCCCATCACTCCATCCAATATCTCACACCCAAACCCTTCCCCATCTCACCATTCCCTATCTCACACTCAAACCCTTCCCCATCTCATCCTCCCCTATCTCACACCCAAACCCTTCCCCATCACATCATTCACGATCTCACACCCAAACCATTCCCCATCACTCCATCCACTATCTCACACCCAAACCCTTCCCCATCTCACCATCCCCTAACTCACCCCCAAACCCTTCCCCATCACATCATCCATGATCTCACACCCAAACCCTACCCCATCACTCCAACCACTATCTCACACCCAAACCCTTCCCCATCTCACCATCCACTATCTCGCACCCAAACCCTTCCCCATCACTCCATCCACTATCTCACAACCAAACAATTCCGAATCACACCATCCCCTATCTCACACCCAAACACTTCCCCATCACGCTATCCCCTATCTCACACCCAAACCCTTCCCTATCACTCCATCCCCTATCTCACATCCAAAACCTTCCCCATCACTCCAACCACTATCTCACACCCAAACTCTTCCCCATCTCTCCATCCACTATCTCACACCCAAAACCTTCCCCATCACTCCAACCACTATCTCACACCCAAACCCTTCCCCATCACATCATCCACTATCTCACACCCAAACCCTTCCCCATCACTCCATCCACTATCTCACACCCAAACTCTTCCCCATCACGCCATCCACTATCTCACACCCAAACCCTTCCCCATCACGCCATCCACTATCTCACACCCAAACCCTTCCCCATCATGCCATTCACTATCTCACACCCAAACCCTTCCCCATCATGCCATTCACTATCTCACACCCAAGCCGTTCCCCATCACTCCATCCCGTATCTCACACCCAAACCCTTCCCCATCTCACCATTCCCTATCTCACACCCAAACCCTTCCCCATCACTCCAACCACTATCTCACACCCAAACCCTTCCCCATCACTCCATCCACTATCTCACACCCAAACCCTTCCCCATTACTCCATCCACTATCTCACACCCAAACCCTTCCCCATCACTCCATCCACTATCTCACACCCAAACCCTTCCCCATTACTCCATCCACTATCTCACACCCAAGCCCTTCCCCATCACTCCATCCACTATCTCACACCCAAACCCTTCCCCATCACACCATCCACTATCTCACATGCAAACCCTTCCCCATCTCACCATCCATTATCTCACACCCAAACCCTTCCCCATCATGCCATCCCCTACCTCACATCCAAACCCTTCCCCATCACGCCATCCCCTATCTCACACCCAAACCCTTCCCCATCACGCCATCCACTATCTCACATCCAAACACTTCCTTATCACTCCAACCACTATCTCACACCCAAACCCTTTCCCATCACGCCATCCACTATCTCACACCCAAACCCTTCCCCATCACTACAACCACTACCTCACACCAAAACCCTTCCCCATCTCACCATCCCCTATCTCACACCCAAACCCTTCCCCATCACGCCATCCCCTATTTCACACCCAAACTCTTCCCCATCTCACCATCCACTATCTCACAGCCAAACCCTTCCCCATCACGCCATCCCCTATCTCACAGCCAAACCCTTCCCCATCACTCCAACCACTATCTCACACACCAAACCCTTCCCCATCACTCCAACTACTATCTCACACCCAAACCCTTCCCCATCACTCCATCCCCATCTCACACCCAAAAGGAAAGAAAAGAAGATTAGACAGAAGATGGCACAGAGATAAGAAAAGACCTAGAGAAGAGGATAAAAGAGTGAAGCAGGACAGAACAGAGAGAGAAAAGCAAAAGATGTGACAGGCACATTGAGAATGAACAACAGAGACAGGCATAAACAAGATTACATGCTGTAACATCCCATGAACAATGCCATGGGAAATCCGTTATATATTTTACTTTTCTCTGTACCTTTTTCCTCACCGATCTCTCCTTCATCACCACCTTAACTTTCTCCTTCCAACTTCATTCCGTCATTCTCTTTTGCACGCAGGATTGATCATCAAAGTCTGTACAACCCCATTCTCTCCTCCCTAATGTTTTATACCTCCTCATTGCACAAGCCAAACTCTCCAACCTTCCCCCTTCATCCATCATACATCAAACTTCACACTCACATAACAAGCTCCAATGTGACTCCATCGCCCTTAAAAACAAATCTTCCATTTAAAAGTTATAGGAATAATTTTGTCAGGAATTTGGAAGTACATCCCCACCATGTTCCATCCATTAAAGTGGACCCAGAGTGCACATTCATAAAATTGCCCTGAAAGCTTCAACTTCCTGTTTCACAATGCAACCAGTGTCAGATACTCACCAACATAAACACCTTTCCCCAGCAGACAAACACTGACAGAAATAATTTTATTATACCTACATACAGAACTTTCCATACACATATATCAAACATAT